>NC_065535.1:14918281-15518281 GCF_932294415.1 Quercus robur | reverse complement strand
TTACATCTTCAGATACTTTTTTACATGCTTCAACATCACCCGAAATCCCAGCTAAATGATACTTGAGCCTAGTAATTCCTCCCCCCCCCCCCCTTATCATTTTACAACAAAAAGTACACTGGGTGTTATTTCTTGCATCCGGCACAGCACGGCCATAAGCCCATGCTAGATCCTCGGACCTTACAGCCGGGCCAGATGCTACACTTGACTGATTTTCAGTCATAATTTACACTGCAAATATACCATCAATTATTTGTTAATAACTCTAGTTACCTTTTTATTAATAGTCATACTAAGTTGTAAATTACTAACCCAATATTTGAAGCTAACCAAAATAAAAAATGAAACAACAATATATATTAATTCAGGAACACAGAACCAACACAATAATCAATTTTGCTATCAATTCATAAACACAGTAATCAAGTTTTTATTTATCATATTCCACATGAAGTATAATTCCACACAGAAAAAATTAAGACAAAATGTTACCTAAGACCAAAATCAAGAATGAAACAACAATATATATCAATTCATGAACACAGAACCAACACAATAACCAATTTTGCTATCAATTCATAAACACAATAATCAAGTTTTTATTTATCATATTCCACATGAAATATAATTCCACACATAAAAAATTAAGACAAAACGTTACCTGAGAGTGGCCGAGAGAGTGAGAGACGGAGCAGCGGCGAGTGAGAGACGGAGCAGCGGCGAGTGAGAGACAGAGCAGCGGCAGCGAGTGAGAGACAGAGTAGCAGCAACTGAGAAACAGAGCAGCGGCGAGTCGGCGACTGAGAAACAGAGCAGCGGAGCTGCCGAGAGTGAGAGAAAGATTGGCCGAGAGACTGAGAGAACAGAGTAGCTGAGAGAGAGCGTGAGAGAGAGAAAGAAAGAAAGAGGGCTGTGCGGGAACTGGGTAGTGTTAGGAACTTAGGGTTTTAGAATTAGGATTTAATAAAATTACAATCTTACCCTTGAAAATGTCAGAATTAACAAAACAAGTTTTTTTAACGTTTCGGTCCGGTATTCAAATACCGGCCGGTACAGCTGGTATTGGCCGGTACGAGGCCGGTACGGCCGGTATTTTTACCGGTACGAAACGTAGGGGTTAACCGTACCAGATCACCGGCCGGTACGGTATATTCCAGCCGTACCGGCCGGTATGATACGGTATTGACAACACTGGTTTAGATAGTGAGTCCTAACTCTTCTAATGAATTTTCCTCTCATTTCCCACCTGCCCCTACCAAAATCTTGCGCACATGGCATTGAGCTCATCACAAAGCTTCACAGGGAGTTGAAACAACCCTATAGTATATGTTGGTAGAGATTAAGAAACGACCTTTATTAACACCTCTTTTCTGGCTCTAGATAGCATTATCCCCTTCCATCCTTCTAGCTTTTTCCACACTTTATCCTTTTGAAAGGCAAAAACTTGATATTTTGAGCATCCAATCAGTGTTGGTAAGCCCAGGTAGGTTTTAAACCAGCCCACTTCCTTAACATTCAGCCTAGTTTTTATCCAATTTCGTTGCCCACCATCTGTGTTGCTGCTAAAATATATTGAGGATTTCTCAAGATTTATAAGCTGCCTAAAAGCCGTGGCATAGAGCTGCAAAATATCCACTATTTCTTGAACCTCATCTTGAGTGGCTCGGCAAAAGAGTAGGGAATCATCTGCAAATAATAAGTGAGATATGCTAGGAGCTCTCCTACATATAAACACTCCATGCAACCTGTTCTCTACCTCAGCTTTTACAAGTAATGATGAGAAACCCTCTGTACATAAAAGAAACAAATAAGGAGATAATGGGTCTCCCTGTCGAAGCCCTTTAGACGGAATAATGTTACCATAGGATTTTCCATTGATACAGACAGAAAACGAGGGGGTAGATACACAACACATGACCCGCTCAATCCACACCTCAAGAAAGCCTAGTTTTGTCATGATACCTTTTAGGAAGGCTCACTCAACCCGATCATATGCTTTACTAACATCTAGTTTCAAAGCAAGGGAACCTCTTCTACCTTTTTTGCAACAATGCATGACATGTAAGGACTCATATGCTATAAGAAAGTTATCAATAATGAGACGGCCAGGTACAAAAGCACTTTGAGTGGTAGCAATCAAGTGGGGGAGGATTTGCTTCAATCTATTTGCCAGGACCTTTGAGATAATTTTGTAAAATGACGTTACAAAGGCTAATGGGTCTGTAATCAGTAATTTTTTCTAGTGATTTTATTTTAGGAATGAGAACAATATGTGTATAATTAACATCAGGTTCCATAATTCCATTATTCAGACAATCCAGCACTGCATTAATCACATCATCTCCAACAATATGTCAAAAATTTTGGTAAAAGAGAGCATTTATACTGTCAGGTCCAAGAGCCTTTGTTGGTCCCATTTGGAACAACACTGCTTTAATTTCCTCCAGACCATATTCACTAGACAAAATATCCCACATATTAGGAGACACCTTAGGATGCACTGTAGCTAGGCACTCTTCCAACCTGTCACATTCACCGACCTTGAAAATATTCTCAAAATACCTGGTAGCCACACCTGCTATCTCTTCCACTTCCTCCATCCATCTGTCATCATGATTCTTTATCCCTTGAATAAATTTCTCTGTCTTCGTTGTAAGGCCTTAGAATGAAAGAATTTTGTATTCTTATCTCCATGTTTAAGCCAAGAGATTTGAGAACGTTGCGCCCAAAAAATCTCCTGTTTAAGCAAGAGGTCATCCAACTCCTTATTGACCATTAGAAACTCAGTTTTATTTTCTTCAGTGCACTCACCCATATTCAACACCTCTATCCTCTTTTGAAGTGCCTTTATTTTTTTGGTGTCAGGGTGTGTTTTTGATGCACCCCATGCATGCAACTCCCTACCACACCCTTCAATCCTCTCTTTCACGTTAGCCATAGTTGAACCCATGCCTTCTATTTTATTCCAACCTTCTTGAACCACAGCTTCTCAATCCTCCCATAATAACCAAGCTTCTTCAAACTTAAACCCCATATTGCTCCTAGAGAGGCAATACTTAGAGGCCTTGGTCTGGAGAATGATTGGTAAATGGTCTGATGCGTGAGAGGACAGATGTGTGATTGTGTTCTTTGGAAACTTTGCTCTCCATTCCTCAATAGCAACGGCTCGGTCAAGGCGCTTTTTTGTGTTGGCGAGTCCAAGTCGCTTGTTATTCTATGTGAAAAGGTAGCTAAGAAAGCCCAAGTCTGATAAAGAGCATTGTTCCAACACCTCGTGGAACTCATCCATCTGCTTGTATGAAGGCAGCCGATGACTGAGCTTCTCGGTGGAGTGCAATATCACATTGAAATCTCCAATGCACAGCCATAGACCATCCACAAATGAAGACAAGTGTGATAACAGAGCCCACGATTTAGCTTTCTAACTAGAGTCGGGCCATCCATAAAAGCATGTGAGGTACCATGCAAATCCATCCTCTTCAACCACCTTTGCTAAGATGTGATTCTCTGTTGACACCCTATTTTGCAACCCGCATTTAATCTCACATGGAGGGTAAAAGGGTAACTTTACATTGAAAATATGCATCTTGATTCTAGTTATTAGATTCTTAATCTCATTTCACCAAAATGATCTTAATGTTGTAACGATTAAATCGACTGGTCATGAGCCCAAATCGGACCATCAGATTGAAAGTTATCATCAAATCAAGTTTTAATGGCTGAGATGCACGATCATAAATTGAGTCTGACTATATGTGATTATAAACAATTGATTTCAATTAGTTATAAGTATAATCAATTTGAGATCAATGATGTGTCATAATTTGATTGGTTAGGACTACATTTTATGGTAGGGTTGCACACACCTAATTAACTAGATAGTTAAACATTAATTATTCAATAAGTTATTTGTGCAATTATCTTTTAATTAGAGTAAATTTGGAACCAATTAAGTCTGAAATGGGAGTGATTAGAGCCATTTAATGTTAATTGGGAGCTAATTTGAGACTTATTAATGTTAATTGTGCTGAAACCATTTTCTAACAAATGACATCTGCTCACCATTTCAGCGATATCTCTTAGAATATTTTGAATCTGTGAATGAGGTTAATTTTCCCAGACACTAGAAATTCGGGGCTTCAATTTGAGCACAAGAATGAGACAATTCTGATCAGAATTGAGTTAGATATGATTTTTCGAAGTTGGTTCTACGGGCTGTTACAGCAGTTATGGGAAAATCGAACTTTGCTTGCTTCTCACTCTTATCAATCTCCACATTTAATGCACCAAATTTCCCCAAAGGCTAAAATGAGGTCTAAGTTCATGATTCTTTGTCAACCCTCATTAAGGGTCCGTTTGGATTGAACTTATTGTTACTGAAACTGAAAACTGAAAACACTGTAACAAAATAATTTTTAAATGTGTGAATAGTGTCGTGGGACCCATTTTTAATATTTTTTTATGAATAAAGTGACTGTGGGTCCCATGAACAGTACTGCTACAGTGTATAAACAGTACTGCTACAGTGTTAATGTCCCTGCCTTTCTGCAAAACGCGTGAAATGAAAAAAAAAAAAAAAAAAAAAAAAAAAGCTGAAACGCAGACGCAGACGCAACATTCAGCCGAATCCAAATGGCACCTAAATGGCCTTCCATCCATATTTCCTCCACCACTACTATATAAACCTCCCCCCTCTCCTTCATTCCAAAACACAAAAAACCCCCTCTCTCTTCTCTTCTCTGGAGTTCTAGTGAAGTTGAGTAGTCTTATCATATCTTGGTCTTCTTGAGACTTAAGGTATTGAGTGAGACTCACTCTCCCTCTCCTACCTCTTCTTTTCCTCCACCCTTAGGACCTCCATCAAGAGTCTCTCCTCCACCATATGGATCTTGCATGAAGGTATAATCTCCTTCCATAACTATTTGTTTATGTTGTCATGATGAGAATTTAAGATTAAAGCATGATAATTCCCTTGAATATGTTTGAATGTTTTTAATTGTTCTTATGTGTTCTTCACATGTTCTTGGTTGTTCATTACATGTTCATGCATATCATTAGATTTAATCTTAAATCCATATCAAAAGTATGAAAAACATGTTTGTTTAATAATTCTTTCAAATCCTTGAATCTAGGTTATCATCATCCACACACATTCACTAGAATTTATTTTTTCAATGCTTAATAAATTGAATTAGGGTCATCACATGCACACACATTAAATTCAACATGCAAATTGATTGATAACATATTGGATGATGTCATATGAATGTTGGCCACCATAGTCTAGAAGACCAGTTTCACCGGGCAAGGTGGGTGCCTAACACCTTCCCACCTTGTAACATAGCCTTCGAGCTTAGATCAAGGGTTAGTAGATCAAATGCTTATCCATGTAATTTTCGATTTTTAAATTTTAACTAGTCGCTAACCCGTGCGATGCACGGGAAAACTATTGAAAATAAATTTAAAAAAATATTATATATATTTTTTTTAATATTGAATATATCATTTTCCATGTCAAGATCTAAAGAAATATAATTTAAAAATATTTTTATTGGTGTTGCATATCAATTTGATATTTTAATCCCTTGGTTTTTAATGGGTCATGAAAAACACTAAGTCGGTGGCACCTAGCCAAAATGTCAAGTTTTCAAAATTGGCTTAACGTAATTGTTTCTTCTCGCTAGTGGCCACACAATTGCAGTATCAAAGATTCATACTTTAATCATAGATAAGTTGTAGAATATGCTATATAGATGATCTCAAACCAAGAGGTGTAAAAAATAAATAAATAAATAAATAAATAAATAAAACAAACAAACTTACCAAGATTTCGCACAAACCATGAAGTTAATTTAAAAAGATGCAAGAGTGAGATATTTTGTCAAACACATAATGTGCATGTTCTAAAACAGGAATGAAAAAGTTATTTTGTAACATGAATCCACTCAAATATTACACCAAAGACAAACTAAGTATATTGTAATTGAACAAACAATGATCCCAAGTTGGCAAGAATAAAGCAAAATGATCAATTTCAAATTTCAACATTAGATGGGTGGCATATGAAGTACTCAAGCAAAAACCAAAACCAACAACGTATATAAGAAATGCAAACAGAATGTTCTGTGACTTCTAAAGCAAAATTTATGAACTGGACATTATCACTGAGCCGGAAATCTTTATTTATTTATAATTTTATTTTATAAAAGAACTCAAAGATCTCATTAATGAGAACAAATTGAATACATCCAAAGATAATTGATCGGTTATATTTTGATTTGCCTCAACTTGTTTTCGTGTTGTTTGATTTGGAAGTAATTTTTTGGTGAATGAATTTGAGGGTTTATAGAATTTGTTAAGAAACACAAAGCATGGCACAAAGAGAAATCATCGAAGAAAAAAAAGTAATTACAAAATCATATAATTAAGCAACCCAGATTCTCAAATTTCTAATTGTCCCGATTGTTATTCAACATTTCCTTTGGAATTTGGATCAATTTGTAGAGCATTAAGTGAACTATACATATAAAAATTTTAAGAGACAGAATTATATGTAAGTAGAACATATCACATGCGTAACGAAGAAGAGGGGCAGCATTGTTTTTTAATGTTAAAAAAGAAACCTTATGCATCCTGGTCCTGCCAGACTCTTTGACTCTCTAATCATGAACCCATCCTGAGAGCAACCAACCAAAGCCATGGGAATTGTTTTCATACACTTGGTCCCTTTGTGAATTGCCCCGCCTTGGATTTCGCGTAATTTTGGATATAGCGAACTATCTCAGTGGTGACATACTGACAGCGATGAATGAGTTTCGTTGTTTCTGGAAGTTATTTAAGTCAACATAGTTGGCTTTTTTATAAACACATTTTTTGTTTAGCCATTGAAGCTCTCTAAAGTTTGAACAGTGGCAAAGAAAAAGAAAGGGTTTATCAGGAGGAGAGAGACAGTGATCGGGTTTTAGAAAAGTTAAATTATGTTTTTTTTTTTGTTTTTTTTTTTTTAAATATTGTGCTGACGTGGAAAATTGTGGGAGCTTCAAAAACTTCGGTTTTATATATATATATAGACTAGGAAACAAAGCCATGTACTTTATCTTAGATTGTATCTAGGACCAAAGTCATGTAATTTTCCTATGATTAATGAAAATTCAATTTCAAATTAATAAAATGAGGAATTTTTCAATTATGGTTTTCTTATTTTTCCAATAATTAAATAAGTGGCGACTCCATTGTAAAACCCTTAATCTAAAGGGAAAAATATAACTAGTCGAATCTCCATTTTGAGAGGCAATAACACAACTCCACCCATTCACATGAGTTTAGCCCAACATCCTATAAAAAGGGGGTCGGGGGCGCGGTCTCTCACATTCTCAATAAAATTAATAACATCCATTGATACATCCTTCTTCCACAACAGAGCCAACCCACCCCCTGAATCATGCTTCTTAACTATTAACTTGTTAGGAAAATTTACCTCCCTGCAATGCTTATCAAAACCTTTTTTATTAAGTCGTGTTTCCATTAAAAAACAAATCGTGGGCGCTTGATCCTTCAAGAGCTTCTGAAGGCTACGAATTGTACAAGGGTTCCCAAGCCCTTAGCAGTTCCAACACAAAAGCCTCATTGTGATTGGCAAAGGTGTTCCGACACCCCTGCCTCAGCAATAATAGCTAAATCATCTTGTGTTTTCCCACACTTGGAGCCATGTATCCCCATATTGTCTGCATTGTCCTCCTCCAAGATGGCTGAAACCTTTCTTTTCCCCAGAGAAGTGGATAATTCACCCTTAGTTTCCTCAACAGGCCCGCACTCCATGCATAAAAGCCTGTGCGATTTGGGCCTTGGCTTGATAAGCCCATTCTGTGAAGTACCCGCCCCATGTTCCCCACTAGACTTCGGGTCCGTTTGGATTGAGCTTATTTTTGCTGAAACTGAAAACTGAAACTGAAAACACTGTAGCAAAATATTTTTTAAATGTGTGAATAGTACCGTGGGACCCATTTTTAATAAAAAAAATTGTGAAAAGTGGAATTTGTGGGTCCGTGAACAGTGCATAAATGCACTGTTCACAGTTGAAAAGTCAACATATACGGCTGAACAGTAGTGAAACGCGAGAAAACCAAAAAAAGAAAAAAAAAAAAAAAGGGGACGCGTTTACTGTGTTACTGTAGCATGGGTCCCATGCCCAAAACGCAGACGCACTTCAGCAACAAAACGTCCAAAGCAAACGGGCACTTCATTACCTCACTCACTTCAGCTCCACTTAGACCCACCGAATTAATTTCCATGCACGTTGAAGCCATGATATCTGTGATAGCTATGTTCCCCTCATTCATGCATGCATTAACTCCCTGAAAATCTGGACCAGTTTCTGAAATTTCGCCACCTTCTTTATTTCATGAATCATTGTCACGTCTACCGCCGTCGCCGTCGTGTTTTGTTGCTTCCTATTTCGGTCAGGCACCTCCTCTGCCGCTTCAACTCTATGTGTGGATTGACCCTATCCACCTTTAGGTGGAGACCATGAACGTGGCCGCATAGACTTTAGCCACTCACCATACTGACATTCCACCTCGCCCCCATTCTTTGACGCTGCAAAGAAGCCAGCGCAGTGACGAACATCATGTCCCAGCAAGCCACAGTAATGGCAGAACATCGGGAGCCGCTTGTATCTGTAGGTAACCCAAGTACAACCACCGTCCGAGCCTACTATAAATCCACCTCTCCGGATCGGTTTTGCTATTGGGAGCGCAACCTTGACCCTCATAAAAAGGTTCTGATGCTCCTGTTTTTTCCTCCTCTCAACTTCCTCTACAACCCCTAGTCTCCTCCGCACCATACCATATCAAATGGGGCCCCCCAGATTTGGAACCATAAGGAAACGGACTCAAATTTCACGTTTTTGGCCGTCATGCCTTTTTGCCACCTGCGTAACATTAGGGCTTGGTTATCAAATGACCATGGACCCCCTTTGAGCACCCTCTCCATGTCAAACTCTGTATGAAATTTGAATTGGAAAAGATTTGGACCAACTTCCATAATCTGGACCCCATTGTGTAAGCCCCACACCTTTTTAAGAGTATTATAAGCTGCCCTCTTGTTGAAGGGTTTGCATGTAAGGAATTTTCCGATTAAACTCTGCGCACAACTTTCAATCTCATCCTTTCTTTCTTCATCGGAAACCACTATAACTTCTTCCTCTTCTGTTGTAAGTTTCATGTTCTCTAGTCTATTGATCACTTCGTCAACCATCATGCCCAACAAAAGAAAAGACAAACCCTCGGTACAAAACCAAGGGAGGGAGTAAACTCGTTCAGAGACGAGAGAGAGAAAGCTCCTACCTGGAGGAGAAAACTGTACTATTCCTTTCAAGTTTCTAGACCCACTATAACTCTTTTTATGACTCTTTTTAGTAAGGCAAAAACTTGTTTTAGACAATGTGTGTAACTGTGACTTATAAATGTCATTTAAAGTCACGTATTCAAGTTATAAAAAAACATTGTGTAATAAAACAAACACAATCCTTTAATACGGTCTTGCACGCTGCTTTTGTCAAGTGATTGACTCAAAACAGTTTTGAGTTTGGAGCATGATAGATCTCATCTACTGCTAAACAATAAATAGACAATTGATGTGCAGCTTTTGTCAAGTGATTGACTCATACGGTTGCGTTCGGAGCATGATAGATCTACTCCTAAACAATAAATAGACGATTGATGTGTTGCATGTGTAACTTTTCTCAAGTCATTGACTCATACAGCTGAGTTTGGAGCATGATAGATCTACTCCTAAACAATAAATAGATAATTGAGAATATATTAGACATTCTCTCCTACATCCAAATTTCATATCTCAGATTCTCAATACCTTACATTATAAACCAAATTGCTCATCAAAATTACCAACAAAACAACTACAATCAAATCCTGAAACAAACACACTTCACCAAAATTCACACACAAAAAAAAAAAAAAGCAAGAGGAGTAAACCAAATCTATAGTAGAATAACTCGTACTCACACACCCGTCGATAGTAAATTTCAAACTTAAACCCATTAAATTAAATTGGCTCTTCATCAGATAAAGGAGTGGTGGTAGCGACCAAAAGAAAAGAGGTGGTTGTGCCAAAGGAGAGAAGAGAGAAAGATTGAAAAAATTGAAAAGGGAAAGAAAACCTAAATTTAATACTATAAATGGGTTCATTATACGAACTTGATGCAAAATTGTAATGGCAACCGACAAAAGAATTAAATTGGCTGTATCTGTAAACTTGGGGACCAAACTAAAACTTTAAGAACGAAAATAATTGTCACAAATACTAACGTCTGTAAACTCCTAAGATCCAAATTGTATTTCAATCCCTTTTTTTTTTTTTAATTACAATTTACAAAGTCTCAACCTTTACCTAAATTATTAATGTATGCCTCTCATGAGATTATTTTTTCAAGTGATAGTAGTTATAGAACATTGATGTATAGTGGTCTGGTTCAATGTATTCCAAATACACCAATATATCAATTAGAAATCTTCACTTCTATGATTGAGACAGTCATCATGATTGATATGTCATAAACTGAAAAGATGAAAAGTCAAATTTCATCGCACTCTACAAATTAAGATTTATGAGTTTATAATTAATTGAAATTTATATCTTTCTATAGGCAAATCACATTCCATACTTAAATCACATACAATCATCTCATAGACTATTCATCAAATGAATGATGTCTAACGTTCATATAATTCACATGAAATAAAACACTTTTATTAATTAAAGAATGTGTTTAGATACAAATCCCAACAATTAAATTATTAATATGAGCCCAAACTCATCTCATATTTAAAATAAAATAAAATAAAATGATTAAGTTCTGAACTTTTTAATATTTGACTTGATTGGGTGTGCATTTGTGATTCTGTAATGCGATTATAAGCTAATATAAGGGATCTTTTTGTTTTTGTTTATTTTTTTGTGAGTCCCACAAAAAAGAAGCTTTTTTTTTTGGTTTTTTTTGCTTTGGTTAGCTTATTGCTTAACTAGATATGATTTTTCCTCAAAATATCAGGTCGTTTTTGTCACAAAAGTAAAAAAACTAAATAAATTATTTCCGAACGAATCAGGTCTATTTATTGTCGGACTCAAGTCATGTTGGGCCACAGCCCAAAAATGTTAAAAAAAATAGACAGAAAGAAAGAAAGAAGGCCAGGGATGAAGGGATTCACAAAATTTCACACCAGTCTCAAAGCCCAAAAGACCCTATGCTAGTGTTCACCGATCCTTCTTTTCCTAAAACTGAACACAAAAACACAGCATGAACCATGGTCCACCCCCAAAAGAACTTTTGGAGGAGAAGGGACTCTTTAACTCCTACTACTACTCACTGCTCTACTACTAGAATCAGAATGGCGGCCACTCGCTGCTAAGGAAAACCTTCATCTTTCTCAACTCTTACTTATACCGTTTCATCATCAGGTATAGCCATATCTCATTTCTCCTTTTCTTTTTCTCTTCTTCTATCTCTTAGATTACTCTATATGTACGTGACCTACAAAAAGTTTCAAAACTCGAATTTAGGGTTTCCTTACAGTCCGATTAGCACGAGAGCCTCACTAGTTTACTGCGACGTCGTTCTTGCCGTTTTTATTTTTATTTTTTTATCTTAGGGTTTTGTAAATTTACCCCATTCCTGCTAATAATCTTTGGTAAAAATAAATAATATGCACGTTTCGTTTTAATTTTAACTTTAGGCGCGTAACGCCAGAACTAGCAAAAAGTCCTGCTTGTGTTTAAATTTAATTTTTTCACATTCGAAATAATAATAATTTTTTAATATTTTATTTTTTTGCTTGGTCTGAAATGTTTTGCCATCTTTCTTTCTTGTTCCTTGTTGATTAATGTCAAGATTGTGTGAAATCACTATCTTGTTGTTATGTCATTATGTTCTTGAATTTTATTGTTTATGTTATGGTTGGGGATCAAGTTACACTGGTGTAAATTTAAACAATATTACACCACTCAATATTTTTTAATTAGATGCGAATATTGACAAATCCACTGTTAGATTACATTATTTTTGTATATTATTCATTTTTACAAAATTTCAAAATTATCAAAGATTAATAGCCATATCATTAATTAATTGTTAAAATTCAAATTTTTGTAGTTTAAAATAATGCATAAAATATGAGTTTATAGATCAAATAGTAAATAGCATCTGATTGATATGAAAATTGGCATGCATGTTAAGAACATATAGAACATGTAATTCAATGGTTGGATTTTCAAAATATTAATTCAATAACAAGTTATTGGGTGGTGTAACATTGCTTAGAGTTACACTAGGTGTAACTTGAACCCAACCCATTAGACATAAGTATATATGTGTGTAACAAATTAGTTCTGGTAGTTATTAACAATCCAAAGATAATGCTTTTATCATATGGCATGCTATGCCGTTTCTAGATTTTTTCTTGTTTCGGTGCAAAGTTAGTGCACATGATGGTTTACACTTGATCTCTGAACTTAAGGTAAGTTTGCTTGTTGACAAGTAAATGCACTGATGCTCTTTCTTTGCACCTTTTGTTTCTACACGCACGATCGCATGCACTTGTCTGCATATATCCATATGCGTTTGTTTTGGTGCAAAGATATTGCAATGATGGTTTACACTTGATATCTGAATTTCAGGTAAGTTCACTTGTTGAGAAATTCATGAACTGATGCTCTCTTCTTCGCACCTTTTGTTTGAAAACACACGCACACTTGCATGCATGTACACATAAGCATTTGTTTTGGTGCAAAGATTTTGCAATGATGGTTTACACTTGATCTCTGAACTTCAGGTAAGTTCGCTTGTTGAGAAATTCATGTACTGATGCTCTTTCCTTGCACCTTTTGTTTGAATACACACACACTTGAATGCATACTCGTATATGCATACTTATCAAAAAAGATATTGCAAATGATGGTTTACACTTGATCTCTGAACTTCAGGTAAGTTCAATTGTTGAGAAATACATGTACTGATGCTCTGTCCTTGCACCTTGTGTTCGAACACACACACACACACACACTTCCATGCAAATACTTGTATGTATTTGTTTTGGATATTGCAAATGATGGTTTACACTTGATCTCTGAACTTCAGGTAAGTTCTTGTTGACAAGTACATGTGCTGATGCTCTCTCCTTGTACCTTTTGTTTGAATATTTCTACACACACACATATTTATTTGTATATCTGTTCTATGCATAAAACTGAAGATAAGGTAAGAGAAATGGAGGAAGGAAGATGTCATAATTTTTTTTGAAGTTAGACCAACAATGTTATTTTTTCTAATTCTCAATTCTGCCCATGATAAAGAAAGCGGTTAGAGTGAGAGTATCCAAAAAGAACAAAACCAGAGACAGAAGGACAATTTGTTGTGGTACAGATGGCGTTTCCTCCTCTTATAAGTGTGTGTGGAGGGTGAGGTCATGGATTCAAAACCCATTATGTGTGTGTGCGTATGTGTAACTTACCTATCCCCCCCCCCCCCCCAAAAAAAAACCCAGACAGCAAACCTCACAATCACTAACAGTAACTTAACACACAAGGGACTACTTAACAATCACGTCTATAGGAATTCTACAAATACTGCAATATGCAAAGGACTCAATTCTGAGTGAAAATTCTAAACTTCTTCACTGTGAGCCTACCCTTAAAATCCTGCATAATCAACTTCTGTATTTGTACTTCATTCCTTGTCTTCCCATTATGTTCATTCCTATTTCTCCAACTATGTTTGGACAAATTACATTTTAAAGCCATAACTTAGGGATAGTTTCAAATCAAACCCCGGATTTTTAGAAGTTTCAAATTAAACCTTACACTTTCATAATGTTTCAATTCAAATCATACACTCATTTATGGTGATACCGATAATGGAAAATGTTTAAACAGAATGACACCGCTTGGTGAAATTCTTCCAACCATTGTTTTTGAGACAAGCATATATGATATGTCTCTGTTTCTAATTGGCTAATCAAATAGAAGTAATCACCCCCTCTTGTTTCTTTTCTAGCATCCAAATGCTTCCCTACAGATGTGTTTTATTTTAGTTCATTTCATTACCTTCCATCAAGTAATACATAATGGGTTTGATTAGGATCCCTGCTTATCTTTTGATAAATATTTGTTATTCATCTCCTATTTATTTTGATATGCAGACAATACAAATGGGAAACAAAAAAAGGACTAATGTCGATAAAAGGGACATAGTAAAGTGGACAGAACGTTGGGATGACTTTTTTGTTGAAGCACTTGTTCGCCAACAAAGCATGGGAAACAGAATTGACAAGGTTTTCACTACAAAAGCATATGATAATATAGTGAAAGAACTGCGTGAAAAGATTGGCAAGCCATTTGAAAAAGATCACTTGAAGAATCGAATGAAAACTCTTAAACATAATTTCAATGAGTGTTATGACCTTTTTAAGGATACAAATGGTTTTACATGGAGTTCGGAAACAAAAATGTGGACTGCTAAACCTGAGGTGTGGAAGGCATTGATAAAGGTTTGTTTCCTTGTCATAATTTAACTTGTATGAAAACCCTCAGGGGTAGCACAATCAACTGGGGACCACGCCTCATGAAGCGAAGGTCACTAGTTTGAAACTCCTCCCCCCTCCCCCTGTCGGCAAAACTTGCTTATCAAAAAATGATAACTTTAAAATCTATGAAATTCATATGTAAAGGAACTTTTTTTTTTTTGTTCATAGGTAAAACCTGGTGCAAAAAAGTGGATGACTACACCCATTGCCAACTACGATAAGCTGTTGTTGCTCTTTGCAAAAGAAAGGGATTTTGCAAGGGGTTCGAAGGTGGATGCGCACCAGCATGGTACCTCACGAAATGGAAGCTTACTTTATGATATTAATCAAGTGACGTCACAGAATGAAATTACTCTTACTCTGGAGGACTTGAATGATATGAATGATGGTACTAATCAGTTACCTCCTCCTATTGAAGCAAATTCTCAGGCAGATTCTCAACCACCTTCTCAGTCAGCTACATCGTTGAAAGGCAAGAAACGAAAGGCTCCAAGGGATGTATGTGAGGGAAATGTTTATCAAAGGAAAACAGATGTTTTTGCGAGGGAGTTTGAAAGTATAAGGGAAGCAATAAAAGACGTCGCACAGGCAATCAGGGAGGGAAATGTTATTGCGGAAAGAGGCCGACCACGTGTGTACTCAGAACAAGAAGTTTTCACAGAATTGGTGAAGATTGGTGTCGATGTGCAAATGCGCTATAAGGCCTACACTTTCCTTATTGCAAATGCTGGAAGGGTGAGGGCATTCTTTGGTTGCCCAGCTGAGGAACGTAAGGAATTTTTGCTCCAGCTGATGTATAGTCCCCCATAATCTTGGTAGTTTTCATTGTTGTTGATGGGGCTTTTGTAGGCACTGGAATGGCTGGTGTATGGCCTTTGATGACTTTAGAACTCACTAATATAGGTTAGAGTCGTCTTTTGTTTATATTTCTCAGTGTGGAAATATGTTCATAAGTAGTATTTGGTTTATATGTTCAAATGATGTCCCTACCAGACATTGGATTTGATACAATTAAAGCATGTTAGTTATCAAGTCCGCTATAAATTAAAACCTCTCTCTCTCTCTCTCTGTTCATGATATTCCTTGTACCAAAAATATTCATTCTGCAGAAGGTGATGCCGAAGCAAATTTTGACAGTATAGTGATATGCCTGCTGAAGCAAATTGTGACACTATAGTAATATGGGCAAATAGATGAATCTTGAACTCACATACGTTTCTTTAGAACTTGTCAGTTATTGAAGATAATTGGATACTTTTAGTGCCAAATTTAGCCAATAGCTTTGCAGCTCGACTGATAATTTTTAGTGTTTTCAATAAAGATGTATATAAT
Source organism: Quercus robur (assembly GCF_932294415.1). Classification (NCBI taxonomy): domain Eukaryota; kingdom Viridiplantae; phylum Streptophyta; class Magnoliopsida; order Fagales; family Fagaceae; genus Quercus; species Quercus robur. The sequence goes on along the minus strand of NC_065535.1, from coordinate 15,502,355 downwards.
TCAAATTTCCTGGTATTAAAGAATATTAAACTTTTCCTATTGTTAAGGTGCTTTTTTTACATCTAATTTTATTTGAGTACCACCTATTTATATCACTATAAGTTATTGGGTTTTCCTAATATTTTTTGGTTTTATTATTATGTTAATCACAAATATTTCATATCTCATTATTTAAATTGGGTCATGATATAAACTATCACAAAAAGCCCAAAAAACTCCTATTATATCCAAATTTATTATCATTATTTAGCTAAGTCCAAAACCGGCTTTATGAACCCAATACACACATCTTATTCTATTTAAGGCCCGAGAATACTTATGCTCGGCAATATTTGAAGAGTCCATGATTCAAATCTATGGCAAAACAATTTTATCAATGGAATTCAAATCCATGATCAAAACCCATGGTTTGAACCCATGGCGATTTATTTATCCAAAACTCAATTCTCATTGGCAACATCAAAACCCAATTCTCATTGGCAACATTAAAGCCCATTTCTCATCGGCAATATCAAAAGCCGAACTTACGTTAGCACTATTAAAAACCCAAACTAACTACTTGGCACTATTTATCGAAAGCCTAAGGTTATTAATACTTGGCAAAATACTATATCATAATTATTTCACTTAAAAGTTCAATAATGAACAATACTTTAGATCCTTAAACCTATTACCATAATATTACAAGCTCATGGAATTTATGAATTATCTACTCTTAAAACCCATGGCGATCATCTTATAAAAGCTCATGGAAAGATATGATTATTAGATCCATGACATTTATTTATTTTATATTATAAAATCATGTTCACTATTCATCTTACATCACAACATTTATAATATTTATTACCAAAACTCATGGTAATTATTCATCCTATATGTCCATTATGATTTATCTATAGAGAAACTCATGAAAGCATCACATTATTCCATTATAATGATTGTTACCATATTTATTTAAAACTCATGATAAATATTATTCTCAAGAAAAATATTGGAGACCATTATTTAAACAAAAAAAAAAAAAAAAACCCCAAGGAAAATATCATTTACAAAGTAATCCATAATAAAAATTATGAGAAGTTATTTAAAGCCCACGAGGAGTAAAAAACTCATGGCAAAGCATGTCTTTAATGCCCATTTTGTAGGTCCAAGAATCTCATGGAGAAGGGAGCAAGCCTAAGCAAAGAAAGGGCCATGTGGCCCAACTAAAGGTGCTGAAATGAAGCAAAGTTCCAGCCCAAAAAGGTCCCAACAAGAGGCTTGAAAGTGGGCAACCAACCCTTGTTCATCTCTAACCAAAAAAACAACTAGAACCCCTTACAAGAGGACCAAGTCTTTGAGGATGAACTAGGGGCTGTCCCATCAGTTTTTTGTCACCCTCTACCTAACGTGAATAGTGCCCAAGGGCTATCATATTAGCTGAAGTCAAAAGGATGAGGGGACTCCATCATCTTCCTCAAGACTGCACCTCCAGCAGAAGAGGAGTTGAAACCAAATTATCCAAACTTCAACAAATTGATGCTATAAATGTTAATAAAACGTTTAAGATGTGATTCATGTGCCAAGCCCATGAATCCTAAAGGGGAAAAAATTGGGAACATGTGATTTGAAGGGCATAAAGAGATCTCCAGCGGAACCCTCTAAAGTGGGCTTAAACTTTGACACCTGACTTAGGATGTTGAATCCTACTTTCTAGAGTCTAAATCTCAGTTGCAGCACTAGAATTCTTCCTTAATACTTACCTTAATCCCATTGGCTAAACACAATCTCAACAATCTTAACATTTAATGCAAGATTACTCCAAATACTACCTTGCCTAAAGAAGTAAAACAGCTCCAAAAGCAAATCTCCCATTTTTAGGCCAAATCCAAGTTATTAATTCAGCTGGCCTGCTCCCCTGAATCAGATCTACGTTTTTTTGGATGCTTGTTAATTAATACTTCTCTAAACTCCATTATAAATGTATAAGCACCCTAGCCCACAAGGGGACAGCCACCCCCCTCTGAGACTTTGGGGTTCGTTTGCCATTTTTGCTGGTGGTTTAGCTCTCCTTAAGCTCACCACTCATCATCTTTAGCCTACACTCATCTAATCCCAGATATTCTTCTCTCCCCTTTACACAATCACAGCTCAAAAATGTCCTCCAACTAGTCACAAACAGCCTATTACTCACAAAAAGCTTCAATCTCATAATTAATCATATCACACTCACTCAAAACAGCTCACATTCACCTCATTCATGCCTTATACACACATACTCACCAAAATCTTAATTTAATACTTACTGCACTGAGTTAGGGATCTTTCTCTCCCTTCTTTCCATCCTATTTTTCCTCTTTTATTTGTAATTATGGAGCCTTTAATCCTTGTTTATTATTATTATGATGAAAGCCATAATGTTTTGGAAACAATGGAAGTTCTCCCTCATGTTGACTTAATAATAAAAAATAAAATAAAAAATATGATTTTTTACCATGTAAACACACTTATTAACTTAAAATTACCCTACTGCTAGAGATAATACCATACCACTAAAGGACTGATTTGAACTATCGGACCAAGACTATTAATGTACTAATTAAGTATTGTAATGTGTTTTTCATTGGGCTTTTGTTATTGTTTTGTCATGTGCAACTTTTGTTTTCTGGCTTGGATAGACTTTGTCATCACACCGAAAGTTTTTGGGTACCATCTCAAGAGCCTATAGTCGAGTTTTGACTTGGCTTCCCAACATCGTAGATAGAGGCATCAATTTCCCCTTCGACACCTATCAAATAAAAACTTATAGTGCCAGGTTCAATGTAATCTTGGGCATTTTTAGTGTCTCACCAATTAACTTCAAACCAATGATAAAAAAATTAGAAATAATCTGTCTACCAATAATCCAGTATTGTTTCAAATCACTCCCAAAATAATTGTAAAAAATTCACTGGTTGTGCTCCCACAAAGTCAAAATGCTTGTATTTGTTTTTACAATATTTCTGTGCAATTTAAAAATACCTCTAAGAAAAATTCAAACTTAGAAGCATTGAATACACCGATTTGTGTCCTTATTAACTTCGTGAACATAATCATTTCTTAAAAGCCTATAAACTATAAAGCCCAGGTAACTAGTTTCCCAGCCCAAACAACCCAAACACATGGACCAGACTCAGATTCCAGCATACCTAGCCCAACCCATACACATCATCTCACTAAACGAGGTTTTAGAATTTTCTTTTTTCATTTTTCTTTTTTAGGTAAAAACTTATAGGGTCCAACGAAAAAACCCCAGGAGTTGATCTAAGCACCGGGTTACAGCCTCAGTACTCACTCTGAAGTCTGAACTTGGATCTTCCTTACTTTTTTGTCATCCCATTAGGTACAAAAACTCTTCAAAGTTTTTTGTTATTTTAGTTTCTTATTCTATATGAAAAGAACAAGGTGTTTCTCATTATACTAAGGCTGTTGGTTTCTGACGAATATTTGATAATTGATGCAATAAGAATATATCAGTTGCAGGGGCGGTCCTAGACATTTTAGGGCCTAAGGCGAGAATTAGAAATATATGTGTATGTGTATGTGTATTTGTGTATGTGTATGTGTATGTGTATGAGTGTGTATGTGTATGTTTATGTGTGTGTATGTGTATGTTTATGTTTATATTTATGTGTATGTGTGTTTATGTTTATATTCATTTATATTTATGTATGTTTATATATGTGTGTATGTTTATGTATGTGTATGTGTATGAGTGTGTATGTACGTGTGTATGTTTATGTACGTGTGTATGTTTATGTATCTGTGTATGTTTATATATATTTATATTTATAAACATAAATATAAACATAAACACATATTTACATAAACATACATGAACACAAACACAAACACAAACAAACATACACAAAAACAAACAAATATAAACACACATACACATAAACACGCATAAACAAACATAAACAAAAACAAACAAATATAAACACACATACACATAAACACACACACACATAAACATAAACATACATAGACATAAACACACATACAGACTAAAAAAAAATAAACCTTCATATAGACTAGAAAAAATTGCAAATTAACACCAATCCTCAAACAATTTCGTTAGTTACTTTAGTGTGCTAAATCGAGCCTTTATGTGTGTTTATGTTTATATTTAAGTTTATGTGTGTGTATATTTACGTTTATTTGAGTTTATACGTGTTTTTGTGTATGTGTGTTTATGTTTATGTATATGTATATTTATGTGTATGTGTGTATATGTTTATGTGTATTTGTATGTGTATGTATATGTGTATGTGTATGTTTATGTATGTGTGTGTATGTGTGCTTATGTATGTGTATGTGTATGTGTTTATGCGTGCTTATATTTATGTATGTTTATGTGTATGTGTATGTGTTTATGCATGCTTATGTATGTGTATGTGTATTTGTAGATCTCTTTGTCTTTTTCAGATTCAGGTGCAATACCCTGATGCAATTATAATTAATGGCTGAGATTAAAAGTTGAAAAAACAACTTTCAATCTCAACCATTAAATAAAATATATTAAAGGAGAGTTAAAAAGTTTTTTAAAAAAAAAGAGTAAAAAATGTATAAAAAAATACCTGCGACAGTGTACCTGATCTCAGTTCGTCTTTCTTCTCTCAGTATTTTTCTTTTCTTCTTTTTTATGCGGTGCTTTGTTCTTCTTCCTTTTATTTCTCTTTATACGTCGTCTAGGCTGACAGGAGAGGAGCGAGCGAAAGCCACGTCAAGAAAGGAAATCGAAGATTGTGCTGCTGAGTAAAAAACTATGAAAATCTCTTCCTCTCAACTCAGACGATCCATTTAGGTGAAATTGTGGCTCACGAGACTTCACCAGATTATGGTGTGTGATTTTTGTTTATTTATTTATTTGTTTGATTAATTTGGATCTAAAATTAGTTCAACAAGATGATTCTTCTTCTAAAATATAATAACAAAATCAATATATGTTTTTTTAATGGTGGGTTCACTTTCAGTGTTTTCATTTTGTGATTTTGGTTGTTTTTGTGTTTTGATTTCGGTAGGTGTGATTTGATTTGTAATTTGGTGGGCTTCTGGGTTTTTGTTGCGATTTGATTTTGGCTGGATTTTGACCGTGGTGGTGGTCGTGATTTGATTTTGGCTGGGTTTCAGTAGTGATGCATGATTAGAGGTGATAAGCTTAAAAAGCTCCAGCCATGGAGGTTTAGAAGGAGAGCTTGGTGATCAGCCATGGAGCACGGTGTGACGTGGGTTGAGGCAGAGAGAGGATGAGAGGGAAATAAGGGTAGCCCTAGACATTTTGGGTCCTAAGGTGAGAACTAAAAATTGGGCATTTTTTTTATACTTATATGTTAATTAAATTAATGTTTATTTAATATTTTTATATTATATTTTTCATAATTATTTTCATTTTCTTCTAAATTATTTTGAAGTTCATTATCAAGATTTGTTGTATTGCAAAATTGAATATCATCTTCTTCTAAATTATTTTGGTGAATTTTTTGCTCATTTGTGATATTTTCATCTAAATTTTGTGTTATATTTTGTTTATTATTAATAACAAATTTATCCATTGATCCTTTTTGAGACTCAATTAATTTTTCTTCTTTTTTTAAGTTTTTCATATCCAAATATATATTTTCTAATAGACATTTCTAATCAAACAATATATTTATAAAGACTAAAATAAAAAAATAACTTTTAAGTGTAGAGCAAATGAGAAATAGAACTTGATTTATATAAAAAGTATTGTTGTAATTTCACTGAACAATAACAAGTTTTTAGCAATCTCAAGCTACATAAATTGAAAAAAAAAAATAAGCACAAGCATAACAAAAATTTAAGCACAGCCATAACACTGACACAAGACTTATTAATAAGGCCCACCCACCCAAAAAAAAAAATTTAAAAAAAAAAACAAACAAACAAACAAAAAACAAATCCTATCTATAACTAAAAAAAAAAAAAATGCAGACTTTAAAAAATAATAATAATATAAAAAAATAACAAAAAAATTTAAAAAAAAAAAAACCTTGAAGGCCCAAACTTAACGCCCAGTCCAGGGAGGGTCCAGGCAGCCATAATGATAAACTGATAAGTGATAAACAAAGTTACAAAACCAGGCAGGGAGGGCCCAAACAAACAAAGTTATCTTAAGTTCTTAACAAATAAAATGCAGTGCCCTGTGCCCAAATATGTATAATTTTATACCTGATTCCTGAGGTGAGGTGAGCAGTTGAGACTTGAGAGAGGCGGAGAGCAGAGAATCAGAGAGAGGCTGAGGTGGTTCAGCTGGAGACTGAACAGTGGAGACTGGAGACTAGAGAGAGGCGGAGAGCAGAGACTAGAGAGAAAGGTAAAATTTTTAGGGTTTTGAGTGGATTTATTTGTTTTGATTTGTGATTGTTTTGTGGTTAATCTCTTAGATCGGATTTGTAGTTTATCTGGTTGATTTTTGGTCAATGATTTTGTTTAGAACCAATGTTTAATAGGATTTACCAAATTTTTTGTTTTTTTTGGTTAAAAGGATGTGGCAGATTATTTTTGTAATTCATTTGAAACTAAATATATATATATATATATATATATATTTTTTTTTTTCCTCTACTACCCGGTTGGTTCTTTTCTAAAATTTTGGGGCCCCCTTCCACTTGGGGGCCTTAGGCAATTGCCTAACTCGCCTAAGGGAAGGGCCGGCCCTGATCAGTTGGTGGAAATTTAAGTTTAGAAAACATTTTTGAGCAAAGCTTATGTTTTTGGTACTGGTTGAATTATGTGGGGGCTTGTTCTTTGTGGCAACCCAACAAGAATTATTAAAAAGTTAAAAAAAAAAATATTGAGAAATCATACTGCTGAGATTTGGGTATTGAATCTCAACCAACAAAGAATTAGCATTTAATATACTTTCTGTGATATACTCCATTTCAATATTCTCTCTTGTCCTTTTGGTTTGGAGATAATGTAGGGAAAAGGGTTCAAAATTTTGATGACAGGAAGTATAGGATCCAATAGATATAATCTCTTAAACTCACAGTAACCCAAGAAAGGGTATTATCTGATGTTACTTGGACCCCATTAGGACTTAAGTTAAGCTGTAATTGAACCCATCTCAATTAGTTTCTCACTTGTTTCGGCCCCTTAGGCATTGGTCATCAGCAGAAAGCTGCTGCTATGGTTGCACCTAGGCATGGTCTTCCATGGACTAGGATCCTCACCATCTTTAATTAGCTTCAAAAAAAAAAAACCCTGGTTGTGCACATTCATTTCCTTAATTTGTCTTCTTGATGTGCGATGATTAAAAGATCTTGTTTTTCAAACTTTTTGTTTTTGGCCAATTGACTGTATGAAATAACTTTTCTTTTTTTCTTTTTTCTTTTTTTTTTTGTGAATTAGATATACCCTTTTGTTATACACTATAAATAGGAAATGATATTTAGAAAGGGTAAAAAATTTAGAGCTTTGGGTTAGTCTGAGGTTATTATTGATGTTTGGTTGTTAAAAATAGTATGGGTTTGGTGAGAAATGAAGAAAAGATGAAGATGTTAGCATTTATATTAGACTGATACTTTGGGAATTTTTTAAATTTAAGAGGAAAAGGCAGTTCTTCGTATAATGTTCTTGATTATGGACTTTGGAGATATGAAGTCAGAAGATCTCACATTCAAATTTCACTGTTTGATTCTTAAAATAAATAAAAAAATCATGCTTGATGTTTCATGTTTCACAATATGTTGGTAAAATTGGCAGGAACAGTTGTTCATTTATCTTTTGCAGTAGCAGTAAGCATTTTTATTTGATTGCTTCAAGAGAATTGTGGTAACAGAAAAGCATATGGGTAGAAGTATTATTGTGTAAGGGTTTGAACATTGCATTGAATTTGGCATGTGGTTTGGTGAGAAGGTTTTGCCTATAAGGTGAAGTTCTTTAGAATATATAGCATGCAATCTCTTATCTAGATATAATGCCTATAAGGCAATGTAGTGTACTTATTTTTATTTTCCTTCTCTTCTTAACAATTATATCGGATGGGGAGAGTTTGTGCGTGTAAGTTTAGAGCTCAATAGGCTTCTCTTGTTCATCATTTGAGTTTTACTTAAAATTGTTTTCCTTTCTTCACTGGAGGTTCCCTCTTTAATATGGGTGTAGTAGATGTAAAAGCTTCCATGTCTGGTGTTCTGTTCAACAGAAAGGGAAAGACAGTCTTATCAGCATTTTAGTCCAAAATTGAAGAGACAATTCATAAAACTTAAAATAGGAAGGAAAATTGAAGTAGTGTATCTGAATATAATATCATGGTTTCCTTAGGTCTGAAATCATTTGTTTCTCCACTGAATAAGGAGGCATTTTAAGATCATGTTGATACCCCACCTCAAGCCAGTGATATTAGGCTCAGTTACCTAGAGTGCAGTGTCTAAGGGGCCTATAAACCACTTCCCATATAAAATTCAGATGTTTTCCCATTTATTTGGTTTAAATCTGGAAAGCAGTTGATCATTGACTTCGTGTAAGTTGGGTTGGTCATATAATTGGATGATGTAACCTTTTTTTTTTTTAAATTATTATTATCTTGATTTAAGTTATTCTTCTTTGGCTTTCTGATCATTTTCTAGTCAAGTTATTGGTTGTAATATATTCCAGCACAAGGGAAAACAAATCATTTGTGATATTTTATCCATAGATGTTCATTTTTTAAAGGATCTATATAATGTTCTTGAGTATGCAATTGAGGTAATTAAAAGTTCTCAGTTCTATATTATGATTCAACTTATGATTTATGTGTGAAACAGAATGGTTATTCCTCCACCTGTTAGGCCTCCAAGAATTACACAGTATCTTAAGCCTTATGTCCTGAAGATGCACTTTACAAACAAGTACGTGAGTGCCCAGGTGATACATTCACCAACTGCCACCGTTGCCTCTGCTGCAAGCTCACAGGAGAAGGCCTTGAGGCCAAGCTTGGAAACTACCCGGGATGTGGCTGCTGCTGCAAAGATTGGAAAAATATTGGGGGAGCGCCTACTGCTTAAAAACATCCCAGCTGTTGCTGTCCACTTAAAAAGAGAACAGAGATATCATGGGAAGGTCAAAGCTGTCATTGATTCTTTGACGGAAGCCGGTGTCAAACTGCTTTAAGTTTTCCTCTTCTTTATAAAATTAAATGTATTGCTGAATGTGCTTATAGCTTCTTTTTTCTAATAGGATTACTTGGGGGAGATCAATGGGAAGAATGGATGGTGGGGTTTTTGTTGTCTGCTCAATGTGATCATGATAAACAGGGTTCACCGTTATTGAGATTGTTAATAAAAAGGATTTCCCATTTCTTGTTGAATGTTAATTTATAAGCCAGGCAAGTACAACATATTTTCAGAGAATTTGTATGTATATGCTCGCCATAAGAAGTAATGACCTGCATAAGCCTGCCAGGAATTAGAACGTTTTTTTTTTTTTTTTTTTTTTTGAGAAACCAGACCCGAAGGTCAAGGAAATATATTGAAGAAGAAAAGAAAACAAATTACAACGCTTCACGCGCAACAAGAGGAGCTATATCCTCAGGAATGGAATCAGACCATACCTGTAGCTCATCACCAGACATACACTGTCTAGCAAGAAAGTGGGCAACTGAGTTACCTGCTCGTTTTACATGAGAAAAAGTGCATACACAAAAGTCAGCGGCTAGGAATAAAACATCACTAAGGACTTGGCCGTATTCTGGGTGCGATGAATCTTCCCTCTGGATGGCCTTAACTATGACTTCGGCATCTCCCTCAAATACACAATCAAAGAGGCCAAGCTCCTTGGCAAAAAACATAGCTCTTCTACATGCTAAAGCCTCCACCGTTGCTACTGCATTAGGGAGTGGAATCTTTTCAGCTAGAGCACCAATGACATGGCCAGAAAAATCACGCACCATGACACCCAGACCAGCACTACACAGCTCCTTAAAGACTGCCCCGTCGAAGTTGATCTTATATGATGGAGGTTCAGGTGGAATCCACCTTACAGCACGAGTTGCAGCAACAGATGGCTTTCTGAGAGTAACTTGGGCTGACCTGAATTCAGCGATCAAACTTTCTGCCTTAGACCTTATCAAGTGATTATCTATAATTTCCCCACCACATCTTTTAGCATTTCTATTATTCCATATTAACCAAAACATCATGGCCAACACCTCCACATCAACACAACTTTGCCTACTGAACACCACTTCCAACAAATCAGAGAACACGCCAAATTTAAGCCTTACTATCTTCTTCAGCTCTTCAAGAGGATACCAAATTGCTGAGAGAGAACTACAGCCCCACAGGGCATGGATTGTGTCTTCAGGATCTGCCTTACACATTGGACAGCAAGCTACATTAACCACCCTCCTCTTCCACAAATTGAGCATAGTGGGAATAGATTCATTTGCTGCCCTCCATAGTAAATGTTTCACCTTTTGAGGGGCCTGGATATTCCAAATACCCTTCCACAAGGATTTTCCATGACTGTTAGACGAGGTTGATGGATTGGCAGCCCGGCCAGAGGTGGCTAGGAGTTGATAGGCAGATCGGGTTGAGAATTCACCATTAGCTGAAGGCAACCAGACTTGCCTGTTCGGGGTAGCTTGAAGGCTTAAAGGCAGGCCAACAATCAGACATGCTTCGTGTGATAGAAACTCCCGGGCAATCAGCCCCTTCTTCCATGTATGAGATGCTTGGTCTATAAGGTCACAGACCCGTGAATCTGGGGGCAGAACAGAGGCCGGAGAAACCACCTTTGGGGCAAAAGTTCTAGGCAGCCACATATCGCGTCTGATTACTATAGACTCGCCGTTACCAACCCTCCAAATCATGCCCAAGCCTAACACGTGTCTAGCTTGCAACAAGCTCTTCCAAGCAAAAGATCCCTTATTTGAATTAACACATTCCATGATGGAGCAATCGGGGAAAAACTTAGCTTTAAACACTTTATAAAAGAGAGAATCAGTATGGGAATTTAACCTCCAGACCTGTTTAGCCAAAAGGGAATCATTGAACTTGCTTAGCTCCCTAAACCCCATTCCACCCTCTCCCTTAGGGAGACAAAGTTTTTCCCAGCTCAACCAATGGATTTTCTTTTGCTCCCCTCTATAGCCCCACCAGAACTTCCTTATCAGCACCTCAATTTCCTTTATCAAGCCTTTTGGGAGCTTGAAGCAAGACATAGTGTATGTCGGAATAGCCTGCACTACAGCTTTTATAAGAATTTCCCGCCCCGCTTGTGATAATAATTTTTCTTTCCATCCCTTTAACTTCTTCCAGATTCTTTCTTTAATTACACTAAAGGACTTCTTCTTCTCCTGACCGATCAAAGAAGGGAGGCCCAAATATTGTTCGAAGCTTTGGGTAGACGAAATCCCCAAGAAGCTCATGATAGCTACCCGAGTTTGGTGCGAAGTATTAGAGCTGAAAAAAATATTTGTTTTACCCCTATTAATACTTTGACCCGATGCCTCTTCATAATTATACAGGATAGATTGGAGTTTAACACACTCAGGGACAGTAGCTCTGCAAAAGACTAAGCTGTCATCAGCGAACAACAAATGAGAAATCCGAGGACCCGCTGGGCAGAGGGAGACGCCACTAATATCGCCTTTAGCTTCAGCCTTACTGAAAAGAGCATGGAGACCTTCAGTAACCAGTAAGAATAAGTAAGGAGACAAGGGGTCGCCCTGGCGAAGGCCTCTGGTAGGATGGATAAGACCATGGGGTTGCCCATTCAACATAATAAAGAAAGACACTGAACGGGTACAAGCAGAAACAAGGTTGATCCATTTCGAGGCGAAACCCATTTTTTCCATGATCTGTTCAAGAAACTTCCATTCAACTCGGTCGTATGCTTTTCGCATGTCTAATTTCAGTGCCATGTAGCCCATTTTACCAGACCTTTTTAACTTCAAGTAGTGGAGAGTTTCATGAGCAACCAAAATATTGTCCGTAATAAGTCTCTCTGACATGAAGGCGCTTTGAGTTTCAGAAATAAGTTGGGGCAGCAGGGGTTTCAGGCGATTTGCCAGCACCTTTGCAATAAGCTTGTACAGCACATTGCTCAAGCTAATGGGCCGAAAATCGGTAACCTTCCTAGGACTCTGAATTTTTGGAATAAGAGTTATATAGGTATGATTTATGGACTTAGGAAAAGAACCAGAATTTAGGGCGAATAGGACTGCCCCTGTGACTTCCCCTCCCACCTTATCCCAAAATTGCTTATAAAAGAGAGGAGGGAGACCGTCGGGGCCTGGGGCCGTATCTGCATCCATCTAACTCAACGCCACCCTGACTTCCTCTGCTACAAAAGGTTTGAGCAACTCCTCGTTCATGGAGTTCGAGAACCTTGTTTCCACCCCCTCTAGAACTGGTTCAAAGACATTGGGATTTGCCGATGTAAACAGGGAGGAAAAATAAGAATTCAGAATATCCCCAATACACTTCTCGTCTTCAACCCATTCTCCAAACTCATTTTCAAGACCTGCTATAAGATTTCTTTTGTTTCTTTCTGTTGCACGGCAGTGAAAATATTTCGTATTCATATCCCCATACTTCAACTAATCAACCTTGGATCGTTGATTCCACATACCCTCCTCCAGGTCCATGAGCTTCTTAATTTCATCAGAGAGCCCTTGTAATCTAGAGTTTCCTCTACCAGCCATGGAGTCAGCTTCAGCCTCAACTAACTCAATTTTTTTCCGAGCTAAAATTCGACGAACATTGCCAAACACATTTTTGTCCCATAACTGTAACTGAGCTTGACAATTTTCGACCTTCTTGATGACTTTCCCCATCAAGTCCCCCTGAACAACCTCCTCCCAAGCCGAATGAACAACTCCTTCGCATCTCACATCCTTGAGCCACATAGCCTTGAACCGGAAAGGCTTCCCGGGTCTAAAAAAATGATTTCGAATATTATCTAGACAAAGCCAGATAGGTTTATGGTTAGAGGATGAAGCCGATAAATGATGGAGGCGGGCCGTTGGGAATTTTAACAACCAATCCGAGGTCGCAAATGCTCTATCCAGTCTGACCCAAACCACTTGACCCCCAAACCTTCTGTTACACCATGTATACGGTAAACCAGAGTAACCCAGGTCCTTCAAACCATACACATCCAAACAATCCCTAAAATTTTGCATTTGAAATTCAGACCGAATAGCCCCACCCAGTTTTTCACTAAGTTTTGTGATTTCATTAAAATCCCCAATGCAAACCCAAGGTAAAATAAATTGAGAGCTAAGGTGACGAAGAACTAACCAAGAATCTTCCCGGTTGGCCACTTCGGGAGCTCCGTAAAACCCCGTGAAGCGCCAAGCGTCATCAATTCCTGGGTTCACAACTGCGTCGATATGCCGAGGAGAAAAAGTGCGAACATGCAGATTAACATCGTTCATCCAAAGCAAAGCTAGACCGCCACTCAAGTTTCTACGCGGCACAATAAACAGGTTGTCAAACTTCAGGCGGCACCGAAGCCTTTCAAGGTACGACTTCTTCTTCTTCGTTTCCATGAGAAAAACTATCTTAGGACCTTTAGCTTTCACCAATTCTGAAAGCTCGCGAACTCGCCGGTGGTTCCCAAGCCCCCGGAAGTTCCAGCTTAAATAATTCATGGCTCACGGCGGGGCTGAGAGGTAGCCGCCGCCAATGGGATATCAGAGAAGGAAGACGCATTGGAGCTTACACCTCTCTTTTTCAATGCTGGAGCATCGGAAGTCTCTTCTGGTGAGTGTTCTCTTTTTTTAGCGTTAGCTGGAGAAGCCAAGTTGGAAAATACAATGGGCTTTTGTAACTTGGGTGTTCTTTTGGGCTTTGCTTTGAAAGGCTGCCCATTAGAATTAGATAGATCCTGAAGAGGAAGTCTTTTGTTGGGCCGGTTAACCACTAGCTTAGGGGAGTAAGGCCCATTTTCTTGTGGCCCAACTATCAAGGATTTCTCTGCTGCATTCTCACTTCGAGTCTGTACCGCCACCAACCCATCTAAGCCAGAGCCTGACTCACCCAAAACACGAGACATGAAACTCGGGTCATGGTCATATTTCTTTATGTCATTATCAATTTCTTGGAGCTTGGCCAGAAAAGGGTCACCATCAGCAAATGTGCCAGTGTTTTTTGGCAACATATCTGATTTGGGCGGCTTTGGACTGGCTTCCAAATCTGCCAGCAGAGAGACATCACCATTTGGGATAGCACGCTCTTCAGTAGCCTGACAAATGACAGTTGAGGGTGAGGAAAATCCGAGATCGGCCTGGGGCTCATACGTCAAGTCTCTATCGTCCCGTGAACCTGACACATCCGGTGTCGCATCAGCCTTACTGGATTCTTCATGCGTGTCCATTACCATTACTGGGTTCATCTCAGTCGACGGAGGAGGACCAGAAAATTCTGGCATCACCTGATCGTCCGTAGGCTCACCGGAACTCGTCCTAGGATTCTCAGCTCTCTCATAGAAGCCCGGGACAAAAATCACAGACTTTTGGGGCCTATACGGAGAAGCTCTCAACGCTTGGTTATATTGTCTATTCTCCTCTGTAAGAGAGCCTTTGCTCTGAATCCATAGAGCACAATCCTTATCGTTATGGTCCAACCTACCACACCAGTAACATATATTGGGGAGCCATTCATATTTGAAGCTAACCCAATGCTTTTTTCCGTTATCTAATGTAATCAACCATCCACGGCAAAGGGGAAGGGAGATATCCAGGCTCACTTTAACCCGAATAAATCTGCCACCATCCGCCTCCACCCCTGCATTTGAATGACAAACAACACCAACCGACTCACAAATAGATTCAGCAACTTCTCTAGACATATATCAGATCGGAATGTCGTGAACTTGGACCCAGAACATAGCCCGATCAAACTTTAGATCCTTAACTGGATCATCTTGGTCATAACGTTGTAAGACTACCAGGTTTTTATCAAAAGACCAAGGTTCACTCTGAAGAACCCGGTCCAGGTCTCCTTTTTTCTTGAACACAAACAAGATCAAATGGTCATCAAGTTTCCTCAACTTGAAACCCTCAGTGGATCTCCATAGTTGCCTAAAGGTTTTTGCCACGGCTTCCATATTCAACACACGTTTAGTCAGAAATTTTGCTGCAATAATAAACTCCACAGACCTATGTTGGGTTTGGAGAGTAAATTTTGAGCCTTCTCTCTCGTTTAGGGAGAGGTTATTCCAGGTACTTGTTAGCTCCTCCATCAGGAGATAAAAAGGAGAAAAGATAGAGTACAAGGGGGACTACGAAAACAGGACCCCACAGGGAAACAGAGAGGAAAGAAAGAAAGAAAGAGGTGTTTCCCAGGAACCCACGAAAGGAACAAACCACAAGCTCTGAGATAAACTTGTTACCTCTAGAGAACCCAGACTCCTCCAGTACAGGAGGGACCAACAATTCTACAGGCAAAAGGCAGAGAGGGTAGCGAGACCCTTTCTAACTTTTGCGAGAGAAACAGGAATTAGAACGTTGAGCAATTATATAAACTTTCTCGTCATTTAAGATGGATGTGTCATGGCTGCAACCGTGATGTGATGGTTGTGACTAGCAGTAGTGTTGTGGCAAATTAGAGGGTCATGGTCTGTATTTAATAGATGGTGTCTGGTTGTGTTGCTGATGAATTTTACAAAGCCATCAGAGCCCAGAAAATATAGAAATGCACACAGAGATGAGGCATATTTCTCCCCTCTTTCCCTTTCGGTTGATGAACATGAGCTTGAAAAAACACGATTGACTCCTACAGTTTACTTTTTGCAATTCTGAAATAATGAGAAGGTGAAGAGTATTATGAAGTATGAACTTTAAACGTGACTAATTACATCTTTACAGTTGTGTACAATAGCACTTCCCTATTGCTTGAGTGCTCTGCATCTAGGGTTCATCATGGTGTTCTCTTAATTAACTTTTATTTTAATATAAAGTATGACAAACCTAAAACCTGGAGTGCATTATTTATTATTGTTATACTCCATTTGAGCCACATCAGCATAATATTTTGGTCCATATCGGTTCAATTTAGTCTATTTGATCCAGCTTGATCTACTTAAGTCAATTCGGTCCATTTTGGATTAATTGGACCCTAAATTTTACATTATATTCTTTTAAATAACGCATGTACTATTTAACTTACAACATTTTTTCACGCATCGCGTGACTTTGCGAGTTGTGACCCTAAAAGCCTAAGAAAGGAGACACAGAATAACCTTTATTTTACTTTGTATTTTGGTCCATTGGGCTTGCGGAGTGTGAGACTAAATCCTCCGGGCCTTCTTAACATGATTGACAAATGAACAAAAAGTGATTAACCTGATGAGCTTTATGGGCTTCCTGATGTGATGTGGTTAGGAAATTTAGTCTATTTGATCCAGCTTAATCTACTTAAGTCAATTCGGTCCATTTTGGATTAATTGGACCCTAAATTTTACATTATATTCTTTTAAATAACGCATGTACTATTTAACTTACAACATTTTTTCACGCATCGCGTGACTTTGCGAGTTGTGATCCTAAAAGCTTAAGAAAGGAGACACAGGATAACCTTTATTTTACTTTGTATTTTGGTCCATTGGGCTTGCGGAGTGTGAGACTAAATCCTCCGGGCCTTCTTAACATGATTGACAAATGAACAAAAAGTGATTAACCTGATGAGCTTTATGGGCTTCCTGATGTGATGTGGTTAGGAAATTAGCTTTTGGGGACGATCCAGTAACTAATAAGTAACAAGCAACAGTGTTTTAGGAAAGAGAAAACGGAAAGCACGGGAATGATTACCCTGTCGGTATTTGCTTATGAAAAAACCTCTCCAAGCACACCAGGTGTTTGCTGAAATTTCTCAGTGACATCGAAATGCGTCTAAGTAGTTTAACACCAACACATCTTCAAACTCTCTCACACACACACCCCTCCAATTTTCCAAACAATGGATTGCACATTCTCTACCATTAGTCTATATCCCATCTCATGGGGAAGAAATGGCAGGGTAGCTTTGATGGCCTCTGCCCATTCAAGTACTAGGAGAAGATTGCCCAAGAACCTTCAGTATCCACGGCGCACCAAGCTTCCTCCGGACTTTGGTGTTAATTTATTCTTGAAGAAGGCCAACAAAAGCAAAAGCCCCACTGACCCATCTCTAACTGATTTGATAAATAGTCAAAAACCTCACTTGGCAGTAGAAGAAGATACCCAAGAAGAAGAAGAAGAAGAACATAACCAAGAAGGAGACGGAGAAGATGGTATTGTTTGGGATTCAGATGAGATTGAAGCTATTTCATCCCTTTTCCAAGGGAGAATACCTCAGAAACCTGGAAAGTTGAATAGAGAAAGGCCACTTCCACTCCCGCTTCCCCATAAGCTTAGACCTATAGGACTTCCTACACCAAAGAATAATGTTAAATTAGTTTCTCCAATGGCAGTTTCTTCACGTGTATCCTTATCCAACAAAGTGTACAAAAATCCTGGTGTTCTTATTGGTATAGCCAGAGAAATTAGAAGCCTTAGTTCAGAGGCAGATGTGTCTGTCATTCTCAACAAGTGGGCTAGATTTTTAAGGAAAGGATCCTTGTCATTAACAATTCGGGAATTGGGTCACATGGGTCTTCCTGAGAGAGCTTTACAGACATTCTGTTGGGCTCAGAAACAACCTCAGCTTTTCCCGGATGATCGGGTATTGGCTTCGACAGTTGAGGTCCTGGCAAGGAATCATGAGCTGAAGATGCCATTCAATTTAGAAAAGTTCACTTCTTTGGCGAGTCGGGGTGTGATCGAGGCAATGGTGAGAGGGTTCATTAGAGGAGGAAGCTTGCGTCTTGCAAGGAAGGTTCTTTTGGTAGCCAAGGATGGTAAAAGAATGTTGGATTCTAGTGTTTATGCAAAGTTAATATTGGAGCTTGGGAAGCACCCGGATAAACAAATGCTTGTTGTAGCCTTACTGGATGAACTTGGGGAAAGAGAGGATTTCAGTTTAAGCCAACAGGACTGTACTGCTATCATGAAAGTTTGCATTAAGCTTAGGAAATTTGAAATTGTAGAGAGTCTGTTTAATTGGTTCAAACAATCTGGGCGCGATCCAAGTGTTGTATTGTACACTACTTTGATTCATAGCCGTTATTCAGAGAAGAAGTACAGGGAGGCATTGGCTGTGGTTTGGGAAATGGAGGCTTCTAACTGTCTCATTGATCTTCCAGCTTATCGTGTGGTAATTAGGCTTTTCGTTGCTTTGAATGATCTCTCAAGAGCTGTAAGATACTTTTCGAAGCTTAAAGAAGCAGGCTTCTCTCCCACATATGACATATACCGGGACATGATTAAAATTTACATGATTTCTGGGAGGCTGGCCAAGTGTAAGGAGGTCTGTAAGGAGGCAGAGCTGGCAGGATTCAAGTTGGATAGAGAAACAACATCATGGTTGTTGCAATTTGAAAGAGATAAAAGGTTAGGTTTTTAAAATTACTCTAGCTTCTACTGTAATTATTTATGCTCCTTATCCTCTCCTTTTTTTTCTTCTTTTTTTTCTTTTTTTGTTTAATTTCTTTGTTTTGAAGGGGGTAGGGGTTGAGATGTTATCTGTATCAAAGATAAGAGACCATGGATATTTTTGTTTTTGATGAGCGATACCACATATATTTGCATCTTTCTTTCAAAGATAAGACATCACAAAGTCTTAATTTAAGAATTACAATTTAATTAATTGATGCAATAAACACATTTAAACATGAGAAGAACACAACTGCAGTTACATTTACACCATATAGTTTACAATATACAAGCAACTAAGGTGAAGTAAAACGATGTCATTGTAATTTCATACAGTATATAAGTTGAGTTTATCAAGTTTTTTTTGAAAGTGTGTTTCATTGCACACATAGGATTGTAGATTGCTATTTGCTAGTTTATGTCTTGGTTTATTTTATGAACGCCTGTATTTCTATAATTACAATTGACTGTAATGAGGGATATATATATCTAGTAATTGTTTCATTCTTGTGAATGGTTAGTCTCTTCAGTTTCCCCAAAACCGTATTCATAAAATTTGGATAATTCTAAAGATTTCTTTTGTTTTAGACCAATTTACTACACATGTTTTGATAATTTTTATATTTATTACAGTGTCTAATATTTCAAAATGGTAATTTAGAGATAGGCATTTTTCTTTTACTCAGCAAGGAAAAAAATTATTGCTTTTCTTTCTCTATTTTATCTTCATAATCTGTGTTACACTGGGTACCTCTAATAACTTCCAGATTCTCATATTCCAATCAAATGGTGCCCATATCATTGGTTTGTCAGTAATGGCAGAGACTACCAAATGCACCCACACTTATGGAACAGGTTGTATCACCAGGACAGTGATGGCTAAATTGGATTACTGCATTTATGCAATTCATTTTCATTGTTCAAGTTTCTGGTTTCTTGGTGCAAAAGATTCCTACCATAGACACAATCAATCAACTTGTCTGCTTGACTCAGTGTTTCCATATGTGCAATTCCCCTAGGGTTTCCCCCAACCCCGCAGAAAAGGCACTTCCATAGCTAAGTTTCTGAACACAAGATCCATGATTGATTGTATTCTAATTTGATTATTGTTAGTAGTTAATTGCCTTCTTAATTTGATTAATGGTTTTGGGAGTATGTTATGATATAAATATGCCTATGTTAGGCCTTTATTTATGCATTTACAAAATACATCAACCAAGTGGCTTACTGCATACATATGAGTAAATAGATGGGCAATCTCTTATTCAGGTGCTGTCTTTCAGTTGCTTTCTCTCCATTTATGACTTCAGCCTCTGAATATGGTAATTTACAGTTTTTTCCTTCCATGTGTCCTTGTCAAGATGCATCTCATAAAAGCTAACTTCCCCACTGGCTTTTATGGTTAATGCGGCAGTGCTCCTAGTGCCATAAAGTCCCTGTACATCAGAAGATAGAGGGATGAGTAAAACTTAGAAATTCCCAGGGTGGGAATTGTATATTAACTAACAATATTTACCAGTGGGGTGTCAACTTCTACGAATATGGAGCTTAGTTTGAACTCCCAGTCTAGGGAACAAATATGAGGTAATTTGCTTTCATCAGCTTTAACTGTGTCCCTCATTAGCTTCTCAACCATCTCCTTCAAAGGTATCTCACCCTTGCCATGTTTAGCAAGCCGTTCCTTAAAACTCAGTCCTAAGCGTTGAGCCTGCAGAATATAAAAAAGAAAAAGGCAAAAGTTTATTGTTTATTGTTTATTTGGTTATACGTGTCATTTTAGGGTTAAACAATGTAGTATGCAGGATAATACTCCGGCTCTGCTGGATGAATCTGCTGACATATACTGATCCAGATATAGGAAGTGTTCTTTTGTTCTGGTGTGTTGGAGATTAAGAATGAAACACGTTGCAAATCTTATTTTCAAACCATGCTATAAGAAACAATAATCCATGGTACGTAGGGAAGAAATATCTTCATATTTAAGCTACATTATTTGTATTGTTCAGCTTATTGAGGCTTCTTAAATCATTCGTCATTTTCTGCGTATAACTTGTTTTTTAAGTTGCCTAAACTATGTTGAATTTTTTTCTTCTTCTTGTCTTGTCCATCCTATAATGTTATTATAAAAAATGCTAATGTTAGTAGCCAATTTGGCAGTATGTATTTTTCCTTTTCCATTGTGTTTGTTCTATTTTGAATAAAAAGAGTACATGTTCTGTTCTAACCTTATGCCATGGGGAGTCAAGCTTTGCATTTGAAAGCACGTGAATGCCCGGAGAAACCTCCTGCATGAGAGTGGGTTCTCCTTTCGGCCTGTTGGAGACATAAAACATGGTTTTGGAAGAGATATCAGCCACAATAAGGTTGAATCCGTTGTATTGATGGGCCTCTTTAATCAGTTCCGCTGCAAACTCCTTGGGAGTCTTTGTGCTCTGCAATCATTACATGTTAGAAATAAAAAGTGAACCAACTACGAAATTGAGTCAATAACAAAGGGGCAGCCAAGTTTTTTCTCCTTGAGTGAATGTCAAGAAGTCAGAATTTACTATTTAGCAATTTCCCTTTTTAAGAAGTGGATAAGGAGTCCTTGTTTTACAGACAAGATTAGTAGATAAAATGATTAGTCATTAGGTTTATTTAGCTGTAGGAGTATCTTTTGTTTTATTACACCCAAAACTCTTAAATCCAAAACTTTGGAGTATGTTATGGATTCTTAACAGACTAATCATGATTCACAACGAAGGTCGGCCACATGTATACCTCTAAGAAAAGCACAGGCAGGTCTCCACGACTCTTTGCCTCGGGGAGAGTATGAAGCTCCAACACGTTTGTTATAAAAGCCACCCTCCCTCCTCTTGAACAAGCCAACCATGTGCCTCCTGCAACCTCATCTCTACCTCCTAGTATCTCACAACCTTCCCACCAAGCCAATGGTTCTGTAGGCCTTCAAGCACACAAAAAATACCGATCTCATTATACTGATGTTTAAACCAAAGTATAGAAAGAAAAATAAATGATAAACCAAAATTAATAAGCTTGCCTGTTGTGATATTCATCTCTATTTTGCAAGAGAAGAAAGGGGTATAGCGGGTGGGCTTGCCAAGCAAACGCACCTATACACATTGTTCTAAACTATGAAGCTTATTCTGAGTTTTGATAGAGTTTGAAAGCTTGGCCTTTAGTCACTAGACTCACTACTGAAATTGAAGAAACCTTATGGTGTTATAAGAATGTGGAAGAAGTTAACGTTCACTTGACCATCAACTGCTTTTGCATGCGTTTCAGCTTTAACCACAATTACACGTTGTACTGACTTTATAGGCTATTGAATTGGGTACTGCCGCATCTCTGAGTTATTGTGGTTTATACTTTATACAAAACAAGTGGCCATGGCCTGTTCAAAAATTCTCATCCGTAGGACGGTCTAAAACCATTTTATCCTTTATAAAATAAAAATCTACAAATTAAAAATACTCCGAAATCATCTACAAGGCAAGCATTTGACTTTTGTTAGATGAAGTTGCATCTAGTATAATTTTAAACATTTTTTTTTATCATTGGATAACTTTTAAAGAATTAATATATTTTTTTTATCACTAGATAACTTTTAAAGAATTAATATTTTAAAAATCTCATTATTGAATTATATGTTCTCTATCTTCTAACACGAATATTAAATATCAAGTGAATAGGATATTATTTATTATTTGATCTATAAACTCATCATTTACGCAGATTTTTAAAATATAAAAACTTAAAAATTAAACTTTTCATAGATGAGATGGCTATTAGTTTCCATCATCTTGAAATTTTACAAGCATGAAATGTATAATAATCAATAAGAGAAAAATGTAGTCTAAATTGTGGATTCGTCAAAATTTGCATTCAATAAAAAATATATATTAAAGATATAATATTGTTTAAAGTTTTAAAAGATGTAATACATCATTGTTAGTTTCTTTAAAACATTTTTCCCTCTCTTCCCATGTATGTGTTAAAATACTGTATTCTAAAAAAAAAAAAAAATTTCTATATTTTATACTTAAATGCAATTAACAACATCGAATGCGATAAATTAATCCTTTGGTGGGCAAATGATTTGTAGGGAATATAGTGATCAGGTCCATACCAATGAAAACGTACAATGATCTTCAAAGGTACTTGATCGACAACCATGATATTAAACTAACTCCGTATGTTATACGTATAAATTATTAATATATCCTCAAATTCAATGCCCTATTAAGATAAGGGTAAAAGGCCAAAGGGTTGCCCCAGCCGGGTTAAACTAGTTTTTTTTTGTTTTGTTTTTTTTTTTTTTTTTTTGCTTTTGGATGATAACTGATAAGTGGTAAGCATTAAAGGAAACCGCCAAACCGGTGATGGACTTGGTGGGTAAAGTAGGCATTCATTTTCAGAAACCAGAGGCGCCGACACAAAAATATTTTATGCGTCCAGAGTTATCCAAGCTGCCATTTTTTGTAATCCGAGTGTTGATGTATGGTTTTTTAGATGCCATGAAATGGTTGATTATAAAGTGATTCTTAAACCCAAAAAAAAAAAAAAAAACCTTGATTTACGTAAAAAATTTGCCTCTTAGTTATCGGCTTATTTTACTATTTAACTTATTTTTGTTACTATTTATGAATTTCACTGCACTTTTTAATACTATTCATGAGTTTAACTGTATTATTTCAGTTAACTTTTATTTTTATTTATAGTACTTTTAACAAAAAAAAAAAAAAATCAATTTCAGTAAAATAAACGGATTCCAAACGGACCCAGAAAGTAAATTCAAAATAATTTTTTTAATAAATGTAATCAAGGCAACTTTCTAGATATATTATTGATGTGGGAAGCAGAAGGAAAATTTTATTTTTAATGACATTGTCTCAATGGTCATGATGCCAACTCAATGCCAACCTTACGTGCTGATATATACATTGTGGTTTTCTTTTATTTGGTGTTGACTCCAAACAAGCCTAAGTGTTAACTACTGAATTCTCTATCTTCTTCTATTTTTCCTGTTCTTTAATTTTATGTTGCATTGTTTTAATTCATCTTGTGTAAATTGCCATACTCTTAACACTTTATATTGATTTATTTTTTAATTTACTTTGAGTAAGCAAATTACATGTTTAATTTTTTATTTTTTTTAGATTAATTTCTTAAGTTGATTGATATGCTATGAATTGGGTTTTTACTTATTTATTATAATTTATTATTTATCACTATATATTAATATTTATAGAATTAATTTTTCTTCCACTCGTGTCTTAATAACTTTTAATCTATCTTCGTCCTTGAGTTGAAATCCTTACTCGGCACGACGGCCCTTATAGTAAATTTAAGCATAGAAAGTTAATCCTATTAATTAATTAATTAATGACCCTTCATTACCATGCATTTAATTTTGAAGTGCTCATATTAAGTGTGCACTTGGATTTTTTTTATTAAAATTTATTTGATTATTTGATTAAAAAAATGGATAAAAATTGCACTTAAAAATTAATTATCCACGGGAATAAAAATTGCACTTAAAAATTTTAATTTTTTTAAAAATAGATACATAAATAAAGAAGCTGCTAAACTTAATAAACAAATAAAATCACTAATTCATACTCACAACTAAATTAAAAAATAAATTGAAAAATCCATCCATGCACACGTCTTCATTTGGTTCAATATCCTTATAATTTCTTCCCCAATTAAACGGTGCTACGGTTGCTTTAATTAATTAACTGTTTGGATACGTTCAAAGCACACAGTTGATACAAATTTACACGTACAAGCCAATCGGTAAGCTTTTACAAGAAATGCAGTACTGCGTCATGATGTGATGTGACAACTTCATTTTGCTATAGTTCATGCAAATCCATTTCTTTTTAATATAGTATTTACAACACACAATATAGTATATATACATAGGTTTTAGTCTAAGTTATCCCTAATACAACTTTTGTTAATGTTATTGGATATAAAGATTCTTCACTTAGTAATACTACAACCTGTTTTCCTTAATTAAATGAATCAATGTTCGAAACCTCATATTTTATTATTGTAATTATAGATTTTTTTTTTTAATGTGTATTTTGATAAGTCTGCAATTATATTATATTTTGCCAAATATCTTATGTATTTGTGAAATTTTAAAATTTTTAATTAAAAAAATATACATAAAAAATAATTTTATTGATCAAATAATAAATACTAGCATTCAAAATAATACAAAATTTGACATACATATTAAGAGTAATGAAAATATGCAATTTAATGATAAAAGTGAGATATTCAATTAAAAGTTATATTGAGTGGTGTAACATTCATAAAAAAATTATATTAGATGATCTCTCTATATATATATATAAAATATTATCCTCCTTGATTAAAAAAGAAAAAGAAGAGGACCATCTTATAGGAGTAGGGTTAGATTTGAAGATTCACCCATCTTCTTTTATATCTTGATGTGATATAAAAATATCCAAGCCATCCAAATTCCAAACTAATGGCCTGAAAACGGTTTCAACTTCAAAAAAAAAGAACAGAAAAAAGAAATAGAGCAAGCACATATAATATCAAACTCGAAATTGGAACTAGACATCCCCCATTAATTTCATTCCCAATTCATCATAACACTTGATATTAACATATTTATAAATGCCTAGAAAAATATCATATTTGTAAAATTTAAATTTAAATGGACTTGTTGCATTCTGTGAAAAAATATACCGAATTAGGAGATTTGAATCAGTTGTCTAAGCCATTTATAATAACTCTTTAAGTAAAACAAATATTCCATATCAACAACTAATATATAATTAGATATCCAAGCCGAAAACATGCTTAAAAATTAAATCAAATATAGTAGTTTGTCAATTCAAAGCGACATATAATTACATTTGCTAATGCCAAATAGTACATCTCAATTTTAATATTTAGGTTGGCTCAAACCAAAATGCCACATGTTTTAGAAAAATATACCATAATCGCAAACCTAGCTGCTGGGCATAAATACTATAATAAAAGGTGTATGCGCTATCATTAAATAATTTAGGTTAGTTCGATACGGGGCCAAATCTAATCCGTAAAATTTGAAACTTAATGATTGAAACCATTTAATAGTCGTTTAGGTTAGAGGCTACATAGTTCAGGACTTCAAGAGCAAACTGTGAACTGTATTCTCTATTTGTTGTATAATATTAGTCTCACGAACTTTAATTCCCACCAATAATTTCACGTGATGAATAATATGTAACCAATTTTGAGGCTTGTAAATTGCTTGCAATGTCTCATAATGTATTGGAAAACTTTGTTCCCCTAGGCCTTAGGAACTTTTTTTAATGTTTGGATTAGCATGTCCTTTGTTGAGGAAATTTAATTTGCGGGATGACTGATAGGGATTTGTCATGTTTGAGACTTTGAGCTTGCTTTTATTTGTATCAATAAACCACTTTCTGGGCTTTTCTCACAATTGGTTAAAAAAAAAAGGATTTTTTCAGTGTATTAGACATAATTGAACAATGAAAGATGAAATTTGTAATAGAGCTGAGCCTGTATGATTTAAGAACTGCGGAAGAATAATTGGGTGGTGAGGATAGTTTTACTTAATTCTTATTTTCTTTTTGGATTTAGATTTAGATTTTTTTTTTTTTTTTTTTAAAGAGCAACTAGTCTGTTATACGAGAGACAATTTGAGAGGAATGCTCCATAGGACAGACACAAAAAATCTCAAGTATTTGGATTTGTCTTTTAATGGGATTAGTGGTTTTATAGTATCAGAAATAAGATTGCTAAAGAATTTGTCATATTTGTTTCTTGATTCAAATTATATCAACGGTTCCATTCCCCTAGAAATAGGCAATATGAAGAGTTTGATTGAGTTGAACCTTAGCAATAACAAGATAATTGATCAAATCCCCTCCACTTTGCTTAATCGTTCGTTGTTAAACTCCTTATCTTTAAGCCATAACTACTTGACTAGAATTGTTCCCTTTGGAATTAGAGACCTGTCCCTCCTAATTTATGTTAACCTCAGCTACAATAACCTTACAGGCAACATTCCCCTTTTTTCTCATTAACATGGCTCAATTTAACTTGTCAGACAATTCTTTGGAGGGTTGAATACTCGAATCCCAGATATTTCCCAAAATTATGCATTCGAACGATTTTTTGGCAATAAGGATTTATGTGGTGATATCAAAGGTTTTACTCACTGCCCTCCAACTTCTCAAACCATGCTCCAAGTAAAAATTTTGGTTCCCCTTACCATTTTCTTTTCAATTTTACTTATAGGGTATATTTTTCACTCTCGATGTCGAGTTAAGAAAACACAATCAGAGACAAGGAGTGCAAAAAATGGGGACATGTTCTCAATATGGAATTATGATGAAAAAATTGCATATGAAGACATCATTGAGGTCATAGAGGACTTTGATATTAGATATTGCATTGGAATAGGTGATTATGGTAGTATTTACAAAGCACATTTGCCTAGCGGAAAAGTTGTTGCACTGAAAAAAACTTCATCTCTTAGAGGCAAAGAACCTAACTTTTGACAAGAGTTTCAAGAACGAGGTAAAGATGTTAACAGAACTTCAACATCGAAATATTGTGAAACTTCATGGTTATTGCTTGCATAAACAATGCATGTTCTTGGTTTATTAATACATGGAAATGGGAAGATTATTTTGTATCCTAAGCAACAATGTTGAAGCAATGGAATTGGATTGGACTAAGAGAATGAACATCATCAAAAGTATAGCACATGCCTTATCTTACATGCATCATGAATGCATACCAGTAGTTATTCATCATGATATATCAAGCAACAATATTCTATTGAACTCTAAGCTAGAGGCTTTTGTCTCTGAATTTGGCATAGCTAGACTCTGTGATCCCGATTCCTCCAACCAAATTTTAGTTATTGGAACCTACAGTTATATTGCACTAGGTGAATTATTATTTAATTATTATACTCATATCTTATGCCTTTAACACTAATTATTTTTAAAGGTTAGCCACTTGGGACCATCCCAATAACCATTCTAGGTTTACATTATTGTTTTTTATATGAATCATGCAGGGTAACAAGCAATCATACAGAGAAATATATTACATTTTAAAATAGTTTTCATTTATTTTCCTAAGCAGAACTGGTATATACTATGGTGGTGACTTAAAAATGTGATATTGAAATAGGGTCGATTTTGCAAATCATTTTGGACATTAAGGCACCCAACTATGGGCCGATTTGTATTCACCATGATCTGATTTGTATTCACCATGATGCTCACCCAAGTCGATGAGCAGTGAATCCTTTTACTAATAAATGGAATTGGATGGAAAGTTATTGTTTCAATTTACTCCAAACTTTTTGAGAAAGTTTTAATTTATGGCGTTCGTTCCTGATGATAGTTCTTTATTATTAGACCAAGACACCAATTAGTTTTTGGTGTAGGCAGAGATTAAATCCCAGATCTCTTATTCAATCATCAGAGATTTTACTAATTGAGTTAACTAGATTTCTCAATTTAAATATATATATATATATATATATTTTTTTTTTAAAGGATAACAACATGGGATGATCTCTTTTTCTCATAGATATCCACATTTTCAAATCTTCCAATTTAGGAGAATTTCATAATGCATGTCAAAGTGGGCTGTGATAATAGTCTTCTAAAAAATAGAAAAAAAAAAGAAAGTGGGCTGATAGAGTGTAAGATTGGTAAAACTAATGGCCACGTATGCTCCAGCACACTTATCACGTTTATTGTTGCTTTGTTGTCCCTTTCCTTTTAAAGGCCCGTCCATTATGTAGATATTTTGGGTTATTGCTTCAATTATCAGCCCACTCTTGTGCGGGTCAACACGTCTTTTATTTTGACATCAAAATCAATTTGGCCTCTTATTTTTTGATTTGATCTTAATACTATAAAAAAAAAAAAAAAAAATTTGAAAATTAACAATAATTAAATATATTTTTGATTCCACGTTTAAGAAAATACACGATACTAAACATAAAATATTATGCCAATCTTTATTCAAGTTTTTTTCAATAAAAAATTGTTACTGAAATTTGTGTAAATGCAATGATAATATTTTTTTTTAACAAAATATTATTATACATGCATGCCATTTATCTACAAAACATGGCAAGTTTGGTAGACTATAACGGTAATTTCATAAGAATAGGAATATGTATTACAAGGAATACAAGATGTTGTAATGTAACGCTTATTACTATTCATTTGTTTGGTGACAATGCAATAATAGAACCTTGAAGACAATTGAATGAAAGTATTTTGAAACAAACTTAAGATATATTTTAAGAAATATCTTACTCATATAATTATATTTTCTAAAAAATCATATTTTTTAAATTTGAAAGTAATATTAGTTTTTTTTTTTTTTTTTATAATTGTTATGTGCACATGGAAAGTTTTTTTATTTGAAAATATATTAATTTTAGAAATTAATGTACTTATTAAGGAATAGCTATTACATCCCTTTTAGAGATGAATAGTTATTCATAAGGAATGACTATTTATTGTAATAAAAATATAACCAAGCTACTGAATAGTTAAATTATAGGAATAACTACTACATTACAGTGTCTATTACAATAAAAAATTAGTGTCTTTTTTTCTATGATTTAGGTAATATATAAATAGAATATTTTGTTAGTAAAAGAGAATATAAATATTTTTTTTAAGAAAGAGGAATGGATTTTAACTGTTATATTTATACAAATCCAAAGGAAGAAGAGTGTCATAATAAACTTTGATAAAAAAAAAAAAAATGAAGTAAAAATATAAGCACAAAAGTTTGTCTACAAACCTGATTATAGCCTATAGTTTTGCTGAATATATTTTTATTGAATGTGAATTTAACAAATACATGGATTGCATTTTTTTTAGAGATAAATAGTTATTCCTCAGTTTAAAGAATAGTTATTCATAAGGAATAATTATTAATTGTAATAAAAATATAACCAAACTACTGAATGGTTAAACCATAGTAATAACTATTACATTATAATGTCTATTACAGTAAAGAATGAGTATCTTTTTTTTTTTTTTTTCTATAATTTGGGTAATATATTTTTCCATAAATAGAATATTTTGTTAGTAAAAGAGAGTATAAACATTTTTTTTTTAAGAAAGAGGAATAGATTTTAATTGTTATATTTATACAAATCCAAAGGAAGAGGAGTGTCATAATAAACTTAGATAAAAGAAAATGAAGTAAAAATATAAGGACAAAAGTTTGTCTACAAACTTGATTGTAGCCTATAGTTTTCCTCAATATATTTTTACTGGATATGAATTTAACAAATACACGGATTACATATTTTTTTTTTAGACATGAATAGTTATTACCGGTAGAAGTAGTGTGTGTGTAAAAGAAAAAAAAACGTTAATTAAGGAAGTAACAAAGAATACGATTCTGGATATGATAGAATGACAGAGAAACATACATATGAATAGCTTGGTGACTTTTGAATGTTTCCTTTTTCTTTTTCTTTTTTCTTTTTTTTTTTTTTTTAATTCTCCCATCCGAAGTGTTCTATTTTTGGTGGCTTGAACACTTCAAATTTGAAAGTTGAACTATCATTTTTTTCGTTCACCAAGTCCCCTGTGTTAAGTGTTTTTTTTTTTTTTTTTTTTTTTTTTTTTTTTTTTTAATTTTCAGAAATTTGAAAATTTTGACCAATAAAAATAATACTAGTACATTACTACATATAGTACCATTTGATAGTAGTATATTTTTTTTCTAATATTACTGGATATGAATTTAACAAATACACGGATTACATATTTTTTTTTTAGAGATGAATAGTTATTCCTTATTTAAAAAAATAGTTGTTCATAAAGAATAACTATTTATTGTAATAAAAACATAACTAAACTACTGAATAATTATTACATTACAATGTCAATTACAATAAAAAATGAATATCATTTTTTTTCTATAAATATAATATTTTGTTAGTAAAAGAGAGTATACATTTTTTCAACACAGCTATATTTATACAATCCAAAGGTAGAGGAGTGTTGTAATAAACTTTGATAAAAAAAAAAAAAAGTAGTAAAAATATAAGTACAAATATATAGTTTCGCTTAATATATATTTATTAGATGTGAATTTAACAAATGAACAGATTACATTTTCTTTTAATATCTTCCATATTTATAAAATTTCTAAAAATTAAAAAAAAAAATCAATGGCTATATTATTAATTAAACATTTAAATTTCAAGATGGTAAAGAATAAAATTATGCTTAAATATAAAATTATAAATCGATCAGTTAAATAGCATATGATTCACCCCAAATTTGATACGCCTGTGTGAAGAGCATAAAAATTATTCAAACCCGACACGTGCCAAAGCGTTCATATCACATGACCTTCACACCGCGTCGCGTAATTCACACATGCCGGCTCTCCCAATCCCCCAATTCCCAATATCCCCAAACACACCTTATATAGCTTTTTTATTTTATTTATTTTTTAACCGAAAAAATAATAAAAAATATTTGAACGGTCTGTTTGGGGATAAAGAAAAAGAAAAAGCAAAGAGCAAAAAAAAAAAAGAAAAAGAAAGAAAAGAAGAGCAACGAAAATGGGCGAAGTATCATCAGGAACAACCATGACGATGCAACAGCAACAACAGAACAATCAGGCGAAGAAGAAGAAGAAGGGTCGCCCTTCTCTCTTAGATCTCCAAAAGCGCTCTCTCAAACAACAACAACAACGAAACCCTAATTCCTTCAATTTAAGCTCTAACCCTAGCCGTCGCGCCTCTCGCCGGAACCCTAACTCTGACTCTGTTTCCGGCGAAGATGATAACGACGGCGGCGGAGACGACGACGACGACGAGCGCAAAGAAAAGAAGCTCAAGCTCCTTCACGGCCTCGATTCTCATCCTCAATACCCGACATTGTTGCCGAACTCCTTGTCCTTTACCTTGAACCCTTACGGCTCTGATCTCCCCCCGAATTCGAATTTCGACGACAATCTCGAGGCCGACATCAAACGCCGCAAGATCACCGCCGTCAATCTCGGATCTGATCCAATGGTGATTGATCAATTTTGCATATTAATAAATCAATTTTCAATTTTTATTATTTGTTTCAAACCTCAAAAAACAAAAAACAAAAAACGTTTAAAAAAAAAAAGCAAGTGTTTGTTTGTTTCTGTTACCGTTTGTTGTTTTTGGATTCCGCGCGCAAATTCGTAGATTTATCTTTTTTGGTGGGTTGGTGGGCTCGTTGAATCGGTGAGTGGATAGATGAGTTTTTGAGTTTGACTCGGTCTAAATTTATTTAGTACTATTATTCTTTAATTTTTATTGAAATCTGGGTGCCCTTTCACTTTTTTTTTTCTTTCTTTTTTTTTTTTTTCAATTTTATTTCCTAATTTAATTTTATATTCTTATATATTGTCTGTATTAATATTAATACACAAAGACAAACAAACACTACACATGTCTGGAAAAAAAAAAAAAAAGAAGAAGAAGAAGAAGCTTGAATTTGTCTTTTCTCTAATTATTTTCCAGTTTTTTTTTTCCACACCTGTACTTTCTCTGCTACTTGTTAACTTTTTTATGTAACTTTGAACTTTCCATTCAATTATTATTATTAATTTTTTTTTTTTTTTTTGTAATAATGACAGAAAGTATTTATCAATTTTATGCAATGATTTTTTTTCTTTTGGGTTTAATTTTCTTTTTGTGGGTATTTTCCACCATTGATATTGGGATTGGTTTTTGCAGGATGAAAAGGTTTGGAAAGCGACAGACACCATTCATGGTATCGAACTGTCAATCAATCTTAGTTCTTTGCTAAAAAGGCATTGTGTGGAATTTTTTTTGTAGTGATTGATTTTTCTTTAAATTTTCTTTTGTCTTTTGTTACAAATAGTGAAGAGTAAATTTAATAATAATGGTCACATTTTTTTATATGGACAGGTTCGCAGGTGGAGTCTGGTCCCACGACACCTTTGCCAGACAAAAAGTTGTTGGTGTTCATCCTTGACAGGCTTCAAAAGTGTGTGTTTTTATTTATTTTTTATTTATTTACTTTAGCTTCTATGTTTTTTGGGCTTTGAATTTTTTTGGTTTAAGTTTCTAACTGGGTTTGTTTTAACTGTGTTGTAGAAAGGACACTCATGGAGTATTCTCGGAGCCTGTGGATCCTGAAGAGGTGATGCATTTTTATTGGGTAATTTTTGGAGTTGTGTGTGATAGTTGAATACCCTTTTGTTGATTTGTTGTAAATTTGTTTCCTCACAGCTTCCTGATTACCATGACATCATTGAAAACCCAATGGATTTTGGAACCGTGAGGAAGAAACTAGATGGTGGAGCTTATGCCAACTTGGAACAGTTTGAGGTTGGTTTTAGAAAAGCATTTTCTGCAAACACACACACAAATATGTGTGCGCATGTGTAAGTTGTTTATTTTTCAGATAAGTAAGTTTTGGTGCCAAGGGGAGGTGAAGGGGGAGATTTTTAAAATTTTGAACTAGTGACCTTCACTCTTTTTGTTTTTGGTTTTGGGTGACATTTTATCAGAGTTGCATAAAAATTAATCTCTGATTTATAATTCAGTTTTGATTATTATATAGGTCATAGATTTTCTTTTAGTTATTTTATGTTCTTGCCTGTGTGTGTCCACTGAACACATGGGCTTGCATGCCTTCGCTCCTCAGTTTGTTTATCAAGTCATGAATTAACAAAACCCAAAAAAAAAAAAATTTTTCTTGTGACTATGCCTTGTTATAATAGTATCCTTCTTCATGACATGCCAAGAGCCTTGTAGGATGTAGCTCAACTGGCACTTGGTGTTTCTAGTTGAGACATCCAAAGTCCAAATCGCCCTCCCCCAACCATTGAGTTATCAAAAATATCCTCTATTATGACCTTCAATTTCATGCATTCAGCTCACTTGAAAATTTATTTATTTATTGGATAAAGACTAGTTTGGATTTTCTAGCATGAAAGAATTGTCAAACACATGATTACTTCAAGAACAGGGCTTCCTATCATGAGTCTTGAAAGTGTTGCTTTTGTACTGTATTATCTTAGAAGCAGTGGCAAAGGAGTAGCAAATAAACAGGGTAAGGTTGCTTTTGTACTGTATTATCTTAGAAGCAATGGAAAGGAGTAGCAAATAAACAGGCTAAGGAGGTGGAAGAAAGAATCAACTTATTGATCCGTTGATTGTAGTTGTCCCATCAAAGAACTACTCTTGGGTGTAATGATTAAAAGTTATATTAGTTTGCGTCATAAAGCTCCCTAGGGTAAATGTACATGCGAATTGTTGAGACCAAGACTTAGACTTACCAATGCTAAGAAGTTATGTATTGAGATTAAAAAAAAAAACATTAAATCTGTCAATGTGGATTTGTCTGTTTTCTCTGGGAATGTGATATGGCAATATACTCTGCTGCCAATAGTGAAATGGGACAAAAAGCATTGAAGAGTTTGTGATGTGTAGTTGGATGGTTTATGTGGACCACCTACTGTATTTGTAGTGTTTGATCTGGGATTTCCTGCAGCATAGTTGATAAGTTTGGTTGAATGATCTTTAACAGTCAATTAATTCTTTGCCAACATATCATGTTTTCTAGGTCATTTTGACATTGATTATTATTGGAATACTGCAAATATACTTCATCTTGTTTTTCTCTAGATTAGTTTTTCAGTTGTGTTCTTTTGGCCTTTAGGTGTTGATTGATCCTGTAAATTTCTCTAGTAGTAGTTTTCAATGCACTGTAACAAATATTATGTGCTAATTTCAGTGTCTTTAAGAATCATTATTTGGAACAAATT
Source organism: Quercus robur (assembly GCF_932294415.1). Lineage (NCBI taxonomy): Eukaryota > Viridiplantae > Streptophyta > Magnoliopsida > Fagales > Fagaceae > Quercus > Quercus robur. Next base: position 15,468,034 of record NC_065535.1, on the reverse strand, counting down.
ATTGTATATTTTGTTGTATGATTGACAACTGGAAAAACAAGGAGGAACTAATTCGATTCAACTTTAGTCTGCAAAGACGGCAAAAGGAATCTGTAACTAGGAAACTTAAGGATAATCCACATTTGTTATTTCATTAGAACTTGCTGTATGGCCTTACACTAACTACTGGAAAAATATAAAGTGAAACCTGATTAATATATGAAATGGTCCGGGCTCCAGGGATTGCACAGGCTGTCTTAATTGAATGTTCTTGTACATCATGGATCATATAGTCCAACAACTCCGATAACTGGCTTATACTGTTGTAGCTAGTGGTTTTTGTGTGGTATTTTCTAGTGCAAAACTATGATTATAAAATGGCTTTTGTCTGGTATCGGTGAACAAAAGTGCATCGACAACATGGTATTTTGCTGTTTTTTGATTCCAGACATTAAAAATGTAATGAAATGTCCTTGTACCTTAATCCTGTACAACAGGAAGTTAGTTTCCTTTACTCTTGGTTATAGTGAAGACTTGTTTTCTTCGTCAACTCAGCAGAATCTGAAATTCTGTACTATTTAATTTGTGCAGAAAGACGTGCTCCTAATTTGTACAAATGCAATGCAGTACAATGCTCCAGATACTGTATTTTTTAGACAGGTTTGGCCATGTCTGTACTTGTATTCTCATTTCTGGTTGGTTTGGGCTTCTCTTTATTGCATTATTAAAAGTTTACTGTTTTCTTAGGCACGATCTATGCAAGAGTTGGCAAAAAAGGACTTCGAAAATTTGAGGCAAGAGAGTGATGATAATGAGCCACAACCCAAAGTTGTTCGGAGAGGCAGGCCTCCAGGCAAGAACCTGAAGAAGTCCCTTGGCGGATCTCCCTATGAGCTTGTTTGTCCAGAGCCTTCCCTAGATGCAACTCTTGCATCAGGAGGTAATGCAGGGAGTTCCAATACTTACAATTTAAGAAAAGGGTTGACTTCATACAAGTCCCCTCCTGTTGATGCATTTGTCAGGGCCTCCCATGGGTCTTTGAACAGTGAAACAGGCACTAGTTGGTGGTCTGAATGGGAGAATGAATTTCCAGGTAAGCTTTGAATTGGTTTTTATTGCTTTATAAATATACACGATACACCATCTATACTTCTCTAATGTTTCAAAATTCTAGCTTTTCTGTCAATTGCCAAGCTAATTTTCTCTTGGATTGCAGCTTCTGTTTTGAAAAGTGTATTGAAGTACGGGAAGAAGCAATTTGCAGTAGATGAGAATAGGCGTGACACCTATCAGCATTCCTTGGATTCTGGGCATGGGCCATCTGTCTTGGCCACCCTCGAAGGAGAATTGAAGCAACTGATGGCGGTATGTACAAGGGTTTGTTGTTTTTTCTTTCTTTATTTTTCTTGTCCTTGCTGCTGGAGAAAAAGGGGGGGGGGGGGGGTGATGCTTTTATTAGAAAGAAGTGAAAGGATTTAGAAACGAAGATTTGTAATATGTACAAATGTCTTTTTCTGAATGCTATAGCGAAATTTGATTGCTGAAAAGAGCATGAAGTTGGCAAGTTTTTGGTTTTGTATATTGCGAAGATGGTCTGATTGCCACTTGTACCCCCCAAAAAAAAAACAATAAGAAGAAGAATGACGTTTACTTGTCTCAATTTAATGTGTGATTGTTGTTTGTGGACCTGCTTTATATTATTGTCTGTTTGTAACAATTTTTTCTAATGTAAATGTCTAAATCAGGTAGGTCTACACTTGGAGCATGGTTATGCAAGAAGCCTAACTCGATTTGCTGCAGGTCTTGGGCCTGTAGTGTGGAAGATTGCTTCTCAGAAAATTGAAAGGGTTTTGCCCACTGGACTCAAGTTTGGTCCTGGATGGGTAGGAGAAAATGAGGCACCAAAGCAGCAGCAGTCTTTATTTAATGAGGAGAAATTTTCAGATGGCTTAATACCAGATAATGATACAAGCAAGGCATTACATCACCGCACATCCAGCTTAAACACTGTTGTTGCAAATGGATTCTTGTCGCAAGGTCAAGAAGACTTTGAAAGTACAGACATAGATTCCCATTGTGAGTTGATTTCACTGAACAGCAGTGTTGGTGGGCTAAAATCCGTGCCTCCTTTTCGGGTTCAGCAGAAACCCATAATTACCACTGATATCAATGGCTTAAATGATGGTTTTGGGTCTGATTTTTCTTCGCAAATTAGGATGGTTAGACTTGCCTCATTAACCGGAACATCTGATTCTGATTATACTTCAGTGCGTTCTCAAATGCCTGGCATAAATTCAAGTGGCAAGACTACCATGTACCAAGTGACCCAAAATGATATTGAATTGAATGAAGCCAGGTTCTCTGAAATTACGAGAACAGACTCTGGAAATCTATTAGGCCTGGGCTCTGGCCTCAAGTCGCATGGAACATCACAAGTGCCTGATGGGCAAGCATCTTGGCAGAGATTGTCAATGCACCATAAGCATGATTCTTTTCCGTTTCCTCCTGATCTAAATGTAAGATTTCGGCAAACGGGTTCACCTAGTTCTAGTGTCCAGATTGGTTCACCTCAGCAGCCAGATTTAGCATTGCAGCTCTGAGGATGGGTTGGTTATTTTTTTTCTGTCAATTGCTCTGGGAGTTGGAGCTCCCAAAAATATAGAGAAATAAATTGTGGTGCCATCTGATGAGGGTGGTTCCATCATGGGTGTCTCTAGGAGTCATTACAGATTGACTATGGAGAATTTTTGTATAGATTAATATATCCAAATTTTAGGTTTAAGTGATAGGGGATCATATTTGTGACAAATTAATCCAACATCGAGATACTTTTTAAGATTCTTACGCCGAATCTTATGTTTGGTGTGTAAATATGTAAAGATACTCAATTATCAGAGTAATTTTTATCTTTAAAAAACGACACTGTTCTCAGAAAATTCAAAAAATCCATTTTTATCAGAAAATTCTTGAAACCATTTTGTTAAAATTTGGAACACTTTAGAATGCAATAATCTAAACCATCAACATACATTCACCTTGATGCTAATCATCAAAAGAAAATTCCAAATCCACGTTCATTTCATTCACACTCAAGGCAGAACCCAAGAAAAACGTGGACCAATAATCACCCGTGACTTCAAAGAAGGAACTTTAGTACTCCTAGGGTCTAAGAATGGGTCTTGCACTCTCAAGATTTTTTTTCTCTAAGTTCAAAAAGTTACTTCAAAGTTTTCAAAATCATGAATTTATTTCATTGACACCACTCACCAAGACAGTAAAAGACATCAAGCAAACAAAATTGAAAAATAATAAAACAAAATCCTCTTGATCAAAGCAACCTATAAACCAAATGATTTTTTTTCTCTAAAAAAAGCACTAGCATCATGTGTGCTAAATGTTAAAATTTAGCATTTAGCATATTAAACACAAAAAATCACCTTCATATGATATGTCAAATACCAAATTTATTTGACATTTGCTACAATAGAATCCTAAATAATAGAAGTGCACGGACAAGTATGCTATAAATATTTTGACTACATTTTATTCCTACTTTTTTTCTCTTTCTTATGTTAGATGCTCATAATTTCTCTTTTTTTGGTAATCTTTAATGATTGTTGGTCTTGAGAAAGCAAAAAGAAATAATTAAAAAAGAATTAAGAAAGAGTATTTATATAATAAAGTGGTAAAAAATAAAAGATGCAATGTAGAGTATATTATAAAATGGTGTGTTAAAATAGATAAAGTAAGTTTTTGATGTGTCAAAATAGTTTTTTTTTTTTTTTTTTTTTTTTTTTGCTAACAAGTCAAACTAAATAAAACTTCAAGATGAGGCAAGAACTGAAGTTCAAGTATTTAGGAGAGAGAGAACTTCATACACACATACACTTAGATTACGTTAGAGTAGAATTTCTATTTAAAAAAAGAAGAAGAAGAAGAAATGGCAAGACAAGTAAAATTTCAAGAGACCCACTCACATACTTTGTACTTAAACACAAACCCATGTGAAATTTCCCTCATAAAAGAAAATTTTCAAACACTTGGTAGTTCATGAACTTGTGCCCACCCCATTGACAGATTCAAGTATGGAAACTCTCAAAATCCTAAATCTAAACTCTAAACAATCTTAACAAAACCAATTACGTTCCGTTCAAAATCAAAGAGAACACAAGAAAATATCAAATTTTCTGTTATAGAAGTCGCGGGTAAGAAGAGAAATGAAGGAGAAACAAACCAAAAGGAGAGAGAACAAACTGAAATTTTGAAACACTAAGCCGGGTCGACCCGGTTAGGAAAAGGGAATAAAAAAAAAAAAAAAAACAGAAGAAGAAAAAGAATGCCCAATTGTGTTTAACTCCGGACCTGACCCGAACAAAAAGAGAGCAAATCCAAATGGCCCTGGTCTGAAGCAAAGAGATCAAGCCCAAATGGACCTGCCCAGAAAGAAGAAAAGAAGAGAAAATAAGAATCTTATACCTAAGTGGGCCTTTTCCAAAAAGAAAAATATAAATTTTGATTTTTTTTTTTTTTGAGAAAACAGTAAGGAAATTTTATTAATAAAAATCAGATCGGAACACAGCGTCCAAATCATCAGGTAGATCTTCTACCCATACATCAGTATCTGCAGATAAAACTGCTCTTCTAGCTAATTCATGAGCTAACTTATTTCCTCCCCTTCCAACATGAAAAAACTGACAAGAATGTAAAGCATAGCCTAATTCATGATAAATTTTGATTTATTGATGGGTTTGGTAGGATATTTGTTTATAAATTATTTTATAATAGTTTTGATATTCGTTTTATAAGAAACTAGCATTATGTCAGTGCGATGCACGACTTAATTAAAATTTATATGTAAATAGTTTTTTTAATTAATTTACTTAAAATTAGATAATATAATAAATAATAAAAATAATTAAATATTTTACTTTTAAATTATATAATAAATTCATAATGTGTGAAACTAAGGTATTATGAAATGCATATATATAAATATATATATATATATATATAAGTAGTAACTTATTAAAATAGTGCAATAAATTGTTTGTTTTCAGAATGCATAATATGATTTATTCTTTTATTATTATTATTATTATTATTCTTATTATTTTGTTAATATCATGAAACAAAATTTGTATGCTTTTCTTCAAATTTACATGGATTTGAATTTGTCACTTTTTTTTTGCAAAATTTGTCATTATTTCACACACACACACACACACACACACATATATATATATTAGTTTTTTTTTTTGGGTTACTTTATCCTAATTTTTTTTTTTTTGTTTTGACCTAAATTAGATTTAAAAAAAAAATTAAGTTTACGTTAATGTTAATACATATTAGCTATCATTTGATACTTTATTCACACACAAAAAAACAACAATTAACGTTTAAATTAGGCTAATAGTAAAATTGTCACTTTATAAAAAAAATTGATACAATACTTATTGTTACTTTATCCAAATAAGTCGATAAGAACATATAGAATAAGAATCTTACTTAAACTTAAACTTGCTTGTTAAATGGATTAGATGAAGAATTTGGATTGTAATCAAATTAAAATATTTATCAACTTAGAAGTTATAGGAGAAGAAGAATTATATATATATTTTAAAAATCTAAAAACATTTTTGCAATTAAAGATGCATTAGAGCATGTAGTATAGTAATTAAAAAAAAAAAAAAAAAAGAAGAAGAAGAAGAAGAAGGAAAGTTGTTGCTTTTTTTATAATACACTACACATAAAAAATAAGGATTAGATAAAGAATTTGGATTGTAATAAAATTAAGATTAAATAAGGATTAGATGGATTAAATGAAGAATTTAGATTATAATCAAATCAAGATTTTTATCAACTTAGAGATTATAGGAGAAGAAAAATGATATTATATTTATTTTTTAAATCTAAAAATCTAAAAAAAAAAAATCTAATAAACTTATAAAATATATATATTATCTGATAAACAATAACGAAATAAATAATTATTATAATAACAAAATAAATAAATTGTATTGGTATAATAACTATCAAATATAAAATGATAACATCTAAATAAAAAACTTATTATTAATTTTGTAACATACCAATTGTGCTCTAATGAGAATTTTGTATCTTTGTGAGATTGTTGAGTATCTCTTTGTACACTATATGTATTCTTGCTCTTGTTTATCATTGTTCTTTATTAGAAAATTTAATAATCAATAAAAATCAAATTGTTATGAACAATTTATCATCAAATTATCAAGACATGCTTAGTAATAAGCTAAAAAGAATATTGTTCTCTAAATCAAAATTGAGATGATGAAAGCAACATATTACCATTGGAACCTGTAGGGGTAGTTTTTGGGGCTCAGGCCCAACAGGCAAGCGATTCTGGCCCAAAAGTCCCTCAACAATGAATTTGTAGAGAGTAGGTTACAGAACTAAGTCTTGACAGAGTAAACATAGTTATGAACAAGCCATGCAACTATTTGGACGTGGGGATATTCCTCTAAGCTACCTGGGATAACAGTCCGTGGGGTTGTATCCTCTGCTTTGTTTCTCCAACTCCTTTTCTCTTTTTCTCTGCCTTTTCTTCCTCTCTTCTGCGATACCCTAACCATGGGGATTTTCTTCTCTTATATAGCATCCTTTCTACGATAATGACCCTACACTTGTTAATCATCTGGGCCTCTACTTGAGTGCCTGTCCCATAGGACATCCTCCTTCTTTTCTGTGAGTTGCACTGGCCAAGATAATTCTGCTCTCCTGTCCTTTCCACATTAATGCGGCTGGAAAAGTAGCTCCTTGGCATTTAATGCGGCAGTTGTGGTTGCCCCCCCCCCCCCCGGAACGTCATGCACTCTTCCTTGATATTGGATGACCTTTCGCCATGTAAAGGGTGTGAATCGGACTCCCATTTGGTACGTCCGAGGAGGTACTCCTCCTCGGACGCCCCTAAGCAAGCCCGGCCCAACATGATTGGGCTGGGGGTCCTCTGCCCGCGTCTTCGCTTCTTATTGTGGTTGGGCTTAGTACAAGTACTATGGCCCAACGTTGACTGGCGAACTTTACCCCCACAGAACCCATGTCATAAAACACAAAATAATTTTAAAAATCATGTCTAAGCATATTTAATGATTGATTTTCAAACTATAATCATATAAATTGGATAAAACTTAAAAAATTAGGTTAAATAAAAGACAAAAAAATACACAAAACCTATTCAATTTAATGAAAAAAAATAGAGAAAACAAATACATACTTGCAAGGTTGTAGGTAGAAGAATAGAGAAAAAGAATTGTATAGTAAGTGTAGGGGTAAAGTTCCCAAATCAAACAATGGGCCTTGGGCCCCATGCAGAGTCCAGCTACGTCCGAGGAGAAAGTGGGGCGCCAAAAGGACTTCTGACCCAACTCTTATGAGCCCAAACTTATTTAAAAGGTGGTCCGAGGAGGAATGTCTTCTCGGACGTGCCAAATATGGACCAAACATGCACCCTACCAACAATAAGGAATCACTCCAACGAATATTGGTAGCAAGGACGAGCCTCATAAGCCCGGGGGAAGGAAGAGAGTATAGGATGTCAAGGGAGAGATTACAGCTGTCGCATTAAATGCAGGGAAGCTACTTTTCTGGCCGCATTAATGTGGAGAGGACAGGCGAACAGTGTTACCTTGGCCACTACAACTCACAGAAAGGTAGGGGAGATGTCCGATGGGACGGGCACTTAAGTGAAGGTCCAAATGATCAACAAGTGTAAGACTCTGATGACTTTAAGGAGGCTATATATATAAGAGAAGGGAATCCCCATGAAGAGGGGATTGGCAAAAAAGGAAAGAAAGAACAGAAGAGAGAGAGAAAGACCATAGCCTTTGATCAAGAACAGAAGTGCATCCACACGTCTCCTCGGACCGGGTATCCAGTAGACATGAAGGAGATATTCTTATTTTCAATCGTTGCATGACCCAAAGTTAACTAACATTCACTTCGTTAGGGCCTAGTTCTATAACCCGCTCTCTACAAATTCATTGTCTAGGGTTCCTTGGACTAGAATCACCTACCTGCTGGGCCTGAGCCCCAAAAATTGACCCTACAGTAAGTATTCATTATGAATTATTTGATATATATATGCTTCACATTGAAGAAGTTGATATGAACAAAAAGTCTAATATTAGTCTAATTTATGGAAGTGTAAAAAGCTGAAGTAAATCTTAAAAAAAGTAATGTGTGAACAGAAAATCTAAAGAAAAAAAAAAACTCTCGTTGTGTTAAGAGGAAATCCAAAGAATTTAAGTGTTTTATTTAAACACTAAAAGTAGTTACTTATGTAAAATGGCTTTATCAAATTACAATAATTTTTTCTAAACATGACTCATTTTCACGTTAGCCACAAAATTGTAGATATGGTTAGATTGTATAATGCTTATCTAAATAGTTATTGAGCATAAAATATAATAATAATAATAATAATAATAATAATAATAATAATAATAATAATAACAACAACAACGACGAAAACATATCACGTCGGTTAATGTTTTCTCAAAAAAAAAAAAAAAAAAAACCATAGTTCTCTTCGCCCATGAATGTTGAGTACGTGTAAGTGAAGTAAATTTATGGCTACCCATAAAAGAAATAGTGAATTTGTGGAAAATCTAAAATTTAATAATAATGTAAAATTTTATCATTTAAATTTTAATAGATTTAAATTTTATTCAAATTAAGGGATAAAATTTAAAAATAGTATAATTATGTAAAACTTTATCATTTAAATTTTAACAAATTTAAATTGTATTCAAATTAAAAGTCTTTTATAAATTTTTTTTAAAACAATCCACGTTTTCCCCCTTCAAATTGTATCTACGTGTAGTAATATAATTAAAAAGAAAAAGATTAGTTTAAGATTTTGAATTGTAATCAAATTGATATTTTTTATTAACTTAAAAATTATAATAAAAAAAGGATTAGATGTAGAATTTGGATTGTAATCAAATTAATATTTTTTATCAACTTAGAAATTATAGGAGTAGAAGATAAGAACAAAAAAAATTTATATCTATTTTTTTTTAAATTCTAAAAATATTTCTGCAATTTGGTAAAGTCATTTGGCACAACCACAGCTTCTAAGCCCAACTTTTATTATATATAATATAATATGATATAAAAAACTGTAAAAAAAAATTACTTTTTTTAATTTTCCATAAAAAACCTTCTAGAAATATTTCTTAAACCAATACTCTAAGTTTACACAATTTTACAATAAATCCTGAATAGCGGGTTATTATTGGTTGTTATTGACAGGTGGACAAAAAAGTAATTTTAATAATGGGTTTAAATTAGAATCAATAACAACTTATTTCCTAAAATTTGTTGTAAAATACTAAAAGTATCGTGGATGTAGTACTTCCCTTTAAAAAATGGTTTAAGAGAACATTAAAACAAAATGCGATTTCTCTATAAAAAATTAAATAATAAAAAAAAGCCCAAAAGTCATCTATCTAATTGAGATAAATGTCACAATAATTCACTTATTAGGGGGAAAAATTGTGTAGACGTCTTAAAAAAAATAAAGGAAAAAAGAGACATAAGTGTTGCATCACTTGCATGAAAACATAAGTTCCATTTTTTAGGGCTCATTCTTTCGTTGTTGCCTTTCTTTATTTCAATGCTATACAGCACCAAGGTCACGCAAAGGGTGAGCGCGAAACAAATACATATATAATTAACCTGAATGAATTGCCATACACAACTTCATCTAACTAGGAATATTAATATATATATTGAGATTCTCTCACAATTTTATGATCAGTCGGTTGTTTAACCTTTTAGCTAGGTATGCTTGCTCTTTTCTTCTGTTCTCTATGATTCACTCGTATCCCATACAGATCTATTGTCATCACCATTCTCATCATCCTCATTATTTTTGCCATTATTTTCTAATTAATGTGACAGAAAATTATGGTTAACGAAAGTTGGCATTGCTTATATTTCTAAACAGTTTGAACTGAACTTAATGCCGAATTGGTTTCTCTTTTGCCCACTGGACTCAAGTTTGGTCCTGGATGGGTAGGAGAAAATGAGGCATCAAAGCAGCAGCAGTCTTTATTTAATGAGGAGAAATTTTCAGATGGCTCAATACCAGATAATGATACAAGCAAGGCATTACATCGCCGTACATCCAGCTTAAATACTGTTGTTGCAAATGGATTCTTGTCGCAAGGTCAAGAAGACTTTGAAAGTACAGACGTAGATTCCCATTGTGAGTTGGTTTCACTGAACAGCAGTGTTGGTGGGCTAAAATCCGTGCCTCCTTTTCGGGTTCAGAAGAAACCCATAATTACCACTGATATCAATGGCTTAAATGATGGTTTTGGGTCTGATTTTTCTTCGCAAATTAGGATGGTTAGACTTGCCTCATTAACTGGAACGTCTGATTCTGATTATACTTCAGCGCGTTTTCAAATGCCTGGCATAAATTCAAGTGGCAAGGCTAACATCTACCAAATGACACAAAATGATATATAATCGAATGAAGCCAGGTTCTATGAAATTGCGAGAACAGACTCTGGAAATCTATTAGGCCTGGGCTCTGGCCTCAAGACAAATGGAACATCAAAAGTACCTGATGGGCAAGCATCTTGGCAGAGATTGTCAATGCACTATAAGCATGATTCTTTTCCGTTTCCTCCTGATCTAAATGTAAGATTTCGGCATACGGGTTCACCTAGTTCTAGTGTCCAGATTGGTTCACCTCAGCAGCCAGATTTAGCATGGCAGCTCTGAGGATGGGCTGGTTATTTTCTTTCTGTCAATTGCTCTGGGAGTTGGAGCTCCCAAAAATATAGAGAAATAAATTGTCGTGCCATCTGATGAGGGTGGTTCCATCATGGGTGTCTCAAGGAGTCATTACAGATTGACTATGGAGAAATTTTTGTATAGATTAATATATCCCATTTTTAGGTTTAAGTGATAGGGGATCATATTTGGGACAAATTAATCCATGATCGAGACACTTTTTAAGATTCTTTATGCTGAGTCTTATGTTTGGTGTGTAAATACGCAAAGTTACTCAATTTTTTTAGGGGGGGAGGAAAAAAAAAGAAAAAAACCTCCTTGCAACCGATTAGCTTACTTTTTACTAGTTATAATACTGCAAATTGTTGAGGTATTGAGTGCTCATTGATTCAAGTTTGATCCAAGAGACAACAGGCACAGACATTGGTGTAATAGTATTAATAATCTTCTGTTCTGGGAGACCTCCACTTATCAAAGACCACGCAAGAGTAGTTTCTTGGCGCCTTAAACGTTGAAATTCTTTTGCGTGAGCAATTTTTCAGTTAAGCACACTGGCCGACTAGCGTTTGTGTTTTAATTCTTCCACCAGGCTCTTCTCATCCCTAATTTCTTCATCCTCTTCCACTGTTTGAGATGATTTTCACCACAATTCCTCAATATCTTCGTCCATTCTTTCCCTTCAACTTTGCTGGACCTCACGGAAAATCCCATTGTCATTGAGCCGGACACAAACCGTTACAGTGGGATGACTACAACTCGTCTCTTACAATTGTATCGGATTTAACAATTTTCTAGGTAAAACAATATGACTGATAACCCTTTTTTTGGGATAAAAAGATTAGAAATATATTATCAATAAGCAAAAGTTACATGTAATATAAGCTGCAAAAATAGAGCAGTCAGTTGCCACACCTAAAAAATACAACCTCAAAACACAGGGCATGACTCTCCGTCTATTTTCCAACATAGCAGTTAATGAGATTGCACTACAGACCACATGAAAAAAAAAAAAAAGAGGACCAATTCAAGCAGAGATAGGGATGCATTTCATACCTATGCCCATGGCTTTCCAATTCTGCATTATTTCTGGGTTCACGATCTCTGTCAATACATTTTAAGAATATTGAAGATATCAATTTATTTTAGTTGCCTCTGTTATCTGTAAGATCTAAATGTGATTTGGTATAGTGACTACAAACTAAAATGCAACCCTGCAGGCATTACTGGAAATCACTATTCACTATGCATGAAGAGGAGGGTCACTGGTATTAAGCTACTAACCTTGGGGGGATACACATTAGTACATATCAGGACATTTAAAAACTTAAGCCACTAGAGAACCATAGAACCTTTTATTCAAACATTCTACACACCAGTACATATCTAATGGATTAATCATCAGAAACACAAAAAATTGTTGGAAAAGATAGTCCCTTTTAAAACAAAAGCACTAAGATAGGATAATTGAAACCTGAAATGACAGACAAGGCAGGAACATTTACACAGAAGCAGATAAAGCCATCAACATTCTATCAATTAGTTGCGTCCAGAGGTGGATTGACTTGGAGCTTACACCCATTCTTCATCTGCAACCCTTGAAGCGTTTTTGCCATCTCTTCAGAGGGATGTAAGACTTCCAAATCCCGCAAGGCAGTCAAGCACCATAGTTCCTCAGGGCGCATGATCAAAGACGGGCAATTATTAATGACCAAACGTCGAAGGCTTGGCATTGCACCTTTTCCCAATTCCCAATATGAAATCCACAAATCTGCCATTTCAAAGACATCAAGTTGACGGAAACTGCTTTCATTGCAGTGGAGGTAGATCTCTATGCACTCTCGACGAAAACCTCGTAATTTCAGTATTCGAAGGTAGGGAAGGCTACCCAACACACTAGTGACAGTTGAAGATAAGTTTGCGCCTACTAAGGTTACCTTTGTGAGCTTCAAGTGGAATGAGTTTGGACTTGGAAGCTGAAAAAGTTCATAAATTTTCAAAGTTTGCAGATGATGCAAGCGATGGAGGCTTGACAAAAGCCCTGCCTCTGGCCATTCTAAAGAATGCAATCCTAATTTTCTTAAATTAGGAAACATGTCCTTGGCAAATAGATACTCGGTGTCTTGATTTATAGCTATACCAGTAAGGACTTGAAGATTCCGTAAAGCTTTATCGTCTGTTCTTGCTCTAGGTATAGATGTTGGCCCACCCAAGTACAAATGTCTCAACTTTTCTAACATCCATATCTCTTTCGGCAAGCATTTTATTTTAGAAGTTCTCAGTTCCAGCGTCACCAGATTCCAAAGGCTACATATGGAAGCCGGAATGACTTCAAGCTCACCAGAAATCCTCAGGTATCTCAAAAGAACCAGCTTTTTTATTTTCTTAGGGATAGAACTATATTTGGCATCCCCAAAATTTACCACCCGAACTAATTTAAACCTTTTGCAAAGCCATTTCAAGTCGCATCGTACCCGTACCCAAAGTCTAGTAAAGAATGACAATTTGAAGAATCACAAAGGTTCATGTTTGGAGGGGTAGCACAGTTGATAGAAAGTCTGCGGGATTTGCTCATATGTAAAAGGTTAAAATCTGAACAAACCTCGAGAAACTTCTCTTCCTTACAGTGGCGACTCTAGAAATTTTTTTCAGGGTGTTCCTTAACAAGTATAAATTACACAATTTATTAACAACAACAACAACATTAAAAAAAAAAAATACGCAAATATATAAAGTTTACAATTGTCTTCTACGTTGTTTTCTTATAAAATATTTGTCCATAATTCTAGTAAAAAAATAAACAATAAACTATAAGTTCATTTGAAATATTAATAAAATTATTAATTATTATTGTTTAGTTGTTTCATTAATTTGTTTGTCTTTTATAAACCATAATTTGTTATATTGTTGTTTCATTAATTATAAAATTATTAATTGTTGTTTAGTCTAACATAATTTAATTTGTTTGTCTTTTATAATATGTTGGTTAATTAAATTATTGTTTATTAGTTGCTTCCCCCAATTCAAATATCCCACCTCGGCCCCATGTCCCCATCCACCCCCCCCCTCCCACTCAGACAAGCCCCATGGCCCCCAATCACAAAAGTCAATAAAAAAAATTCACAATCATAAATTACAATACACTAAAAGATAATTAATTTTATCTCACCAACACCAACAGATAAAGTAAAAAACAGGGGCAAATATTAATAAAGTGATAAGATAAAGCTAAGCGATCAGATAAAGTCTTAGAGAGAGACTCTCATTTGCTTTCAGTTTTCAGATAAAGAGAGAGAGACAGAGAGTCTAAGAGAGAAACTCATACCTATTAATTCATTAACCTGTATATGTAAGAGACTAAAGAGAGAAAAAGATGAAATTCCTTGAGGCAATACTATGAATACCGTATCGAAATCCGTTTCAGTTTGTTAATTGAAATAAAATATTTTGATACCAGATTGGTACCGGACTATTTTGATGTATCATTTCAAAGTCACCGCAAATAAATAAATATATTATTCATATATATATAAAAAATAAAAAATTCAATATATTAGTTTTTTTTTCAACTCTTAGAAAAAGTAAGTCTGCATATGGTTATTTTTATAAATAAAATAATAAAATCATTAATGGCATTTTTGTAAATAAAGCCAACATTTTGAGTAATTAAAACCATAAAACCTTCTTGAAGTTCACTTTCCCATTTCCCAAACCCACCCACGTGAATCACCCTTTCTCATCTATCCAATTTATTTCAATTGTCTCTCACACTAGTCAATATTCTTTTCAAAGTTTCAAACGGCTGGACACCATCACAGCAGTGCATTCTCTCTTTCTCAGTCTCTCTTCTTGTTCTTCTTGTTTTTCTTTTCTCAGTTTTTCTTGCTGCCACCATATTTTTTTGTTTTTTTTTTTCTTCGATGTTTTAAACTGAGACGTAGACAGTCACAATGTGCTCTGTTACAGCGTTGCTTGAGGCGGAGGCGCCGTCTGTTGGTTGTTGTCATTTATGTGCTTTGTTCTAGTTTTGCTTTATTTGATGAATCTGTTGCTCTGGATTCTTTAGGTTAGGTTGTAATAGCGTATATTGAGTTTTGGTTTTTTAATTTTTTTTAAATTTTGAGAATCCGTGGGTTTGCTACCATGTTGGGTTTGCTTTGCCTTTTTTTTTTTTTTTTTTTTTTTTAAGATTGGGTTTGTAATCTGTTGTTTAGGATTGATGTTGGGCTTTTTTTTCCTTGGTAGGCTTGCTCTTTTACAAATTTTTTGGGCTTTTTTTTTTTTTTGCTTGAAAGTAGAACAAATAATTTTTTATTTTAGGGTGTTCCTAATTTTTTTTGAAAGCAGGGTGTTCCTCATTTTGGTTTAGGGTGTTCCTAATTTTTTTTTTTAAGGATAAACAAATAAAAAAATTTAATTATTATATATAATTTTTTTTTTTCAAGTCAGGGTGTTCCTGGGAACACCCTGGCCTAAACGTGGCGTCGCCACTGCTTCCTTGTCAGAGGTCTTGTAGAAGATCATGGATACGACATGTTTTGACTCCTCCATCTGTCCTTGTACGTGCCACTTGGATCAAACTCCGGCCAATGAGTTCCTCCAAGTAGTCTTCAGCAACATCCTCTACATTTCTGTTGCCGGTTTGCTATACAAATCCCTCAACTATCCACAATCGGATTAGTTGCCTTGCAGGTATCTCAAAGTCTTCTGGGTAAATACCCAAATATAGAAAGCATGGTTTCAAGCGTCAGGGCAAGTGGTTATAACTTAGGGCCAATATATCTTGGCATTGTGACCAATCCTCAATAAGATACGAATTGACATGACCAATCAATTTTGACCATATTCGATATGTTTTCTCCTTACTGGCTGTTAGGACATATGTGTTTCACATGTTAAGAACATATGTCATGATTTTATGTAGTTGGCTTATCCTTTGACAAAACGCACTTTACTTGTATTTGGGTAGATTTAGGATGTTTTAAATACTTCAAAAAACCTTGTTTCAAGATCAAGTATTGAAGCTTTCAAGTCTGTTCAAGAAAACAAGTTTAGAGTACAAAATCATTAAAGCTCAACAGCTGGCTCGACAGCTGCATCTATCGAGCTTAAGGAAGCTGTTCTTTATTCGGTGTGCTCGACACCTGCTATCTGTCGAGATTTAAGATTGTCAGAATTCCAATCTGATTTTCTTGGGATCCATGAATGTACCTTTGGGCTTTCTTTTCTCTTAACCCTAGACATATAAAAGAATCAGTTTAAGGGCCGTCAAAGTGTTCACAAGTTGCACAAGTTTTGAGCAAACTCTATTCAAGCAAATTGTGTCTGGAGACGAAGTTCTTGCCCTAGTTCATCTCTTTCTCTTGAAGAAGTTGCTGTGTATGTGCACCATAGGGTTTTGTGACCAAGCATTTTCTTGATCTTCATCGTGTGGATGAACTGAAGAACTTTGCAACCAACAACTTTCTTAGTTGGTGATTGAAGTCGCGTACTGGGATCCGCGCAATTGGTTAGTCACGTACTGGGAGTCGTGCATCTGAAAGGGGAACCGTCACTACAGAACAAGTCCAATTGGGTATTGGGATAAGGGTTCAACTGTAGGTTGGTAAGGTACTTGGATTCCTTAACTTGTAACCGCTTGTTGTGATAATAGTGGAGTTTCGGGAGTGGTGACCTGAAAATCATCCGGTGGAGTTTTTGTCGTTAGGTTTTCCCCATTTGTAAACAAATCACTGTGTTATTTATTTTCCGCTGCATTATTAGTTTATTGGTGATTTGTTTGTGTTACCACACATTTGCATGATAAATTGATTAATTAATAACTTGGCTAATTAATTAATTAATTTCTATCACAAGGGGTCATTCAGTTTGTGGCCTATCAAGTGGTATCAGAGCGGGCACACTCTGATTAGGATTTAATCTTTGCTGTGTTGATCCATTGACCCCTGTTTGTCATGGATAGAGGACAATCATTAATCATACCTCCTTTATTTGATGGCACTAACTATGCATACTGGAAAGTACGCATGAGAGCTTTCTTGCAGTCTTTAGATGAGAAAGTGTGGCAAGCTGTGGAGATAAGCTGGACTAAGCCTACAGAAGCGCCAGCTGACTGGGATGATGCCAAGATTAAGGCGGCAAACTTCAACAGCAGAGCATTGAATGCATTATTCAGTGTTGTCACCAATGAGGAATTCAAGAAGATATCCTCAACTGAAACTGCCAAGGAGGCTTGGACCATTCTCCAGACAACCTATGAGGGTACTAAGGTTATCAAGGACTCAAAGCTTCAGAGGCTCACTACAAGCTTTGAAGAGATAAAGATGGAGAATGATGAGTCTTTCGATGAGTTCTATGCCAAGCTAAAGGACATAGTGAACTCAGCCTTCAATCTTGGGGAAACCATTCCTGAACCCAAGATTGTGAGGAAAGTGCTCAGATCTCTACCCGAGAGATTTCATGCCAAGATTACGGCAATAAAGGAATCAAAGGATATTGACAAGATTCCTCTGATTGAACTGGTTGGAAACTTGCAGACCTACGAGTTAGGGTTGACAAGAATAGGCAAGTCGGGTAAAAGCAAGAGTATGGCACTGAAGGTCAATAACAGTGAAACAAATGAATCTTCTGATGATGAAGATTCCAAGATAAAGTCCTACATTACCAGGCAGTTCAAGAAGTTTATGAAGAACACCAATGGAAAGGGTTTCGACAAGGACCACAGGCAATCCAGTTCTTCTCAATTTAAAGGCCAGGACAAGGGGAAGAAGGATGCTAAGGAAGGTGGTCAGTACACTGTTCCCTCAAGACTTAAGTGCTTTGGGTGTCAAGGCTTCGGTCACATGAAGCATGAGTGTCCTACATACCTCAAGAGCATTGGGAAGAGCAAGGCACTTGCTGTTACCTTGAGCAACACTGAGCCTGTGGATGATTCCGACAATGAGGATGACGGAATCTTAAATGCCTTCACGGCCACGATCAATTCTACTGACGGGATTGTTGAAGATATGGTTGAAGAAGAGGAACTAGTGGAATCCAAATTTGAGAAGATGGATGATCAAGATGACATCCATACAGCCTATGAGAAACTGTACAAGCTTTCTGAAAAGCATGAGAAACTGTATAGGCTAACCACCAAGAAGCTCAGTGATGTGGAACTTGACCGTGAAGAGCTTTCCACAAAGTTTGATGAGGCTAATCTATTGGGGCGCTGAGGTTTGAGAACAATTTCTTGGCTGAGAAGACCAAGAAGCTTGAAGCAGAGCTATGTCAAGTCAGAGCTCAATTGGAAAGGACTTCAAGCGCAAAGCTGGATGAGATGCTAAGCATTTAGAAATCTGCTTCAGATCGAACAGGCTTAGTGTATGGTCTTTCTTCCTCTAATACTGCTTCTTCTAGTATTACTGTTTTTGTTCCTCCTGTTAATAATCTTAAAACTGAGAACAATGAGATTAAAACTGAATTAGATAGTGAGAACTTAGACAAGGGTAAATCTATCTTAGAAGCACCCCCTAAGCTTGAGAAGAAAGATGTTAAAAACCCTAGGGCTAAGAAGGCTAACTCTCAAAAGCCTAAACAAAAGAAGCAGCATCTCTATCATCATTGTGGAGCTGCCAGTCATACTCGACCAAATTGCTACAAGTGGCTTGCCACTCAACAGAGCAACGACATGATAGCATCTGGGAACCATAATCAGCTTTAATCCTCTCTCGCTCCCCTTGGTGATCTTCTCAAAGCCCTCATGTTCCTTTCGAACTTGAACGGTTTTAATTCTTCCCCTTCACCGCCGGTTCAAGGGTTTGCTAGACGGAAAGGTTCTTCCAAAGTGTGGAAGGAAAATGGTCCAAGTGATTCTGTCACTTTTCTCTCTCTCTTCTTGTTTTTGTGTGTGCATTATTTATGTGTTTTGCTTTCATATTTTGAGTCAGTCTAGTTTTTATGCTTTGTTTGTTTAACATGTTTTTGCTTGGTTATTTTTCAGTTTTTGCTTTGTTTTGTTTTTCTTTATAAAAATAAAAAAAAATTAAAAAATTAGAAAAATACAAAAACAGTGTGTGTTTTGTGTACTTTGGTACTTGTGTACCTTGGATGGCCATTGAAACAAAGTCTTCTAAATTTTGTATTATTTGTAGCTTAGATGAGCATCTCTATGCACAACTAAGCAAGTGAGCTTTGTGGCTCGTGTTTGTGATGAGTATGATTAAGTTATCTTTTAAACTTAACACTCATATCACTCTTTTTGACGGGAAGGACTAAAAAATCCTGAGAGAAAGACATAAATAACCATCTCACCACTGTTGCCTGCCAATCATAATATGACACCTGTATGCTTCGGCATAGCAAAAGTGCAGTGTCAATGATATTTTTGTGCTTAGGCATAGCAAAATTTGAATGTCAAATATCATTGGGTAATTCTTTTCTCTCTCTAATAAGACCATGCATGATATGTTTAAAAGAAAAATATGCAAAGAAAAATCAAAAGCAAAAAGATCAAAAATGTTTTAAAAATGATTACAAGCGTGTATTCTAGGAGGTGTGGGAGTTATAGGATGTACCTCAAAGGTGATAGTCCCCATCAAGCAGTTATGATTGTGTGTGAGTTAAAGTGATTTTCTCATATCTCAAATCGTCATAACATATGTACACTTATGCAATCTTGCGATATTTTTCACACACAACACGCAATATTCTTTGTTATTCTTGATACATGTGCAGGTAACAATGTGATTTGGCCATCACAAGGTTTTACATGTATTAATGTATGCTCACTAAACTGTCTTGACTTACTTTTGAAATATAAAATTGGTTAGACTTGTTTAGCGTGTGTGTGTGTTTTTGAAGATCCATGTGCTTAAATTTTCATTTGAGAGATGATTTTGAGAGCTTAATATGTTGATTGGATCGTTAGTTGAGTTGCATGTTGAATTGCATTCATGTCTGTGTTTTTCACATCTTGAAAAACTGTTTTTAAAAGCTGGCTCGACACCTCCTTGATACCTCCTCGATACCTGGCTATCTATCGAGCTTCCTAAAGCTTTTTCTTATCTCAATCTCGCCTGCACCTCGATACCTAGTGGATCGATCGAGATTGGGTCTATATGCTCGATAGCTTCTCGACACCTGGTGGATCGATCAAGCTTCTGTTCTTAATTCTGATAAGTTGATCCTCGATACCTCCTCAACACCTCAGCTGTCGACGAGCATTTCCTCGACACCTCCTGGCTTTCCTATATAAGGCCTCTGCACGATCCGGTTCTCATTTCCATCGATCTCTCTCTCGATACTTCCCTGTTTCTCTCCCAAAAACACTCCAATCTCACTCCAATCTTGGTTCTCAAGGATTTTACAAGGTTTTTCAAGTTTTTCTTTACTTGGTAAGCTTCTAATCCTTTCTTATTCATGCATTTCATGTTTTAAAACCTAGGATTTGGGGTTTTTGAAAATTTTTGGGGTTTTTCAAATTTGATGAGCTTTCATTGAAATTTTGGGTTGGGTTTTCACTTAAATGTGTTTAAAACCTCATACATTGCATCACATTAGCATTATAATGGTATTGCCATGCATTTAGATGTGTGCTATATGTTTGTGTGCTGATAGGTTTGGATTGGGCTGAGCCCATGATGCAATTTCCTTTGCATGTCACATGTTCATACATTTCCCATGCATACGTACTTCTTTTCAATATATTTGATATATTTGAAACTGTTTGGGACTTTTCTGATTGTCATTCTTTCTCTTCCTCTTTGTTAGTTTACGTTAGTCGTGTCTATGGCACCTAAGCATAAATCCACTCCAGCCCGAAACCCTCTTCGTTCCGGTGCTTCTTCTTCGTCTGATCCTACCCTATCTCATATCTGGTTCCGTGATGATGATGCCTTTAAGGCATTTTCAGAGATCTTTTCTAGACGAGGCATTCATTTGGAACGCCAAGTCATTTTGATGGATTTTGCAGACACCGACCTTCCCTCTGTCATTCACAGTAAGGGATGGGAGTCACTGTGTGACGTTCTGGTCACCTATCCTCTTGTGTGTATCCAGGAGTTTTACTCCAACATGCACGGGATTGATCAGTCAGTACCTCTTTTCTTCACTCGCGTTCGAGGTACACACATTACTATCACATCGCAGTTGGTTGCGGATGTGCTTCAGGTCCCTAGGATAGAGTTTCCTAACTATCCTAGTTGTGAGCGTCTAAGGACTGTGTCCAGGGATGAGCTCATGTCTGCTTTTTGTGAGTGCCCTTCTTCTTGGGGTGAGCTTATTTTTACACCATGTCGACCTTTTGCTAAAGGTCCTAGATTCATGAACATGGTGATGACTTTTGTTTTGCATCCCCTCTCTCACTATAACTCCATTATAGAGCCTCGTGCTCGATTTTTGTTGTCTCTTCTTGAGCATCTTACCATAAATTTTCCTTCTCATTTCATTTTGTCCATTATAGATGTTCATCTAGATTTGGCGTCCCGTGATAAGCTCATCTTTCCTTCCGCTATCACGAGGATCTTACGCCATTTTTCCGTTCCTTTTCCCTCTTCCGACCATTTTACCGTCATGTGTGCCATAGATTACGCTACCGTTAAACGTAGCGAGGCCCAGCTTCGGTCGCGGCAGTTGGATTCAGCAGCTTCTTCCTCCCGTTCGGCACCATCCCGTTCGGCTCATCCACATCGGCTCCTTCTTCTTCTTCGGGCGATGTGTCTTTAGGAGATATCATGGTGCAGCTGCAGCGCATGGATGCTTGCCTTGATACACTCTCTACGGAATTGTATCAAGTGAACGTTCATGTCGGTCGTATTGCAGGACGACAGGCGTCCATGGGTGGTTTTGCTCCTGAGGCTACTCCTTCACCACCTTCTCCCGTGGCTTCTGCTTCTAAGGATGAGGATGATGATGATGGTGATGACAATGATACTTCAGATGATGCTGATGGAGATGCTAGCTCTATCGATGAGATGTCTACTTGACACTCTTATCCTTTGTCATTTGTGACAAAAAGGGGGAGTAGTTTTGGTATGAGAGTAGTCCATTTTAGGGGGAGAGTTAGTATAGGACCATTTTGTTAGGGGGAGTGTTGATACTTTTTGAGGGATGTAGTGAGGATAGTATGTATCTTTTCTTTTCTTTCTTTTTAGATACATTACTCTTGTACATGAGGTCTTGTGACCATTTATAGACATACATTGTACTTATCTCTTTCTTTATATTGAATATGAGTTGAGTGATTTATGACTTCTCTCATATGATCATTTGTTTGTTGTGATTTTGTCACAGATTGCCAAAGGGAGAGATTGTTAAGACATATGTGTTTCACATGTTAAGAACACATGTCATGATTTTATGTAATTGGCTTATCCTTTGACAAAACGCACTTTACTTGTATTTGGGTAGATTTAGAATGTTTTAAATACTTCAAGAAACCTTGTTTCAAGATCAAGTATTGAAACTTTCAAGTCTGTTCAAGAAAACAAGTTCAGAGTGCAAAATCATTAAAGCTCGACAACTGCATCTATCGAGCTTAAGGAAGCTGTTTTTCATTCGGTGTGCTTGACACCTGCTATCTATCAAATTTAAGATTGTCAGAATTCCAATATGATTTTCTTAGGATCCGTGAATGTGTCTTTGGGCTTTCTTTTCTCCTAACCCTAGACATATAAAAGGATCAGTTTAAGGGCCGTCAAAGTGTTCACAAGTTGCACAAGTTTTAAGCAAACTCTGTTTAAGCAAATTGTGTCCGGAGACAAAGTTCTTGCCCTAGTTCATCTCTTTCTCTTCAAGAAATTGCTGTGTATATGCACCATAGGTTTTTGTGACCAAGCATCTTCTTGATCTTCATCGTGTGGATAAACTAAAAAACTTTGCAACCAACAACCTTCTTAGTTGGTGATTGAAGTCGCGTACTGGGATCCGCACAATTGGTTAGTCACGTACTGGGAGTCGTGCATCTGAAAGGGGAACTGTCACTACAGAACAAGTCCAATTGGGTATTGGGGTAAGGGTTCAACTGTAGGTTGGTAAGGTACTTGGATTCATTTACTTGTAATCGCTTGTTGTGATAATAGTGGAGTTTCGGGAGTGGTGACTTGAAAATCACCCAGTGGGGTTTTTGCCGTTAGATTTTCTCCATTCGTAAACAAATTACCGTGTTATTTATTTTCCGTTGCATTATTAGTTTATTGGTGATTTGTTTGTGCTACCATGCATTTGCATGATAAATTGATTAATTAATAAATTGGCTAATTAATTAATTAATTTTTATCACAAGGGGTCATTCAGTTTGTGGCCTATCACTGGCGAAAAGACCCCCCAACACCACAATTGCAAGTGGCAAACCATTACAACTTTCAGCAATTTGTATCCCTAGAGCTTCAAGTTCCGGGGGACATGGAACTCCTTGGAACACCTTCTTAGATAAGAGTTTCCAACTTTCATCTTTTTTAAGATATGGGAGAAAGTAAGGAAGAATATTACGACTTGCATGTTCTGCCACTTCTTTTATACGGCTTGTGATCAATATCCTACTTCCTTTCAAGTTGTCAGGAAAGGCTACCCTTAACTCTTTCCACACATCCGTTTTCCAAATGTCATCCATGACTATCAGATACCTCTTACCCTGCAAGCAATTGGACAGCACGCTTTTCAATTCATCATCATCCATATCCAGCCATCCCTCACCATTTTTTCTATAAATGTTTTGCACAAAATCCTGCAATGATTTCTTGAATTTGCTGTCTTTTATAAGTTCCACGTTCATCAACAGTACATTTCTGAATTCTTCATCATCCTTTTCCTTCATGCATTGCAAGTCTTCAAACAGTGCCACTTTCAGTTGATTCTTATTCAAGTTATACTTAAGTTCCAAACCATGGAATAACTCCTCTTTCAACTCGGCTTTCAACATAAATTTTTTCACCTTTGGCATTGGCTTCACACCTTTTAAAATTTCCAGCAACAACTCTCTAGTTCTGTATTCTTCAGAGACATAAACCCAGATACGCAAATCAAAATGATTCTCAACGTAATTGTTGTTATAGATCTTCCTGGCAAGAGTGGTCTTACCCAAGCCACCCATACCGATGATTGAAATGACATCACGTTGCAAACCTCCTTCAAGAAGCTGCTTCAGCAATTTCTGCGTGTCATGACTGAAGCCCACCACTTCATCTTCCTTGACATATCTCCTACGCTTGTGCAATATGTCCTCCGCTACTGCATCTCCTCCTGATTGAGCTGCTATTTCAATAATGTCATACTTCCTATTGCCGTAAATGTCTGTGATGACTTTCTTGATGCTCTCTGTCTTACTTGCTCCTCGTGAAGCGTGGTTATTTGGTCAAAGCAATAGACTAGCTTCCTCAGCTTGCTTCTTTTCTTGTGCTTTGTGGCCGTCATGATGAATGTATCGAAAACATCCTCAATCTCATAGGCAACTTCCCTGATTTGGCTTGCTACCTCTTTGATGTAGCTGTCATCTCGTTTCCCCTCAGTTCTTTGGAGGAAGATGTTGATCATTCCCAGCTCGTCGTGAAGAATCCTGACTTTATCCTCCAGCCCACCAAGTAACTCTGATTCTTTTGCAAGCAGCTGAGTCAAGTTCGCTACGAGGAAACTCACAACACTGTCCGCCATATCTGCATATGATTGAAGAGTGGAGGGAAATTTTTTGGAAATTAAGCAAAACTCAGGAACAAGGTGATTCTAATGGTGGAGGTGCGGAGCAGTGCAGGATTTTTGGATATATTGAGAAACGATAATTAATTAATTAATTATTTGGATTTTACTAAGGGAAACGAAAAAGTTAAAGCATGAATATTATTCCATCATGAAAATTATAAAAAATTAGATAGAGGTCAAGAGACCCATACAATGCATAAATGTACGAGTCCTCTTCCATGGTTTTAAGATCTGATACAGTAAAAGAGCTAACAAAAAATGAACTGATTATCGATTTTCTGATTGTACCGGTAACATCATAAATAATTTTAAAATAATTTATTTAAATTATATAAATAATTAATATTTTTTTAACAAAATAATTAATAATTTTTTAATATACTAAAACTAACAAACTAATAGTAATAAATATATTTCCTTAAAAGACATACAAGTATTAAGTATATAACATTTTTTTTATAGAATTTAACATAATAACGTTACAAATCAATCATTCCTTAACATAATAAATTTTCAACCAAATAAATAAGTTCATTAGTCATTACACTTACATCCAAATGGTAAATAATAAATAAGTTCATTACATCCAAATAGCAAATAAGTTTTAAACGAAGAATTAAATAAATAAGTTCATTCCATCCAAATAGTGGAGAGGTAGAGCCTAGAGGGCGAGAAAATTATCAAAGGAAAGAGGAAAATAATCAAAATACCTAAAGCAAAGCACAGAGGGTGAGACCGAGACCAAAGAAAAAAAAAACCAGACTTCAGAATCAAGTAATCAAAAATCAAAAGCAAAGGAAAAAAACCCAGACTTCAGAATTAGAATCAAAAATCAAAATACCTGATGAAGCCACTGAAGCAGAGAGGATGAGACCAAGATGGAGGCAAAGGAAAAAAAAAAAAAAAAAACTAGAAGCAGATCGTGACCCGTGACCGTGAGGATGAGAAGCAAATTAGAAGCCATGAGGGTAAGAAAGAAAAAAAATTGAGAGATTCAAAGAGAGGCGTGGCTGCGTGAGCTTGATTGAGGTGAGACTCTCACCGTGAGAGTGAGACAGAGAGGTGTGAGAGTGAGATACAGAGATAGAGAAGCGTGAGAGTCTGATGGGTGAATTGTTTGGATTGGGTGGAAAATGAGTCAGTTTCCATAGCCATAGTCCAAAAAACGTAGAACCCACCAAAAAAAATTTGTCTGGGAAAATTATTGAGGGTTGTTCCATCGCTCAAAACTCAAAAATTGAGCGATAAAAACTGAAAACAAAAGTGGGTGTGTTTTTAAATTATGAAATATGAATTATAGTGATAAAATTGTAAAAGGGACTTTGTACAGCACCTTTTTAAAAAAATCAAATTTGTGAAACCCATTTTTCTAACTTATTACTGTCAAGTCATTAATGTCACTTTGCTTTGTTTTCTTCTTTCTTTTTCTTTCTTTCTTCTTCAAACAACTCCACCTAACGACCCTTTTTTTTCTTCTTCTTTTTTTCTTCTTCAGACCCACTCCTCCACCAAGTCACCAATGGTTTTTTTTTCCTCTTCTTTTTCCTGGTTTTTTCCTTATTTCTCTTTTGTGGTGTGCATAGGCGTAAAATCTATTTCTTGTTGGGTTTTGTGATGGTCAAGGCAGAGCAGTAAAATGAAACTAGAAGAGAGAGAATGTAACACGCAGGTAGACATGTGACTATTCTGTGCATCATGTGACCGTTCTGTGCTGTGACAGTGGATGGGCTCCATCATTTTGCCAAAAATTGGAGTTAAAGAGGGAGAGATATAACTTAGATTGGAACCTAACACAAATTTTAGAGATATTATGAGTTGTGTCTCTTCCTCCACTATATCTGTGCTTTTCAATGGAAGTGCTTTGGATCCTTTTCAATCATCTAGGGGCATAAAGCAAGGGGACCCCTTTCCCCTTATCTGTTCATCTTATGTATGGAAGTATTGGGGGCATTTATTGCTGAAAAATGTGAAGCTAAGTTGTGGGACCCTATCTCGGCTTCTAGGGGTGGGGTTACCTTCTCACACCTCTTTTTTGTAAATGACCTTGTGTTTTTTGCTAAGGCAGATATTAAGAATTGTAGGGCTGTTCGGGATGTGCTAGACACCTTCTGTGGGCTTTTTGGTCAAAAGATTAATGATGGTAAATCTCGGGTCTTCATCTCGCCTAATGTCACTCAACAAAGACGAGAGGAATGATGTGATATTCTAGATTTCCGATCAACCCCATCCCTAGGGAAATATCTTGGCTTTCCTATCAAACACACAGCAATCCCTCAAGATTTTGGGCATGTGGTTGAGCGTGTTCAAAATTCGATGTTTTTTATGGCAATGCCTTCATAACAGTATACCTGTTAGAGAGATTCTTGCTATTGGAGGCTTAAACATTCCCCACTTCTGCCCTTTATGTGGTATAGCTTCGGAATCAATTCTTCATTCTTTGAGGGATTGTCCACATGCTCGTGATTTTTGGGATTCTTTTCCTCCTCCCCTCCATTAGAATTTATTTTATGATGCAACTCTTCCAGATTGGCTTAGGTTGAACTGCAATTCACATTAGATATCAACTTCGAGTATTAGACATGGTATTGTTTTTTCCTTTGGTGTTTGGACTATTTGGCTTTAGCGAAACCGGGTGGTGTTCAATAACCACAACACTTGCAACTCTTTAAAAATAGAGACGCTAACCAAAGCTACTGAATTTATGTATCTTGGACTGAACGAAAGGGTGAAGCAGTCCATAATTCCCATTCAAGTGCGGTGGTTACCTCCTCCAAATGATTGGGTAAAGCTGAATACTAATGGTTCCTCAATGGGCAACCCAGGTAGAGCAAGTGGTGGTGGTATCATTCGAAACTCTCATGGAGAATGGGTAAGTGGCTATGCCAAAGCTATTGGTTATACCACTAGTGTCACGGCTAAGTTATGGGCCCTTCAGGATGGAATCAAGCTTTGTATTGATTTATGTCTGCCTAATGTCTTGATTGAGCTGGATGCTAAGATAGTGGCTGACATGCTTCAAAAAAATGAGGGGATTTTGAATAGTAATGATGTCATTTTGGCTGATTACAAAGAGGGGTTGCAGAAAATTCCAAGAGTTCAAGTCCAATACTGTTTTAGGGAGGCAAACAAGTGCGCTGACGCCTTTGCTAGGAGAGGTGCTTTACTTTCTCAAGATTTTGGTTTTATCAATCTCCACCAGCTGATGTGGCGCTGTTGGTTAGCCTTGATGCTGTGGGCACTTTGTATGAGCGTTTTTGCTCCCCTATTTCATTTTCGTAGTTAATAAAAATTCTCCATGCTTACCAAAAAAAAAGAGATATTTGAGTTAGAGTGAAAATAGAGATATGAGTTATGGAATATGAGTTTGAGTAATGAGTTTTGAGATATGGGTTACGAGCAAACCAAACATGGTAAAGGTGTTTAGGTTAGTTTTTAGGTTCCTTTTGTCCAAAACGATGTAGTTTTAGGTTAGGAAAAAATCAAAAAAAGGGTGTAGTTTAAGTGAAGAACCCAACCGGTCCTGAACCGGTTCGACCATGCTGGTTCTCGGTTTTCAAATTTTCATGGTTTTTAAGTGATTTTCAGTTTTTACCCATAATCTAACCAGATTAAAGGCTAGTTCCCAGTTGAACCGATCGGATTGGCCGGTCCGGTCTGATTTTTAAAACCATGTCCTCCTCTCACATGGGGTCCCTACCTGAAAAAGAAAAGTTATGCACTCGATATATAATATAATATATTGGGTTTTGCTAACGGTTGCCCTTAGGGCAATTGTTAACAATTCATTTTAGTAAAGTTTTGACACAACTTTTATGAGAAATGGAAAAAACTGTTAAAACATTAATTACTTTTTTTTTCCATAAAAACTTTCTTTAAATGGATTATTAACCATTGTCCTAAGTGCATTCGTTAGCATTTCCTTAATATATTTTTCCAATATCTATGACAAATTGGTTGTTAAAGAGATTTGGGTGGGTATCGAGTAGGTGTTTGGGGGCTGGTGCGGGTATTATTCTTACCCGCCCCGTACCCGACGTGTATGCATATATTAGTACAAAACTCATCACATGCGTTTTGTGCATGTAATAATGTTCTTTTTTATTTATTTGTTTTTTTTAGTGTTATAATGTTTAAAAATGATATATAAATAATTGTTTATATATATTTTTTAAGTTAACATGGAATAATGTTTAAAAATGAGATAGAGATAACATCCTAAGATTTAGGCTGAGTGGAGAAGATAAAGGAAAAAATCTAAAACTGAGGAACAGTAGATTACCCTTTTAACCAGTTTGTATTTTTTTAATTTAAAATTATTTAGCTAAAAGATAATGATATTTTAGAGATTTTAAAAATTTCTACGAGGATATTTTAGTACGCAAAATGTTGAAACCTAAATAGGGAATCCTATTATTAATAGTATAGATTATATAATTTTAAAAAACCCTAAGTACCCCCATCTATATATATATATATATATATATCACACTTTCTCTAAAATTCCAAACCCTAGTCTCACTCTTCACTTTTCAACTTTTCAACACATTAATAGTCACTATCCTTTATCTTTTCTCTTCTTCTTTTGGGTTTCGTTTTCTCTCTCATTGCAAAAAAGTAATGATACCCAGCCTATTGCCATTCCTAGACGCATTATGCATAGATCCCAAAATTTTGTCTTGTGTATTTGTCTTGGGGGAGACAAATCAATCAGCTGTGATCCACACCTTGAATTTAAAGAAAAATTAAATATATATATATAAATAAATAAAAAACTCTAATTTTGGTTAACCTTTTCTTTAAATATCATTTTTTTATGCATTCGATTAAAATGTGCTAATATATATATATATATATATATATATATTATTCTCAACCCAACTTTTCTTCCACTCTCCTTCCATCATGCCTTTTCTTTAGGCTCCAAGCACCCTAAAACTAGTAAAATTAAACCAACCCAAAAAAAGCCCAATATGATTCCATGTAAAATAACCAAAGTTTAAAATAAAAAATAAAAACCAAATATATGGCAAGTTATGATTAGTGGAGCATAAAGTTTCTATTTGCCATTGGATTATAAGTTAGTGTTTTTTTTTTTTTTTTTTTTTTTGGGCTTTTAGCTTTTATGTACAATTTTTTAAAATCCCACTTTAGTACACTTTTAATTTCAACATAAAGCTAAGCTAAATAGCTAGTACCAAATGCACCAAAAGTTGAACATAAAAAAATAAGACAAATAATTTGTATTCTATATTACATACATTTACATGGCATCTCGTGGGAGTCACTTGGCGAAACCTTAGTAATATATTTCTTTCTAGTCCCAAGAAAATTATTTCCTTATTTGAATTTTGTAAGAACAATCATTTTTATTAGTCTTTCAAAAAACTTTTATTTGTAGTTGTTTTAAGGGATTACTGATATAGTTTATCGTTTCTTTTTACTTCTTCTTCGAATTAAGAGAAATTCTATGTCTATAACACTTTCACAAAAAATACCATATGGCTGGTTGTTGTTGGTGGGTAAAAAAGTAATTTCAATTGTGAATTCAAATTAGAACTAGTAACAACCTACTACCTAAGATTTGTTGTGAGAGTGTTGTGAAAATGTTGTGAATATAACAATTTTCTTGAATTAATGGCATGTCTTTATTCTTGGAAAGGAATCTAAGACGAGTACTCTACTGCTAGAGACATAAGAAAAAAAAAATAGTTTTTTTTTTTTTTGACTTTTAACTTTTATATACAATTTTTTTAAAATCTCACCTTTGCATACTTTTAATTTCAATATAAAGCTAAGCTAAATAGCTAGTGCCAAATACACAAAAAGTTGGACATAAAAAATTAGGACAAATAATTTGTATTTTATATTACATACATTCACATGGCATCTCGTGGGAGTCACTTGACGAAACCCTAGGAATATATTTCTTTATAGTCCTAAAAAAAATATTTCCTTATTTGAATTTTGTAAGAACAATCATTTTTATTAGTCTTTCAAAAGACTTTTATTTGTCATTGTTTTAAGGGATGACTGATATAGTGTGCATTTGTGTCCTGCTGATGCGTTTGCATTTGCGTTTTTCTGTTCCTTTTTTTTTCACGCGTTTTGGGACAAATTTTACTGTTATGGCTACTGTTCATGCATTGTTCATGAACAGTAGCCACAAAGTTTGACTTGTCAAACAATTTTCAGCCAATCAGTGCACTGTTCATGGACCCACAAATTTCACTTTTCAGCAACTTTTTCAGTAAAAATGGGTCCCACGGTACTATTAACACATTTAAAAATTATTTTGCTACATTGTTTTTCAGTTTCAGTTTTCAGTTTTCAGTTGTATCCAAACAGACCCATAGTGTATTTTTTTTAAAAAAAAATTTATTTAGAGAAATTCTATGTCTATAACACTTTCACGAGAAATACTATATGGCCAGTTGTTATTGGTGGGCAAAAAAGTAATTTCAATTGTAAATTCAAATTAGAACTAGTAACAACTTACTACCTAAGATTTGTTGTGAGAGTGTTGTGAAAATGTTGTGAATATAACAATTTTCTTAAATTAATGACACGTCTTTATTCTTGGAAAGGAATCTAAGACGAGTACTCTACTGCTAGAGACACAAGAAAAAAAAATTAGTGTTTTTCTTTTTTTGACTTTTAAATTTTATGTACAATTTTTTAAAATCTCACATTTGCACACTTTTAATTTCAATATAAAGCTAAGCTAAATAGCTAGTGCCAAACACATAAAAAGTTGAACATAAAAAATTAGGACAGATAATTTGTATTCTTTATTACATACATTCACATGGCATCTCGTGGGAGTCACATGACGAAACCCTAGGAATATATTTCTTTATAGTCCCAAGAAAAATATTTCCTTATTTGAATTTTGTAAGAACAATCATTTTTATTAGTCTTTCAAAAAAACTTTTATTTGTTGTTGTTTTAAGGGATGACTAATATAGTGTTTTTTTTTTTTTTTTTTTTTTTTTTTTTAATTAAGAGAAATTCTATGTCTATAGCACTTTCACAACAAATACTATATGGCTGGTTGTTATTGGTGGGTAAAAAAGTAATTTCAATTGTGGATTTAAATTAGAACTAGTAACAACTTACTACCTAAGATTTGTTGTGAGAGTGTTGTGAAAATGTTGTGAATATAGCAATTTTCTTGAATTAATGGAATTTCTTTATTCTTGGAAAGGAATCTAAGACGAGTACTCTATTGCTAGAGTCACAAGGAAAAAAAATCACCGACATTAATCACATTTCATTCACAAGAATTTGACCTAGTATTCGATTATGCCCACCACAACACAAAAACATAGGAGATGATGAAAAAATTGATGAAATGTTCAGTGTTGAGTTTTGAGGGAATTCCTTTGTTGGAAAGTACTATGTGAGTGCTTTTAGTTTCTCAAGTTTGAAGTTAGCGTTATTAATCCATGTGGTTTCAAGAATGAGCATTGTTGGTCCTTTATGCCTATGTTGCTAACAGAATAATGATGTGACATTTGATGTGACAAATTTTTTTAATTGAAAAATTACAACTCTACTGGATCTAATGGGCAACTCGTTTCTATTTGGGTTTCCCCTAGAGGGAGAGAGAGAGCCTTAATACATATGACGGCTTTTCCTCACAAATCATTTGGCCTTGTTGAACATATAAGGTTTGTTGGTTTGGATGCTTTGAGAGTTTAAAAGAAAGTTTTTAAAACCCAAAAAAAAAAAAAAAAAACGTGGCCTAAGACCCGCGTGTTTTGTAGTGTTTGTTTTGCAACCACAACTCCTCGTAACTTTTTTACAGCCACTCATTTTAAACTCCAAACACAGTTTTCTAACCGTTTATACAAACACACCCATAATTTCAAAATTGAAGTTGAGGATTACACTATTTATGTATAAAGACAGAAACATTACTTTGGTTTGTCTCATTTTTTATATACCTTGACGTGTTTGTGTGATCGATGGGGACTTTTTCTTTTTTTTTTTTCAATTTATTTAGAATGATAGATGGTGGACTTCAGTTGCAATTTCATTATGGATGGTTTTAGTGATAGCTTTGCTGCCAATAATGTTGGACTTGTGATCCAAGATCTTTGTCCAATAGATTTGATGGCTAGTCTTTAGTAAAAGTAGCGACAGAATTAAATTGGAGTTGTGAATAGAGCCACCAACTGAGCTTACTTATGTGGGGTTACACTTGTGAGTAAAGTCACACATTGAATAATGAAGAAAAGAATAAGTTGTTAATATAACATAATTGAACATATACCCATTGAGTTTAGCCTTTTGAGTTAAAATGTGCTTCTATATGTTATATTAATTACTCAAGGAGTCAACTGGAACATGTGATTTGTGAGGTAGAGCCGTCGAGTGGAGTGGAGCCCATATGAGTTAGGGCTTAGTTATCTCTCTATCACTCCATCAAGTTGAGCATCATATTCAAACTACCAGATATAATTTGGGAAAACCCATATAAAGATGGGTTGTCCATTAGACTGGTACAAGTGTAATTTTTTAATTAAAATTTTTTACACTTCACTTAGAAAAGATGTAATATCAATGTTCTGCTAGTCACATAGGCATTGAGACTAACAGTAGTTAACAAAAGGACCAATAGTACTCATTTTTAAAACCTCAAGAACTAATAGTCCTCATTTGAAATTTAAGAGACCAAAAGTGTTTATGTAGCAAACTTTAAAAACCAACAATGTAGTTTCACTTTTTAGTTTCTATGAAAGTGAATATCAAATCAAGAAATTGATTTCAAGAAAATTATGGAATTAATTACTAGAGAAAATTATTAAATTGATTACTAGATAAAATTCTTCTAAAAAAATTACCAGAGAAAATCGTGGGATTGAAATAATTAATATACAATTCAATTTCATTTTTTCTTTTTTATAAATTTTCGAGTGTAATTTGTTGGGGATTTCACTAAACCAAGGAGTAATAATGAAAGAACAAATGAACACATCAAGTAAATATAAATTAGCGATTGACTTGGAGGCACAATTGAATGTTATCCTTAGACAATATTTATCCCCATACACAAGTTGCTAAACGGTTTCTACAAACTTGTCCCCAGGATACAACCAAGTTATTGGGTTCTACAAATAGCAATTTTGGAGAATACCCATAGGATTTTTTGTGTTTCCTTGAACATAAATCTCTATTTATACCCATAGGGTTATAACCCTTCAAAATGTATATATGGAGAGTTAAAATGTTTTATAAAACTATTCACAAGGATTGAAACCTTTTCAAATGATCAGAACAGTTATCAGAAAATTCTGCAGAAATTCAGTTTTCACAAGTTTCAATCGATCGAGAGGAATCAAGCATTGATCGAAAGCTCTTTTCGATCAATTGAACAGGAATCGAGTACCAATCAAAACAGGTAGAGACTCCAAGATAATTTCCCTTACCACTTCGATCTATTGAACAAAAGTTTCAACCGATCGAACATACTGAATTTTGAATTTCACTTAGAAAATTCGAGAACTTGAATTTTCACTTTATTCATTTCACAAATGAATACTCTCCAAACTTATATCATTATTACAACCTATCCTTATATATACCTATATATACAACATAATCTATATATTACTAAAAACTGAAGTGTAGCGTTTAATGCTGCTGCTCTCACATTGCGTCACATCAGCTGCCACGTCATTCTTTTTTTTCTTTTCTTTTTTAAAATATAATTTGTCATACAATTTTAAAATGGTTTTTACAATTTTCAGCCCTATAAATGCAACCCACTACTTATTTATTTACTTCCACTATCACTCGATAATAAATCTGTATAATTAATCCAGTCCACCTCTTATTTATTTAGTTCCATTATCAAGCCCAACCCAAAACCTTTTCAGTTCAACTTTAGGGTTTTGTGTGAGCCTTTTCAGTTTAAAAGAAAAGGAAAAAAAAAAAAAAAAAAAACATTGAAGCCTTTCAAGCTTTAGGGTTTTTTTTTTTTTTTTTTTTCCATTTTTCTTATAATTGTTTTTAACATTTATTTTTTTAATATTTACACTTCCCCAACCTTTCTCTCTCCCTTACCATTTCATCTCCCCACTACTTCTTCAATTTTTCTCCATCCCTTACCTTTTCATCTCCCCACTACCCTCTACATTAATATCATTCTTCCTCTTTCCCTTCATCTTCCTTTATTTTTGTCTCTTCTTATTTACATCCTCTTACTATAAATTTGTTACTATCTCTTTTATTCTATGCATAGCTTCCCCTCACAAAAAAAAAAAAAAAAAGGTTCCCCCTCTCTCTCTCTCTCTCTCTCTCTCTCTCTCTCTCTCTCTAAATTTTTTGGTGGATTTTTTTATTTTTCTTGCATCTCTACTTTAGGTTGATAATTTTTTATATTCTTTAAAACTCTAATTTAGGTTAATGCAATTTAGTTTTGTTTTTTAAATTGTAGTTGTTTTTTTTTTTTTTTTTTTTGATTCTCTTTGATTGTTAAATGTTATCCTATTGCGTTCTAAAGAATTAAATATAACATATAAAAATATAATATTATTCTATTATAGCATGATTTGGATAATTTGGTATTTATTCTGTTATATAGCATGATTTTTTATAGTGCTCAATTTAGATGTTAAACTATGAGACTTTACTAAATTCTGTTTATTTTCTAATCCTTTGTGGTGGACAAAGTACTCTTAATAGTTGTATTAGAAGTACTCTATAATGCCATTTCTTTAAAGAAAAGTAAAGGTTAGCCAAACGAAAATAATCGGATAGGTGACATATTTTAACTTTTGCAATTTTATTTTTATTATTATTATTTTATAACAATGCATGTATAGAAATTTAATTCTTAGATTTTGCTAATAATTGTTAATTTGATAATATGTTTTGGGCAGCTGAAATTATAATTTCTACAAAGAAAATAACCTTAATAGATTATCAAAAACAAAATTGTATCCTAATATTGGTTCAATTAATCATTGTTAAGTTTTATTAATTTTTTTAGTTTACGTTTTTTTGGTGTTTTGGACTGTTCCTATATTACATTTATGATTATTCCTATAATAAATAAAAATATAATTACGAAATACATTACTCATTATTAGATTAGTTTAAATTGTAAAAAAAATTTAATAAAACCACCATAAAAATAATTATCACGCGCAATGCGCAGGTTCGCAGCTAGTTTTCATTATAAATATGGATTTCATTGTAATGTATTATTAAGAAAGGTGTATGAAAAAATCTGGCTCTTTGGGCTCTTGTCATGTGGATGTAGGCCGAACCATGTAATTCCTTCATATTTTATTTGTCCCTTTCTTTGCTTGCACCTTCTCTACAATATTCTCTATTTCATTTTGATTTCTACATGGTAACAAAACGGATTGATTGGACCTTGCTTGAATCTCTTTGCTCATATTATTTTCCTCTTGTTGGTGGTTTCTAATATAATCACCTTCTCAATAATCTCTTATTATCCACCCTTTTCTTATTTTTAATATATAAAAAATGTCACCATTTCTTCATGCATATTGGTATTTTATTTATGCAATCCTTACTCTAATATCTTTGCTTCATAGCAATGGATTTCGTCATATCAACGGTTTAATATTATAGTGACTTTTTAGTAAGAGAATTTCTTGCAATTTCTCATTGAGGGAGAGTTTCCATTCCATTTCCTGAGCCATTGAGCAACTATTTTGGTTCATACCAACTTCACTTTTGTTAACTAATTTTCTTGTACCAGAAAAAAGTACTGTACAAGATTTGGAAGACATTAAACCATGGATGAATTTCTGCAATTTGCACAACTTGAGGGGAGTGTTGGTTGGAAACTGTGATGACTTTCTTGATGCTCCCTGTCTTACTTGCAACCTCGTCAGGCGTTCTGACTCGGTCAAAGCAATAGTGATGAATGTATGGAAAACATATTTGTATGTTAGAATTTGCTTATCATTTTCTATCAAAAAAGAAAAGAAAAGAAAAAAGAAGAGGTTAAAAACTAGTTCATTTTTTAAAAGCAAAAAATTAGATTATTTAAAATAAAGTTGAGATAAAAAATAACGTAAGATGATAATTTAAGTAAAAAACTACCTTGTAATTTGTTGCCAAAACGCACGTCCCTTATTTGGCTTACTACTTTTTTTTTTTTTTTTTTGGGAGAGAGAGTTTCAACCTATGACGTCCGCTTCTGATGATTGCTCTTTATCATTAGACCAAGACACCAATCAGTTTTTTGTATAGGCGGGGATTGAACCCCAGATCTCTTATACAACCATCAGAGACTTTACCAGTTGAGCTTACTACCCCTTTGATCATTCACAGCAAGTTGTGAAGTGTTAGAGTATTTTTATATAAAATATTATTTTATTTTAAATATTGAATATATGATCAATGGATATTCATTGCCTACTTTAAAGTTGGGTTTTTTTCCCTCTTCTCTCATGCAGTAGAAGTTTTTGTCCCTTCTCTGAAGAAGAGTTTGTTTTTTATTTGTTAATTTGTTCCTATGTCCTCTGGAGTCACCAAGTGTGCCTCTTGAGTTTGTTGGTTTGTTTTGTTCGAGGTTTTGGGAAACACTTTTACTCCTTCTGTTTCACTTCTACGCAGTGTTACTTCTCTTTCTATTCTTCACTGCTCACCATGGAAGACCTCACTAAAAATTTGTCTGAATTGTCTCTATTTGATAGAGAACATGCTGGTTTTGTCCTTCCAAAAATTCACAAATCAGGGGAATACATTATAGTAGCAATGTTTTTAACTTCATGCTATCTCATTGTGGAGGCGGTGGTTCGTACGTTTCAGCAGCGATGGAGGTCGATGAATGGTTACAAAATTCGAAATCTGGGAGATCATAGGGTGCTTTTTGTTTTTGACAACAGTTCAGATGTGGAAAGTGAAGATGATAAAATATTGGGCCTGATGGGCTTACCTTAATGGGCCTGACGGATTGGGTCTCTTGGGCCTGTGTGAAGATGGTCCCAGCTTTGAAGGCCCATCACTGACTGACACAGTAAGGGCCCATGATCCGAAACGTCCATAGCCCAAAAAAACCCTAAGATCCGGAAATGGGAATCCTTGCTCACCACGCTTAGAAGAATTGGGAGTAGAGTCCCACATTGAAAAGATGTGGAAACCAAAAAGGAAAAGTCAACCCTTTATCACTATAAAAGGCCTAATACCCACAGAAATCGAGGTACGCTTTAATGAACCCTCTCTAACGCACTAAGTAAAACAGAGGAATTCTAACTTGACCGTCGGAGAGCCTTTGGCCGGCACCACACCAGTGCTCTCTGAAGGATTCTTTCGATTGTTTCATCGTGCAGGTTCGATTCGAGTCGCGAGTACGGTGTGACCCATTGGTGACGATTTTCGACGTCATCAGTTGGCACCGTCTGTGGGAACGTGGTACGGTTACATTATCGCTTCCTAGATAAAAGAGTTACATGGTACTCACACGCTCGATGGCAACCACAAATGACGTCCAAGAAGAAGCCCCCACGACTGCCCTTGAGAGACAGGTCAAGACGCTCGCCGCAGCCGTGGAGCGCCTCACCAAACAAAACCACGACCTGGTAGAGCAGCTGAATCAAAAGAGTGCGGCGGTGAATAGCCAAGGAGAAGATCAAGAAGGGAACAGTGAGGAAAGGAGAAATAATGACGGACCACAGGAGAGTAACGCCCCGAGCAAACAAGTGCGACGGGACGTTAGCATCCCTTCAGTGACGGATACAGCTCCACAACCCATCATCGCGGAGATGCAGGCGATGAAGGAACATATGGAAGTACTGATGAACGCTCTCAAGGGCCGAGTGTCCAGTGATCTTGACGACCTTGTCAACCGGACTGACTCGCCATTCACGGCGTCCGTCAATTCCTTCCCCCTGCCGAGTAAGTTCCGCATGCCGAGTATGGACAGTTATGACGGAATCAAGGACCCTCTCGATCACCTAGAGACCTTCAAGACCCTAATGCACCTTCAGGGAGTGGCAGACGCAATTATGTGTAGGGCATTCCCTACAACCCTGAAGGGCGTAGCAAGGATTTGGTTCAGCCGGCTAACACCAAACTCCATCGGCACCTTCAAGGAGCTGAGCGCTCAGTTCACTACGCACTTCATCGGAGGACATCGGTATAAAAAATCCACGGCTTGTTTAATGAATATCAAGCAGAGAGAGGAGGAGACGTTGCGGGCCTACATATCACGCTTCAATAAAGAAGCGCTCTCGATCGACGAAGCCGACGACAAGATTTTGGTGGCAGCGTTCACGAACGGGCTGAAGGGGGGTAAGTTTTTGTTCTCCCTATACAAAAACGACCCAAAGACCATGTCAGAGGTGCTTTACAGGGCCACCAAGTATATGAACGCTGAAGACGCACTATTAGCCCGAGAAGACAGACCCAAGAAAAGAGACAGACAAGAGGACCCCCGACAGGACCAGGGGCGGAAGAAAGGACGGATGGGAGATCGGAGGGAGGAGAGACGTCCAAAACCAATGGGCGGAAGGTTCACAAGTTTCACTCCGTTGACTGCTCCGATAGACCAAGTCCTAATGCAGATTAAGGACGAAGGATCCCTGACGTTTCCGGGAAAGCTGAAGAGTGATCCCAACAAAAGGTCCAGAGACAAATATTGCCGCTTCCACCGTGACCATGGGCACGACACGGCCGATTGCTACGACTTGAAGCAGCAAATCGAAACCCTTATCCGACAAGGGAAGCTGAAGAAGTTCGTCAGCAAGGAGAGAACGGATCAACCCCCACAAGAACAACACCCCCGTCGAGAAAATGAGCGACCCAGGCCCCCATTAGGGGACATAAGGATGATAATTGGAGGAACAGGTGCGGCCGGATCGTCAAAAAAGGCTCGCAAAACATACCTTTGGATGGTACAGAATGTCCAGTTGGCGGGTACAGTACCAAAGATAGCAAGAAGGGAAGGCCCCATTCTCGGGTTCTCGGAAGAGGATGCACGGCGCCTACACCATCCACACGACGATGCCCTCGTCGTCACCTTGCGGGCAGGCGACTACAATATCCACCGAGTGTTGGTCGACAACGGTAGTTCGGCCGACATCTTGTATTATCCGGCGTTCCAACAAATGAGGATTGACAGGGAGCAGCTAATACCGACAAACGCCCCGCTCGTTGGTTTCGGAGGGAGTAGAATATTCCCTTTGGGCGCAGTCACGTTATCGGTGACAGCAGGAGATTACCCCCAACAAATCACCAAGGACGTAACATTCTTGGTGGTCGATTGCTCGTCAGCCTACAATGCTATTATTGGACGACCCACGCTCAACTCGTGAAAGGCGGCAACATCAACTTACCACCTGATGATCAAGTTCCCAACGGAGTATGGGGTAGGAGAGCTACGCGGAAGTCAAATTGCCGCACGAGAATGCTACGTAGCTATGATGGAGGTGGAAGACCAGATCCAGGCCTTGAACATAGAAGAACACCGAACGACGGCGGAACCCACAGAGAAGCTAGAGGAGATAACTCTCGACAGTTCCAATCCAGATCGAACCACCAAGATCGGAACGCTTGCAAAACCCGCAATCCGTCAAGAGCTCGTAGCTTTCTTGAGGAGCAATAAGGATGTGTTCGCCTGGAACCATGACGATATGCCAGGAATCGATCCCTCGGTCATGGTACATAGGTTGAATGTGTTGCCCTCGTTCCCACCCGTTCGGCAAAAGAAGAGAGTATTCACCCCGGAACGAGACCAAGCAATAGCGGAAGAGGTCCGCAAACTCCAAGAGGCAAGTTTCATCAGGGAAGTCTACTACCCCGATTGGCTGGCGAATGTGGTAATGGTGAAGAAAACGACTGGCAAATGGCGGATGTGTGTGGACTTCACCGATCTTAACAAAGCATGCCCCAAAGATAGCTATCCCCTTCCAAGGGTCGACATCCTAGTAGATTCGACGGCTCAACACTAATTGCTAAGCTTCATGGATGCTTTCTCGGGTTATAACCAGATCCGCATGCACGAGGACGATCAGGAGAAGACTTCGTTTGTAACCAGTCAAAGACTCTTCTGTTACAAAGTAATGCCATTCGGCCTGAAGAATGCAGGGGCAACATACCAGAGACTAATGAACAAGATGTTCGCACAGCAAATCGGGAGGAATGTCCAAGTCTATGTCGACGACATGCTGGTGAAGAGCCGGAAGGAGGAAGACCACTTGGAAGATCTCAAGGAAACATTCGGCACGCTTCGGTCCTACAACATGAAACTCAATCCGGGAAAGTGCGCATTCGGTGTAACGGCAGGCAAATTCCTAGGATTCATGGTATCTCAAAGGGGGATTGAAGCTAACCCGGACAAAATCCGAGCCATAATGGAGATGGGCCCCCCGAGAAACGTGAAGGAAGTACAGAGCCTTAACGGCAAGGTAGCGGCATTGAATAGATTCGTGTCGAGAGCGACGGACAAGTGTTTACCCTTCTTTCGAACATTGAAAAAGTCATTCGAGTGGACGGACGAGTGTCAGCGAGCCTTCGAGGAGTTAAAAACCTATCTATCTTCACCACCTCTACTGAGCCCCTCGCAACCAGGTGAAGAACTCTTCCTCTATTTGGCTGTCTCCCCGGTGGCCGTCAGCGCTGCCTTAATCAGAGAGGAGGACAGGGCACAGAAGCCCGTGTACTACGCCAACCGGGCGCTCCGCGGTGCCGAGGAAAGATACCAACCTATGGAGAAACTCGCTTTTGCGTTGGTCACGGCGGCTCGCAAGCTCAAGCCCTACTTTCAAGCCCATACCGTGAACGTAATGACCGACAAGCCCTTGCGAAGGGCACTGAGTAATCCTGAAGCCGCGGGTTGACTGACGCTGTGGGCAATAGAATTGAGTGAGTTTGACATCAAGTACCGACCACGTGTGGCCATTAAAGGACAAGCTATAGCCGACTTCATAGCAGAGTTTACGCGGGACGCGGACAAGGGGGCAGAAGAACCCCCCCAGTGGAACATCTACACCGACGGATCATCCAATAAGCGAGTTGGAGGAGCCGGCATAGCATTGCTGTCACCTGAAGGAGACAAGATTGAATGTATGGTCCGTCTCGACTTCCCCATTACCAACAACGAAGCAGAATACGAAGCGGTGGCAGCAGGACTCGACCTAGCCAAAGCCGTCGGAGCTGAAAGTGTGGTCGTACATTGCGACTCTCAAGTCGTGACCAATCAAGTAAACGGAGATTATGAATGCAAAGGGGAAAGGTTGAAGAGATATCTTGATCAAGTAAGGGCGAGAGTCGACGGGCTAAAAGCAATGTTCGTTCAGATCCCCAGGGGCGAAAATGAGCTCGCCGACCGGTTAGCCAAAGCCGCTTCAGCAGAACACATGACGGCACCGGGTAATGTACTTTCTTTTGTTCAAATCTTTCCGCTAATAGACCCCGACAACATGCAGGAGATATGCTCCGAAAGAAACTGGACTACGCAGATAACTTCATACCTAAAGGACGGGATATTGCCAGAAGCGAAGGAGGCAGCGAGAAAGCTAAAAGTCCAAGCGGCAAGGTTCGTCTTGATAAAAGACATTCTTTACAAGAGAGGTTTCTCCCGTCCTTATCTAAGATGTCTCGGGGTTGAAGAGGCAGACTACGTAATGAGGGAAGTACACGAAGGAATATGCGGGAACCATTCCGGATCGCGCTCGTTAATGTACAAACTGGTACGAGCTGGGTATTACTGGCCAACCATGCAGAAGGATGCCGAGTCTTACGTTAAAAGCTGCGACAAATGCCAAAGGTTCAGCAATTTCATCGGACAACCAGCTGAGGAGCTAACCCCTATAACGGCTCCATGGCCGTTCGCTCAATGGGGACTAGATATCATGGGACCTTTCCCAACAGCGGTAAGGCAGCTGAAGTTCTTGGTAGTGGGTATCGACTACTTCACAAAGTGGGTAGAGGCGGAAGCCTTGGCCACCATTACAGAAAAGAACATTAGAAGCTTTGTCTGGCGGAGCATCGTATGTAGGTTTGGTATTCCTAGAGTTCTTGTCTCAGATAACGGGAGGCAGTTCGACAACGGCCACTTCCGGGATTTCTGCACACAGCCAGGAATAAAAAACCACTACTCATCACCCGCCCATCCTCAGGCTAACGGTCAGGTTGAGGTCACGAACCGATCCCTGCTAAAGATTATCAAGACTCGGCTCGAGGGGGCAAAGGGCATATGGCCAGAAGAGTTGCCGAGCATACTGTGGGCATATAGGACAACGGCGAGAACTCCGACAGGAGAGACACCATTTCGACTGACATACGGGAGCGAGGCAGTCATCCCAGCAGAAGTTGGGCTCACAAGCTACAGGGTTCACAACCACGACGAGGGCAGGAATGACGAATCCATGAGGCTACAGCTGGACCTTATAGATGAGGTCAGGTCGGCAGCAGAGCAAAGGATCGCTAGATACCAAGATCGCATGTCTAGGCATTTCAACTCCCGGGTCTGACAAAGAAACTTCCAGGTAGGAGACCTCGTACTCAGGAGGGTCATGGGTGCAACTAGAGACCCGACACAGGGAAAACTCGGCCCCAACTGGGAAGGACCTTATAGAGTTACGTCGTGGAAAAGGAAAGGAACATACCACCTGGAGACAGCAGACGGAGAGAAGCTACCGCATCTGTGGAATGCCGAGCATTTGAGGAAATACTACCAGTAATAGTGACACGACAACCAGTTTACTTTTTCTTTTAAGACTCTTTGGCATTATTAGCTGTTCTTCTGTTCTTTTAACTGTTTAACTATTTTTGCTACAATCTTGTCGTGCCTTTTTAAGCCCGAGGGGGCAGGCACTTTTCCCTTACGCATTTTTATTAACTTTGATCTTCTACTTGGATGCCATTACAATTGCCCACAAAATAACATAGGTCCATAAGACGGACGGATCCTTCTAAAGGATGATCACTTGAGTCCACAAGATGGACGGATAAGCCTACGAGGATTATCACTTTCAACAAAGTGGACGGATCACTAAGGTGATGAAATCTAAGTCCACAAAGTGAACGGATCA
Organism: Quercus robur; assembly: GCF_932294415.1. Lineage (NCBI taxonomy): Eukaryota > Viridiplantae > Streptophyta > Magnoliopsida > Fagales > Fagaceae > Quercus > Quercus robur. Next base: position 15,424,586 of record NC_065535.1, on the reverse strand, counting down.
CTAAGGTGATGTAATATAAGTCCACAAAGTGGACGGATCACTAAGGTGATAAATTTAAGTCCACAAAGTGGACGGATCACTAAGGTGATGAAATATAAGTCCAAAAAGTGGACGGATCACTAAGGTGATGAAATATAAGTCCACAAAGCGGACGGATCACTAAGGTGATAAATTTAAGTCCACAAAGTGGACGGATCACTAAGGTGATGAAATATAAGTCCAAAAAGTGGACGGATCACTAAGGTGATGAAATATAAGTCCACAAAGCGGACGGATCACTAAGGTGATGAAACATAAGTCCACAAAGTGGACGGATCACTAAGGCGATGAAACATGAGTCCACAAAGTGGACGGAACACTAAGGTGATGAAATAAGTCCACAAAGTGGACGGATCACTAAGATGTTGAAATACATGAAATAAAGTGGACGGATCAAAGATTGGAAATTACAAAATGGACGGACATGAAATAAAGTCCATGAGATGGACGGACTGTCCTACAGGGATATTAACGTCTTACAGGGACGAATGCTCAAGTCCCAAGGTGGACGGAAATAATAGAAGAGCGTGTACGAAAAGTGGACGGACAACTAACTACGTTAAAATTTTTTACAAGTCCATTAAATAGGCATTACATTTAAAAAGTGATGTACAACGTCACAAAGTGGACGGTTCCTCATAACGAACCTCACGGATGTAATTGCTCAATCAACACAAGATAATAAGTCTGCAATGCGGACGGAGTATCACAGATAAACAAATATTCTCGCAAAAATCCTTCCTCAAGAAGGAGGACGAAGCTTTAAACAGAGTACCAAACAATTATAAAAAGCATATGTGAACATTAAGCCAAAATCCCCAAAGGCAAATGTTTAATACAATTAAAAAGGACGGATTGTCTTGAAATGTGAAAAAAAAAAAAAGAAAAAAAAAAAAAGAGAGAGAATGGACGGATTGTCCTCTAAATGAATTACATAGACGTCAGTCTTCCTTCTGTTCAGCAACTTGGACTTCCTTCGACGGGACGGACTCTCCGTCTCCTTGAGCAGCACCGTCGCCAAAGAGGTCCTCCGTATTTTCGGAGGCGACGGGGAGGGCAGAAGTCTGGGCTTGGTCCTCAAGTTTGACCATTGACAGATCCAGCTCTGGATAGGCCTTCTTGACTTGACGGAGAGAATCATCGAAGCCTTGAAGGAAGGAATCCGACAGCTCGCCCAAACAGGACTCCGAGCATCGGTACTCCTCGACGGCTACCTCTTTCGCATGACGGATCTCTTCCTTGAGTTCTTTGATCTCCGCCTCTTTTTTCTCTATGGTCGTCAGCGCAGAGGCCGTCTTCTCCTCCAAATCCTTCCTCGCCTTCTCAGAAAGCTCCAGCTTCTTCTCCATCTTGGACCTCCATTTATGAAGTTGTCCGAGCTCTTCCTCCGTCTGCTCCGCCTTCGCGCGCACCCGGTCCAAGGTACTCTCACGGTTGAGGCACCGGTCCAGTAGTCCCTTCATCATGACCAAGGACTGCGAATAGAAAAGAGATCGTCACATAATGTAAATAACAACGAGAAAGAAAAATAAACTTATTCGACGGACATAACCAACCTAAGCGACGGCAAAGAGGCCCGTCTCCCCCATGGCCTCCGTCGAATGGTTTCCCAGATCTTCATAGTCTTCTGCCGTGATGATGGACGACAGCTTCTCCAAAGCATACTTGGAGTCATCACGGAGAAGGGAAGGAGGTCTCTCTTGCTTACTGTCTGGGGCCGTCATCAGTCCTTTACCCTTCCCCTGCTTCGCTGGGGTGACGGTCTTGTTACCCTCTGCCATTAAACCAACCACAGGTTCAAGAGAGACCTTTGGTTGCTTAAATGGACGGTCCGATTTTGATGTCGGTTTCCTCTTAGGGGCTAAAGCCGGCACCTTAGGTACCACTTCGCCGGATTCCCTTTTCTTGACGGCTTGGGATTTGATCAAAGCTCTCCTTTTTGCGTCGTCCATCTCTGCAAATAGTGACGGATAAAATTAAAACTAAGTAATGGCAGTTAAATGGCAAAGTAAAGTTGACGGGCTTACGTCTATGAACTCGTTCGTCGTATCTAATTGCCTCCTGGGTGGGCTCAGGACCGTCACAGTACCAATGTATAGTCCTCGGGTTCACCAGCTTAGCCCAAGTCCTTTCCTCCGGCGTAGTTTTCCTGCAAATCTTTTCAAGGAAGCTAAACTCCTCAAGGCTGACTTGTGGGCGCCGTCTACCTGCAGAGAAAGATGATCAAGATATACACATAAAACTGGACGGATATGAAAAGCAGTATAAAATTAAGACGGATGCATACGTGTCTGATTTATCACTGCCCAAGTTGTGTCGACGGGCATGTACTCCGGTCCAAGGTACTCTCACGGTTGAGACACCGGTCCAGTAGTCCCTTCATCATGACCAAGGACTGCGAATAGAAAAGAGACCGTCACATAATGTAAATAACAACGAGAAAGAAAAATAAACTTATTCGACGGACATAACCAACCTGAGCGACGGCAAAGAGGCCCGTCTCCCCCATGGCCTCCGTCGAATGGTTTCCCAGATCTTCATAGTCTTCTGCCGTGATAATGGACGACAGCTTCTCCAAAGCATACTTGGAGTCATCACGGAGAAGGGAAGGAGGTCTCTCTTGCTTACTGTCTGGGGCCGTCATCAGTCCTTTACCCTTCCCCTGCTTCGCTGGGGTGACGGTCTTGTTACCCTCTGCCATTAAACCAACCACAGGTTCAAGAGAGACCTTTGGTTGCTTAAATGGACGGTCCGATTTTGATGTCGGTTTCCTCTTAGGGGCTGAAGCCGGCACCTTAGGTACCACTTCGCCGGATTCCCTTTTCTTGACGGCTTGGGATTTGATCAAAGCTCTCCTTTTTGCGTCGTCCATCTCTGCAAATAGTGACGGATAAAATTAAAACTAAGTAAGGGCAGTTAAATGGCAAAGTAAAGTTGACGGGCTTACGTCTATGAACTCGTTCGTCGTATCTAATTGCCTCCTGGGTGGGCTCAGGACCGTCACAGTACCAATGTATGGTCCTCGGGTTCACCAGCTTAGCCCAAGTCCTTTCCTCCGGCGTAGTTTTCCTGCAAATCTTTTCAAGGAAGCTAAACTCCTCAAGGCTGACTTGTGGGCGCCGTCTACCTGCAGAGAAAGATGATCAAGATATACACATAAAACTGGACGAATATGAAAAGCAGTACAAAATTAAGACGGATGCATACGTGTCTGATTTATCACTGCCCAAGTTGTGTCGACGGGCATGTACTCCGTCTCCCCTGGATGGTTCATCCATCTGTCACCCTCTAGGAAGAAGTACCGACTCTTCCAGTCTCTATTTGAGTCTGGGGTCACAAAGATCACCTTCAACAAGGGGCTCCGACTAGCGAAACTATACATCCCCCTTGATCCAGAAATCTCGTCTGGACGGTAACAGTGAAGAAATTCACGGACCGTCAATTTCCTTTCCCCGTCTGACATTGCACCGTAAAGAATCTCCATGGCTATGAAGACCCTCCAGGCGTTAGGGGATATCTGGGTGACGGACAACCCCAGATACTGTAAGAGTTCCCTGTGAAGTGTAGAAAGCGGGAATCGAAGTCCAGCCTTCAACGCCTGCTCGTACACTCCGACACCGTCTACCCCTTCATAGTAACACTTCTCCGACGCGTAAGGTAGACGGATGGAAACATAGTCAAGGATTTGGAAGTTAGTTCTGAAGGTGCTGAAGTGTTTCTCTCTGATGACGGATGTAAACCTATGCACCGTCCACTCTGGCAACATGATGAACTGCCTTAGTCCATCAGCACCTACAACGGACTCCAGTGCTTGATCCCCGTCGTCATCGGAACCCTCTATTTCAACTACCTCCACATCCTCATTTGTTGAGGATGAAGAGGAGGCAAACGGACTCCTATCTTCGCCGGGGCTCTCTTGGTCTTTATGACCGGACGGGTATACATCCTCGTATTCCGTCCCATCACGAACCACCGACTGGTTACTTGACGCACTAGACATTTCCTACAATTGACAATGAAACCTAAGACCGACGGGTTTGAAAGTGTTGACGGGTATGGAAAGCCTAACAACAATGCATGGACGGAAATGTAACTTGACTATAGTAAATTAGAAGCACTTACCAAACTTAGCAGAGGATAGGTGACGGTTGGTGTAATCAGTAGATATTCGTCCTCGACGGATTACTCTGACAAGGTTGACGGCTTCGCTCTAACAAATGTTTTCTGAGTGAAAAGTGAAAAATGAAAGAGTGAGGTGCCTTATATATATAGGAGGTGCACGGAAGACGAAGCGACGCTTCGATCCTATACAACGACCATTCAGAGAGTGACACGTGGCATGCTTAATAAATGCTGACAACCTGTCAGTACGTACCAACAAATTTGTACCCGTCATGTAACCGTCAACTTGATGAATCTTCCTATGACGGGTTGATCCATCTGGAACCGTCGTCCTATCTTGCGTGAATCCGTCATAAAATGACCGTCATGTCCATACGTATGGACCGTCACCCCATTGATCCTTTGACCTAAAAGGCGACGGACCATTAGGGTGAAGGGGGCAACTGAAGATGATAAAATATTGGGCCTGATGGGCTTACCTTAATGGGCCTGACGGATTGGGTCTCTTGGGCCTGTGTGAAGATGGTCCCAGCTTTAAAGGCCCATCACTGACTGACACAGTAAGGGCCCATGATCCGAAACGTCCATAGCCCAGAAAAACCCTAAGATCCGGAAATGGGAATCCTTGCTCACCACGCTTAGAAGAATTGGGAGTAGAGTCCCACATTGAAAAGATGTGGAAACCAAAAAGGAAAAGTCAACCCTTTATCACTATAAAAGGCCTAATACCCACAGAAATCGAGGTACGCTTTAATGAACCCTCTCTAACGCACTAAGTAAAACAGAGGAATTCTAACTTGACCGTCGGAGAGCCTTTGGCCGGCACCACACCGGTGCTCTCTGAAGGATTCTTTCGATTGTTTCGTCGTGCAGGTTCGATTCGAGTCGCGAGTACGGTGTGACCCATTGGTGACGATTTTCGACGTCATCAGAAAGGATAATAAAAAATCAGCCATGGAGTTTTGACAAACACCTTGTGGTCTTGCAAACATTTGAAGAGTTTTCAAAACTCAAAGATCTAGTTTTTGATAAAGCATTGTTTCGGGTTCAGGTTCATGATATTGCAGAAAGCATTTGGGAAACCATTGGAGAGGTCCGAAGGTCACCTGAATCCACAGATGATGATGGAGGTAACTTCATTCAGGAACGTTTCACAGTGGATATTACTCTTCCTTTATGCCAAGGTAGGGTGTTCAAGCTTAAGAATGGGGAGAAATCATGGGTTTGTTTTCAGTATGAGAGGTATGGTCGTTTGAAACACTGACAAACAATGCGAGCTATGGATTCGTAGCAAGAGCTCTCCAACCACTGATAAACGACAGTTCGATTCCTATCTCAGAGCAGCACCATATCAGACAGGTGGAAGAAGGGAAATTCTGGTGCCTGGGTACTATGGTCAGGTGGCAACGACTGAGAAAGTTTCATCAAAGGAGGGTAGTCCATCGATTGCTGCAGTGGTAGGGAAATCTGATACGGTAACTGAGGACGATAAGGAGAGAATTAATGCTGTAATTAATTCAAAAGGTTTGGTAACGGCAGAAACGAGTACAGAGCAGGCAATGAAAGAAATTTATTCTCATAATATCAAAATTCTGGATTTTTCTAATATCAAAATTCTGGATTTTTCTCTCCCTAATAAAACGGAATTGATATTAATTGAGAATGAGGCTCTATCAACGTTAACTGAAAGTAATGAGGGCATTAATTCTAGCCTCATTCTAGTGCCTAATTTGGAAAAGATGGTTGAACCAAAGAAAATGTTTGAAACGGCAAGGTCACTTGAAAAGGAAACTCCTTATTATCATAAAAGCTCACTTTGGGATTCTACTCTTACTAAAATTCCAAGATTGAGTTTCAAGGTTAATAAATTTCCTTCAAATCCAGCTGGTTCGGTAACGTGCTTGAGAGGAGATAATGAAGGGAGAAGGTACGGGTCTGATACCAATTACCCCATTTACTCTGATCACATGCAGGGTGTGAAAGGTTTTATGGGTGATCAAGTGCAGGGTCCAACGTGTTTACCGAGTGAAGATGTGATAGTGTTTTCTAACAATTTTGTAAAATTGTTGTCTTCTCACGTAAAGAGAAATGACAATAGAGTTGTTTATAGTTTGGCTAGTAATGCACTATGCATACTAGATGTTCAAGAATGGATGGAAAATGTCCCATCACATATTGGTTCAATTTTACTATTGGATGTAGTTGAATTACATTAATAAAATCCATCGATTTTCTTCTCAAAAAAAAAAAGGTATCCATACGTTGAATAATGCCATTTAGTAATAATACGTTTTTCACTTATATCATAAGCTCTTCTAAAAAAATAAAAATAAAAATAAAAAACTGATATCATAACCTGCCTATCATGAGTTGGCTCAAGTCAATTAGTGCATGGCATTAGTGACTTTAAAAGTCATATAATCTTTATATTGTTATCAGTAGGCTGGCATTAGTGACTTTGTGAATATATTGTCTTTATAATGTTATCAGTAGGCTAAATCGCAAATTATATCCTTAAAATTTGGAGTGTTTGTATTTTATACACTAGAGTTTCAGAATTTGGATTTTATATACTAAATTTAGGGGTGTTTGAATTTTTACATCCTGAAGTTTCAAGAATTTGGATTTTACCTTTAAAGTTTGGAGGTGTTTAGATTTCACACCCCCAAATTCTGAAACTTCAGGATGTAAAATCCAAATACTTCCAAATTCTAGAGTGAAATCCAAACACTCCTAAAATTTAGGAGGTAAAATCCATATTCTGAAACGTCAAAGTATAAAATCCTAACACCTCCAAACTTTACGAAATAAAATCCAAATTCTAAAACTTCATGGTATAAAATCCAAACATCCCTAAATTTTTAGGAGTGTAATTTATAATTTAGCCTTATCAAACTTTCTTTATAAAATGTTATATTGTATCGTTAACTTTTTACTACCCTATTTATGAGTCAAACAATAAAAGGAAAGAAGTTATGTCTAACCTTAATGCCATTAAAAGAGCAATTTTTTTATCCTTATGTAATAGAAAACTATTGAGATATTTAGGTTATGTTTGGTAACAGTTTTTGTTTTCTATTTTCAAAAACTTGTTTTTAGGAATCTAAAGAAAAAACAATTTTCTTCTATTTTTGAAATCAAAAACATGTTTGGTTAGTTGAAATTAAAAAAATAGTTTTTTAAAGAAAAAAAATAGAAAATACTAAAATATGTTGTTGTAGGGGCACGTTTTTGGGGCTCTAGCCCAACAGGCGGGTGATTCTGGCCCAAAAGTCCCTCAACAATGAATTTGTAGAGAGTAGGTTACAGAACTAGTTCTTGACAGAGGAAACGCAGTTACGACCATGCCATGCAACCAGTTGAACGTAAGGATATCCCTGCGAACTTTTGGAGTAATGGTCCCTGGGGCTGTTTCTTATACTTCTATCTCTTTTCTCGTTCTCTATCTTTCTCTTCCTTCTCTATCTTTTTCTTCCTTCAGCTTCCGATCCCTTTTCCATGGGGATCTTCTTCTCTTATATAGCATCCTTCCTAAGATTATGACCCTACACTTGTCAACCATCTGACCTTCCACTTGAGTGCCTGTCCCATAGGCCATCCTTTTTCTTTTCTGTGAGTTGCACTGGCCAAGATGATTCTGCCTTTTTGTCCCTTCCACATTAATGCGGCTGGAAAAGTAGTTCCTTGGCATTTAATGCGGCAGTTGTGGTTGCCCCCCTTTCCTGGACGCTATGCACCATTCCTTCGTATTGAGTGACCTTTCGCCAGGTTGGAGGTGCGAATTTGACACTCACTTGGCGAGTCCGAGGAGGTACTCCTCCTCGGACGCCCCTAAACAGGCCCGGCCCATCATAGTTAGGATGGGATATCCTGCGCCCCTTGCCTTTTCTTCTTATCGTGGTTGGGCTTGGTACATGAACCACGGCCCAACATTCGCTGACAGATTTTATCCCCCACAGTTGTTATTAGGATTTGAACTTTAATGCTAACTCATTAAATGAGACAGATTTATTAAATTAAATGCGTAATTTCATTAAGTTTTGAAAATTAGAAACTGAAAACAACATTTTGCATGTTTTCAATTTCTTTCACAAATTGAGTTTTGAGAACAATTTTTGTTTTCTATCCATTTTGGGTTGCCAAACAAGTTTTTTAGTTTTAAAAATAGAAAATTGTTTTTGAAAACAGAAAATAAGGGGAAAAAACAGTTACCAAATATACCCTTATTTTGTTAGTTTCCTCCCTTCGAAAAAAAAAAATGAACAAGACTTAGATACAGTATTTAGGTATTGTTCATTAAGTTCCCTTTTTAAAATTTTTCCATGTGGCTTTTTTTTCATGGGGTAGAAGTGTATTTTATAGTTTTTCATGGGATAAGAGTGTATTTTTTAGTTAAGCAGCCACATGGCAAATTAAATCTTAAGAGAGGAACTTAAAAAACAATACTTAAGATACTGTACATAAGTTTTGTCTGAAAAAAATATACTATATCTTTGTTATACTCTATTTCTGGAATCTAGATAAAAGAAATTCCTATTTAGAGCTTCTTAATTCTTATCATATCTTACAAATGATATTATGATAAGAAGCTAGTCTACTACATCGGAAATTCTGTAAACATCCTATATCGTCGTCAGAGAGAGACATGGTCTGCGATTCAACTCCACCACCTAAAAATTCATGAAATTAACAATAATTGTTTATCATGTTTATGAGATTTTTTTGAAGCGAGGTAATATCTCAACTTGTTCTCTAATTTTATTGTAAATATATTTTTAGTGAAATATCATTATCTAAATAATTTTTCTATAAATTATGAGATCTGGTTTGCTTATTAATTTATGTTGTTAGGAACAACATCAAATATCTTGACTTGATCCTTCAGTCCACCAAGTATGTCTGATTCTTTTGCGAGCAGCTGAGTCAAGTTCACTATGGGAAACTCACAACACTGTCCTCCATATCTGCTTATGATTGAAGAATGGGGGGAAATGCTTTGGAAATTAAGCAAAACTCAGGAACAATATGATTGTAATGGTGGAGATGTGAGTGCTAATATATACCAACCAACCAGTAGGAAATTGCTTGTATCGAAGCAAAACCCAGAAACTAAAGGCAGTGAAGTCAGCATAAGCAGAATAGTATATCAAAATGGGGGCAAACCTGCCTCCATTATACTGCAAAATTGACAGGATTGACGTAAGAGTGAACATTTATAAATAATTCAGTCCCATGGATTTGAGATCCTAAAACGTATGCCATGGATTGGAGACTATAAAATACAAGTAGAGGACAAGAATAAAAAATAATAATGACCGCTTGCATTTCAGGAGAAAAAAAAAGCAGAGAAATTTCACTTTCATTTCAATTTTCCTCTAGGAGATTCCAAAATTAAAATATATAGCAACCAACTAGCAAGCAGGACGAAGTATAACTTCCTTTTTTTTAATGTGGTATCTTTTTGTTCTCTTGAGACATGGAAGATGTTTGACTTTACAAGATACAGTATCCTGGATTTCGAATGAAGTACAGCCATTTGCCTGAACTTAATTAGACCCCCATTACAATACTATCTTGAATAAATTATACTCAGATTCCTGTTTCAGACCTCTTATCCCATCCACTTTTTGCTGACTACAGCCATGCAATTGTGAATCCCTTCCAAATTCCACCAACTAAGGTGCACTCTCCAATTTCTAGAAACTTTTTTTTTTTGGTCCAAAATGTTAGATATTATATGAATAATTATAGATGCACACAATTTAACAACTTGTTGATTTATGCAACTGTGATGTAGAACATAATTTTACAATTTAACTTATATTTACTTTTTTAATGTAATTTTTGGAATTTAAGATTTACAGTTATTATTTTTAGATTTAGTTTAATAAAATTTCGGAATTTTGTCTCTCTATTTTCTAGTGGATTATGGTAACTCTCCAAGTGGATTACAGTAACTCTCCTTGTGGATTCGAGAAACCCTTATAGATTTACAGTTGTTAGTGTATAGCTTAGACTAGTTTAGCCCATTGGGCTTAGCCCAGTATATTGTACTTGTATTTTACTCTTTTTACTTATACTGCACACATATCTAGCCTATATAAGGCTCTCTATTGTACATTGTTCTACACACATCAATATACAGACTATTCAGTTTATAATCTTAACATGGTATCAGAGCCATTCCTCTGACTTTCTGGTTCCTGTGGACATCTCCGGCGTTCTTCCGCTGCCCTCGCCTTCATCCAGTAGCCACTGTCAGAAGCGAGTCACCGCCGTCACGCCCACAGTCCCAACAACTCTCGGATCTTATTGTTCTGCTCATCCAACTGTCAAAGCAAAGGCATTGAGTGACAGAACAGACAATCCCGAGCAAAACCCAACAAAGAACGGCCAGAAACAACCTTACACGCGCCTCCACGCGCCGCCTGAAGTTTCTGCCTCATGAACACACGCTCCACGCGCCGCCACGCGCTGCCACTCTCACTCACGCGCCCCACGCGCCGGAACAGACGCCCTCCCACGCGCTCCACGCGCTGACACGCGCCCCACGCGCCAGCATCGTTTCTGGAACTGCCACGTCAGCCCTAGCGTGACGTCACACCGCCCACGTCAGCACACGTCATCAGTTGACTTGACCAGGCCGCCCGTTGACTTTGACCTTTGACTTTGACCGTTGACTTTGACCATTGACCAAGTCAAAATTTTTCAACAGGACCTGTCTTGCTCAGTTTTTCGCGTAGATTCTGATTTTGGGCTCCGTTTCTGCATTTGAGGTATCTAAATCTCACTTTTTGGTCATTTTCTTCATTATGGCTCAACAAAGTGAACGAGATATCATACGTCCTATCACCATCATGTTGGATGGTCCTACTAGCTATCATGCATGGTCTCAGAATATGACCGTCTTTCTCAAGGGTCGTAAACTGTGGAGATATGTGACTGGTTCAATTCCTAAGCCAGTACCAGACCCTAAGTCCAAAGCCACAGCTGCTGAAGAGTCTTCCAAGACTGCTGTTACAACAGATGATTATGAAGAACGTCTAGAGGAATGGGAGAGTATTCAGAGTAAGATCTTATCTTGGTTTATCAATACCTCTATTCCCTCCATTCATAATCTTCTTCCTCGTCTTGAAACTGCTGAGGCTGCTTGGAAATTTTTGGCCGATCGTTATAACTGCACTAATGATTCAAGCTTGGAGTTTCACATTGAATCAAAGCTTTATCAAATGCGCCAAGAGACAGGTCAGTCTATTTCTGATTTTTATTCTCAGACTTCTACTATGTGGGAATAACTCTCTGCTGCAGATCCTCCACTGGTGTGTTCTAAGGACATTGAGCTCTTTGTCAAATATCGGGATCGCCGTAGATTTATGCACTTCATGATGGGTTTACGTGAGGATTTTGAGCCTACTAGGGCTTCTCTACTTAGCCGGTCTCCTACTCCTTCTCTTGATGCTGCAGTAAAGGAGCTCATTTCTGAGGAGAATCGTCGGCCTACTTATCACATGACATCATCTGATCATGTATTGGCTACACCCTCACCACAGCCTCCCATTGTTGCATTCACTGCTCCTTCGCGAATAAACTCCGGGCGTCCCACCTCTCAGTCTTCCAAAGGTATTCACTGCAAGTTTTGCCGTGCCAAAGGCCACGACATCTCTGTTTGTCGTAAGCTACAGAAATTTGTGCAAGAGCAGAATAAAGCTTCTCTTCCTCAGGCAACTGCTGTATGTCCTTCAGATCCATCGGTTCCTACAGGTCCATCTTTGGCTTCCTCACTTACTACGGCTGATATTGAGGCAGTTGTTCAACAGGTTTTATCCCGCACTTCCACTGCCCTCTTTGTCACCTCAAGTAAACAACCTTGGTTTTTTGATACTGCATGTTGTAACCATATGACTCCTGATGAATCCCAATTTTCTGATAAGGCACCCTTAGAACATCCAATCACCATTTACACTGCTGATGGAACTCCTATGCCTGTTAGTCATAAAGGAACAATCTCTTCTCCTTGTTTATCCCTTAGTGACACTTTTCATATTCCAAAGTTATCCCTCAATTTGCTTTCTGTTGGTCAACTTTGCGAATTAGGCGTAGATCTTCTATTTACTAATCATGGTGTGGATGTGCAGGATCCCCGGACCGGTCAAGTGCTTGGGACAGGCCGTAAGGTTGGTCGCATGTTTGATGTTCATGACTTGAAGATTCCTTCACAAGTTGTTTCTGCAGCTGCTACCACTGCCACCTCCTCATCTGATCTATGGCATGCTCGTCTTGGTCATCCATCCTTATCTCGTCTTCAATTATTAGCTTCTCAAGGTCATTTAGGTTCAGTTCAGTTTCAAAAATTTGATTGTACTTCCTGTCATTTTGGCAAACAAACAAAATTGCCCTTTAATAAAAGTGACTCCTTTTCTTCTGCCCCTTTTGATCTTATACATTCTGATATTTGGGGTCCTGCACCTGTTCCCACTAAAGGGGGATCTAAATATTTTGTCATATTTGTGGATGATTTTTCTCGGTATACTTGGATTTATCTGCTTCACCATAGGTCTGAACTTGTGTCTATTTACCAAACATTTCATAAAATGATTGAAACACAGTTCAATCGCACCATTAAAGTCTTTCGATCAGATAATGCTCAAGAATATAATGATAAATCTTTCCTATCCTTTTTAGACAGACATGGTACTCTTCCTCAGCGGTCTTGTCCTTACACCTCTCAACAAAATGGTCGTGCAGAACAAAAACATCGTCACATTCTTGATGTTGTCCGCACCCTTCTCATTTCTGCCTCTCTTCCTGAGCGCTTTTGGGGTGAGGCTGCACTCACTGCTGTGCACACCATTAATCGTATTCCTTCACCAACTACACACAACAAATCACCATTTGAGCTTCTCTATGGTCAAACTCCTGACTACTCCTCTCTTCGGGTTTTTGGTTGTGCTTGTTTTGTCTCTCTTCCTGCTCATGAACGAACAAAGCTCCAACCTCGTACTCGTCTCTATTGTTTCCTTGGTTATGGTGTGTCTCAAAAAGGGTTTCGCTGCTATGATCCCATTTCTCATCGCCTTCGTGTCTCCCGTCATGTTGAGTTTTGGGAACATCGTCCTTTCACGAGTCTTCAGCAGTTTCCTACATCTTCTTCCTCATAGTCTCCCATTTTTACTGATCTTTTCCTCCCTCTCTATCCTGAACTTGTGGAGGATTCTTCAGCATCGACTGCCTCTCCAGACGACTCATCTCCGGTTCTGTCTCCGGCATATGACCCGCCTGTCTTGGATCCTGTGGCACCACCCTCTCCTGAGTCTCCTATTGGTCCTGAACTTCGTCGTTCCACTCGGGTAAGCATTCCTCCCCCTTATCTCACTGATTATCATTGCTCTTTTGCTCTTGCCACTCTCTATGAACCTCACACCTATCGTGAGGCTCATACTGACCCTCTTTGGCAGCAAGCTATGAATGAAGAACTAGATGCCCTTCATAAGAATCACACTTGGGATATGGTTGATTTGCCTCCTGGTCAGTCTGTAGTAGGTTGTAGGTGGGTTTACAAGATCAAGACCAAGGCTGATGGATCTGTTGAACGATACAAAGCTCGCCTAGTTGCCAAGGGCTTTACTCAGGAGTATGGTATTGACTATGAGGAAACATTTGCTCCTGTTGCTCGTCTTACATTTGTTAGATGTCTCATTGCTGTGGCTGCTGTTCGCCGTTGGCCTCTTTATCAAATGGATGTGAAGAATGCTTTCCTCAATGGAGACCTCCATGAAGAAGTGTACATGCAACCACCCCCTGGCTATCCACACTCAGGCAATCAAGTTTGCCGCCTTCGCCGTGCTCTTTATGGCCTCAAGCAGGCTCCTTGAGCTTGGTTTGAGAAGTTTAGCTCAGTTGTTGCTCAGCAGGGTTTCACTTCGAGTCCTCATGACACTGCTCTCTTTGTTCGACGATCCTCTGCTGGTATCACTCTTATTCTTCTTTATGTTGATGATATGATTATTACTGGAGATGATTCTGCAGGTATCCGCTCTCTTCAGAACTTCCTTAGTCAGCATTTTGAGATGAAAGATCTGGGCACTCTCAGCTATTTTCTTGGGCTTGAGGTTACCTCATCCTCTGATGGATACTATCTTTCCCAGGCTAAATATGCTTCTGATCTTCTCTCCAAAGCCGGTGTCACTGGTAACAAGACTGTTTCCACTCCTTTGGAATACAATGCAAAGCTCACACCCTTGGACGGTGAACCTATATCCGATGCTACTCGCTATCGTCAGTTGGTTGACAATTTGATCTATCTCACTGTTACTCGTCCGGATATTTCACATGCCGTGGGTATGGTTAGTAAGTTCATGGATGCACCTCGTTCTGTCCACTATGCTGCTGTTCTTCGGATTCTTCGATATGTCAAAGGCACACTTTATCATGGTCTGCATTACTCCTCTCGATCTTCTCTCGAGCTTCATGCTTATTCAGATGCTGACTGGGCAGGTGATCCGACTGATCGATGCTCTATCACAGGTTTCTGTTTCCTGTTAGGTACTTCTCTGGTCTCGTGGCGCAGCAAGAAGCAGGATGTGGTTTCCCGTTCCAGTACTGAGGCTGAGTATCGTGCCCTTGCCGACACCACTTGTGAGCTTGTTTGGCTTCGCTGGCTCTTGGCTGACATGGATGCTCCACAGCCCACTGCCACTCCTCTTTATTGTGACAATCGTAGTGCTATCTACATTGCTCATAATGATGTCTTTCATGAACGCACTAAGCATATTGAGATCGACTGCCACATCACTCGCCAGCATCTTAAGAAAGGAAATCTCAAGTTATTCTCCATCTCCTCTGCTGACCAGCCTGCTGATATCTTTACCAAGACTCACCCGCCTGGTCGTCTTCGAGATCTTATATCCAAACTCCAGTTGGCTTCCTCCTTGCCACCTCGAGTTTGAGGGGGGATGTTAGTGTATAGCTTAGACTAGTTTAGCCCATTGGGCTTAGCCCAGTATACTGTACTTGTATTTTACTCTTTTTACTTGTACTGCACACATATCTAGCCTATATAAGGCTCTCTATTGTACATTGTTCTACACACATCAATATACAGACTATTCAGTTTATAATCTTAACAACAGTTTATTTTTTTGAAGCAAACCAGCGTTGCTTCTTGCAACTTTCCGACTACGTCCATTGGTATTAGAGTCGTATCCTTATCTTGGTCTGTGGCTAATAAGTGACATAGTAGCATGGCTTAGGATGAAAAAGATACTTGCCATTAATTTTATCATTTGGATTATAATGAAATATTGTCATATACAAAGCAAGATTATTGGTCAAAAAGTTCATACTTGATGAATTATTTTGAAGAATGCTATATTCCACCATAACAGGAGAAATTACATGTTGAATAAAATATCTTTCTTGAAGATTATGCAAAAATCAAAGAAAAAAATACAGAAAATCTTTTAGGAAATTAATGGAGATCTCATTATAGAAAAAGATCCTAAATCTAGATTATAGAGAAAAAGAATGATGTTTTAAAGACAATTGATGAAGATTCTAGTAAATCAAAAGACTGTGAGGCTGAAATTGCAAAGAAAATTGTCAAAGATCTCGATGAAATCAACTCTGATGACTGCAAATCTCAAGATCCTACTATTTTAGTGAAGGAAATACATCAAATTGTATAGATTTTATTAGGATCGAAAGATTTGATTCAACCATCGACTCTTAGTTGGTGAATCTTGACAATTGCATGAAGACTAAGGAAAAATAATTTCAAATTGATTTGTTTACTCCATTGATGAGTGAAAGTATGGAAAGAAGATCAAGGGGCCAAAGTATTCAAAATATTTGTTTGCTTGACATATAGAATTTCAAATCACAAATATTAACTTGAGGATGAGTTTTTTCCAAGTGGAGAGGTTTGATATAGGGCAAAATCTGCAATTAAAATTTTTTTATTTATTAATTTTGGTATTTTTTATGTAATTTTCGAAATTTTAGGTTTAGGGTTATTATTTACTTGATTTTAGGCGCCTTTAATGATTTTCCTAGTCAAATAAGAGTCTTATTATGGTAGGATATCTATTAGGATTTGCTTTAAAATATATTTTTTTGTTGGTCAAGTTTTACGAAGCCTTTAAATTGGCCTTTAAGCTAAGCAAAGTTGAAGAACTTCAATTTAATAAAATTTCAGAGATTTGTTTCTCTATTTTCTGGTGGATTCTAGTAACTCTCTTTGTGGATTCAAGGTTAACTTTCTTGAAACAAATATATTTTGCTTCTTGTGACTTTCCGATTGTGTCGGTAAGGTTGCTTCTTGCAAATTTCCAATTGCGTCGGTAAGGTTAATTGCTTCTTACACCTTTCCAATTGCGTCAGATCATGAGTGGTTGACATTTTCTGCATCGTGCAACCCACCACTTCACGTTGTCCATTCACAGTCGCACTAATTAGCAAGTTGCGAAATTAAAAGAAGTCAAAGAGGCTATGATGGCATGCTAATTTCATGCTTATATCAAATCAAGCATCTTACAAAAATGAGCTTTACAACAGATTTGAACCCAAGGGTCCTAATATATCTAACAAACACAAACCAAGAAGTAATGGCAGGATTGCAACCATTTTGAACTTGAACTTCTAAAGGCCTTATTGATTTGCTTTAAGAGCATCTTACAATCAAGAAGTGTCATTGCTTCCTAAAGACCTTCCAACATGATGACGAGAAACTTGGAGGGCGAGTTTGATAGTGTCGCTCTGTGATGATCGACATATATCAATACACTCCTCCAAATCATCATCACATGTTAATAAGACCCACTCAGAATCATCATCCAAGTACTTGACATCAAACCTACTTATGTCATCTATATTAAATCTACTGGCAATTTCTAGCAGCAAATCTTTGTATCCCCAATTGTTTATCATTCGTAAACGGATTTTCTCATCCCCATATGTGACTTTTAATTTCTGAAAGGGTGGAAAATTCTCAGCACTAGGGTGCTCATTAAAAGATTTAAGACTCTCAAGTTTTGGCTGCAGCTTTGGTGCCTGACTTGAGGCATGCAGTTCTGCTTCACTTGTGATCCTCTGTAGTGCACTATCACTAAAGTGTTCTCCAACTATAGGATCTTCGCAACCAACAACGTTCCTAGTGGGAGCATGAGTTGAACTTGAACTCTGACTGCATGAAGAGTAGGGTGATTTTGATGCAGCAGTTTGAGGACTGAAAATGCCTCCTTCAGGCTGCAAAATGGGCTGAGGATGATCGCTGAGCTTTGAAGCTGAAAATGGGTTGGTTCCCGATAAATTTGGAGAGGCTAGCTTTGGGAACTTGGTATAGAAGGAATCTATTTGTAAAGCACCAGATGCACCCTCAACTAAGTCGATTGCAAGCTGGAGTTTCTTTAAGGAGTGACCAACCTTCTTAATTTTCCTAGAAGGCCAACGATTAATCCCATGTTGTCGGCATATTCTTTTCAAAGTCGTTGGGCAAACTGAAAGTAAATGATGTTTAAAAATGTTAAATTCGAGAGCCTGATAGTGGAAATTATCACATAATCAACCTGAAAGGAAAAGTAATAATAATAAATAAATAACCCAGATGCAGACATTCTGAAACACTTAAAAGGCATTGAGTGATGAAGCAGTCAACAAAACTGATGCTGACTACAATTGTGGGAGAATTTACTTTGGAGCAGTTGTTAACAGATGCAACTTATATAGACAGGCCTATAACCACATTGTAAAACAGTGAAAAAAAAAATTCAATAATTTTCAAAACTTCCATACACAATCCAGTAAATCGTAGCACCCTGGGATGAGTGCAGATCAGACCCATTGTCATGCCTTCTCTTTCTTTTTTATTCCATTTTTTTTTCTTCCTTTTTTGAGGAGAAAATTTTTTCTTCTTTTTGTGTGTGTGTGGGTTGGGGGGGGGGGGGGGGGTGTTGTGGCGCGGGAGGACTCTAAAGCATCAAAATATAGCTTCAATAGCAATGAAAATTTACCTCCAATACTCTTTGAGGCATCTTTTAGACTGCCAGCAAAATATTGCTGAAGGACTTCCAAAGGGATCGTTTTCTCTGCCTTGGTGCGTCTTTTCTCTCCTGTTTTAGCCTTACCCACACTTGGGAAGTTACCCTCACCATGCATAGAACACTCTTCACCACAATCAACATTTACTTTTAAGTTAGAATCTTGACAAGGTTGGCAAAACTCAGAGCACTTCTCTTTTAATATCTCTTCTCTACTAAGTTTCCTAGTCCCATTAACCTCTAGCTCCTTGTCTGTTACTACTCGTAAGCTACGGCAAACCTGCTGTATAGTATGGGACAATGAATTAAGCATGTTCTTTTGTTCTTCAGGATCCCTGCAATCTGTGGGCAAGAAGAACTCCAGGACAAAGTCATCTGTACCAGTGTGGATGCTTCGCAGGTGTATTGCAACAGCAGCATGCAACCCAAACAACCTTGCATGGTGAGACAAAGGGTACTCTGTCTTGCTTAGGGATGTTATGTCACTTGAGAAGCGTGGTTGATTGGTCTTAAATGCTTCCCCAACAATGCCTTCACCTTTTAACAAGTGATGCTCAGAGCAAGCCTCATGAAATTCCTGCATATTGGGATCAGCTACAATGCAAGCACGATCCACAGTGGAAACACAATAAATGTAGTTCTCATTGGAGTGACGGCACCCCACTTTACCTTGTCGAATGCATGGAACCCAAGTTTGAGCTAAGGGCAGTCTATGTGTCTTGCAGGCGAATCTCAAAACCTCTTGAATCTCAGGTAATGCAGCTTGGTAGGACTTGGGGAATGCCTGCAAAAAAGAATCATAAACATGAGATTTAAAAGAAAATTGGATCATTTAATTAATTAAATCCTTCTGCAACAATTGTCCAGTTACCTTTAGATTCTCGGTGCTCAAAGCATCAAAACTCCTAAGATCAACAGCCTACATATTTACAAGTTGGCTCCAGTTAGAGAAACAGGATGAATATGAATTCTGCATTGTATGTTCACATTTGGCCTATAAATAGGTTAATTATACAAGAGAAGCTACAATCTCTTCATGGTTCTAGAATCAAACCTATACTTTCTTTTTTCAAATCTGAAAATGGAACTCAGAAAGAATAATGGTATTTATATGTTTAGAGAGGGGGGGGGGGGGGGTGGTTGTAGGAACTAATTAAAACTTAGAATAGGATAAATTCCATACTTCAGAGAGGAAAATAATTAGTAGCAGTGCAACTTTCTCCTGAAAATGACCAGTACAAGACAATTTCCCAATAATGATTGTTGATCTTGCTATATTACACATACAAACTCATTCCAATGTTTTACTCATCTAACAACTCAAACTTTTGAAGATCAAGCTTTAGATTTAAGTTCCTAAATGCCTGAATTCCTCAGAGTTTTACACCAAGATGGGAAGTTAAAATCAACCTAGCAGAATCAACAAGTCCTTAATGAGCATAGCTCAACAAGGGATCTCATTTGACACCACACCTCACACCTATGAAGAGTAGGTATGCATCATATTATGTTGTTTTTCATATTCAAAGACATCAAGCAACTGAAAATCACTACTCAAGCTGTGTCTTCATATTTTCTTCAGTAAAAAATTGACCCTCATAATTGCAAATGTAAGCTTGCAAATAAATAATATTACAAAATATTTAGATTTTCTAAGGAATTTCATTCTAGTTTCACAAAAAGGTAGATTATTAGACATAACCTATGGAGATTACAACAAAATGTGATTCTGGATGCAAATTTTAAGATATTATCTACTTTTATCTTCTAAATGCTATGAGTGCATGTATGGATATAATATTATTGCAAAGGAACTAGTAATGTGCAAAATTCAGGATAAACATTAGTTATTGAGTGATGCACCCTTTAAAAAAAATAGCTTTGACAAGAGAAGACAAACAAACTACAAGTTCGGTTGAGTTAACCAAGCAGAATAGTTGAGCTTATCTGCAAAAGACACAATATGAAAATTTCTTCTCTATTAATATATATAAATAAACCCCAGAAAGTAGACAAGATACATCTGTCCTCTGTTCCCATTTTCCTGTCCAATAGACTTCAAATGAACCGACTGTTATGTTCTTTACGGTGAAGTTCCTGTCCTTGATAGGAAATGCTCAATCAAGAGCATTTCCACATGATTTGTGGCAGTTCAAGTATGAACCCCAATGGCCGATCTCTCATGCTAGGGCCACCAAAGCATGGCAAATAAACAAATATAACATATCCATTAGGTATGAGCATAAAGGTGAACCAAGCAATAAGAAAAAGTTTGATAGTGAGGAGAAAACCACATCGTAGTGTCATTTGGCAATGCTCATAAAAGTATTGGAAGTAATTCTAAATTCCATGCATAGTCTTCAGCTGCAAGGAAAGGGAGAAACCAACACACCCAAGAAAAAAAAAATGCAAAATTCTGAATAACAAGCAAAGAAAACAGACCTCAAGTGCCTTGCAAACACTTTCAAGTTCAGGGCCATACTTGGTCTGCTGGGCAGTCATCACAACCTCAATAACACCCACGCAATTACTGCTACCATTTTCAAAGATTGGAAGGGCAAGAGTTCCACGGACATCATACAGTTGAGCATGAACAATTCTAAAGTACTCATTCTTTGTATAGAATCGAACATCAGGCGTCCACTCAGGAACCTTACCCAAGAAAGCACGACTGAGCAATCCCATCACCTCCTTCGAATCATCCTCAGCTGCAAAATGAAAATCCGCAGAGATGTCTCGGTAACTTGCAAGCCTTGGATTACTGGAACCAAATGCGAAAGGTTGATTACTAGTTGTTAGAACACGTCTACCGTCTCTATTCACAGGCACCCATACCTGTATAAGAACATCTTTACCTCTTGTGAATTCTCTAACGTATTCAATTGCCTTCATCAATCTCTCTTCTACACAATATGTAAGACCTTGATTCATGTTGGGTGCAATCCACAACCTTCTGCCTAGTTTAGGACCTTTAATTACAATATTTTCTGATTCACTAGAACACCCAGCAACAACATCAACCGTATTCTGTCCAAGAGATACAGCATTGACTAGACTTCTTTCCTGACTTTCATCAGGCAATGGTCTTTGTGCCTCATCTAGATAGCCCATTTGAGATGGGTTCAAGCTCAAATTGTCACGAGCCTCCAAAGCAGACCATACAAATGAAGGGCCTAAGACTGAACCAGAACTGGAGGGACTTTGAAGAAGGAATTCAAGTCCCTCAGTTGCTTCCAACCAGCATCTATCTTGAAAAAGTTCATCGACGAGGTCCAGTTCCATAGCTGAATTAGGCAGAGCACCCAAAATGGTACCTGGTGCTGAAAAATCATTTTCCATTGTGACCTCTAAACCCCCCAGCAACCATATGGATCCATAGCTGATCTAAAACGAGCTAAAAAAAAAATTTATAGTGTTTTACTTCCAAGGCAAAAATAGCCAAATACCACTAATTTTCGAAATTATTAGTGTTTTACCACTATTTAAGAAATATTTAGCAATCTACAACTTTTATGAAACTCAAGTTTCTTGTGATATAATACTTATTGCCTCTGTTTCAAACACTTGCACTGCCTTTTCACAATTGTTGACTTATCTTCCATCCCATGTGACCTTGACAAAAGAAAGAAAAAAGAGAAACCCACACCTGGAAGCTAATGAGAAAACTTGAAGAATAAGAAACAAAACTGGAAGCCAATAAGAAAAAAAAAATAGATAGAAGTTGAAAAAATTAAAAATTAAAAGAGAGTGAAAGACGTACTGTGTGAGTGCTGCGGGAGTCAACAATTGTGGCTGTGTGAGTGTAATTGGGAAGTGTTTCTTGCATGGTACTCGAGTGTCTTAAACTTGAGTATTTTAAGCCCGAGTAACATATTGCAGTGAACTCGACTTCCACATAATCGAGTTCGGTGTGGCATTT
Organism: Quercus robur; assembly: GCF_932294415.1. Taxonomy (NCBI): domain Eukaryota; kingdom Viridiplantae; phylum Streptophyta; class Magnoliopsida; order Fagales; family Fagaceae; genus Quercus; species Quercus robur. Next base: position 15,402,473 of record NC_065535.1, on the reverse strand, counting down.
TAATGATACACGATTTTATAGTTCAAACTTAACTCTATCCAAATGAGTCAGGGCCGTTTGTTATACTTGTTTAAACACGGTGTTTAAACAACATTATACATATTTTTACATACTTTTTCATCTATATGTATTTCCAAAAAATACAAACAATATTACTAGAAATCTCTTACCAAACATGCCTAAATCAACAACATAGAAAACTACAATTACAGGATAAATAACCAACAAGCTTTCTCAAAGAATAATGGCCAGAAAACTTCACTAATCAAAAGCTCAACACAAAAGGAAAGAAGATTTCATTTCAATATTTTATGAAAGAATGGGTATCTCTTTTTCACCCAATAAATCAAAAATATTTCAAACAAAAGCACTACTCAAGTAAAATCCCATTGAGAAAGCCATCATTTGCCACAAAGTTGCGTTATAATCAATTTTAAAAAAGGAATCAACAAAGAGAACAAAAATGAAATCCAAGTTGCATAGATTCCTGCAAGATGGTCAGCCAACAATAACTTTCACAACTTAAAAGTTATATTCAAGATTCAAGTTTCAACAAAAGAAACACCCATTTCCATCAGTAGAATTCAAACAAAAAAATAAAAACAACGAAATCACATTCAATGATAGCAGAAATGAAGCTCTTTTTATTACCTGAAACACAGAAAATAAATGAAGACAGAAAAAAAAAAGAGACCCAACAAAGAATAAGAATCAGTCAATACCAACTAACCAAATAACCATATTAAAGATTCTCAGAGTCGGAGATACCCAAGTGGGCTTTTTATTTTATTTTTTTATAGAAATTTCGTTTTATACTTTGTACTTTTCCTAAAATACCCTCAAGAAAAAACTGTCTGAAAAATAGGAACTTGAACACAAAAAAAAAAAAAAATATATATATATATATATATATATATATATATATAGAGCTTGCTTTTCATTCCAGAGTCAAAGCCTCAAGAGTCTCGTACCTTGTCTACTCCAGTACTCCACCAAACAAAGACAGAGCGGCCTGCTCTGTTATTACATCCAAAGATACAACCTCGAAGCCGAATGAACTATGCTTATTTATAATACAAAATTTTAGTGTACACCGTGTGATAATCATCACTCTTTCTAATCCAACCGCTTCACACACTTCTTAGAAATATGATATTAGTAGGGCTATGGTTTTTCCAAGAGGGTGACCCCACACACACACACACACCAGCATACGCAGGCACGTACTTAATGGCTACCTGGAAAAGTCAACTTAAGGTGATAGAGAACGAGAGATGATTTTATTTTCTGGCTGATGCAATGATGTTGCTGTTTTGAATATTATAGCAGTTGTATACTCGTATTAGTATTACTAGTCGCTAACCTGTGCGATGCACAAAAAAACTATTGACTCTGAAAAAAATGAAGAAATATTTACCTTCTATACTTTTCCATAATTTAAAAGTGTTGTCTAACATTGAACATTATTGAGTTGCAAGTGCATAGTTACTGAAACTTACAAAATAATTTACGATTCTTAAATTAATAAAGCAAAACTTCCAATAGTTATATATACACACACTTAAAACTAATATAAACTACAAATATATAAACAAATGCCATGATATGAGGAAGATACACCAAGTTTCAAATTTGAGTAGTAATATAACTCTCTCGTAGTAATAACAATATAGACAATTCAAATTATAATACCTAATTCCATTATCTTTATGTTGAATCCATACAAATAATTAATTGAAATTAATCCAAACAAATAATTAATCAACCAAAAATCATAGGTTTTAATAAGAAAACAAAAAATCACATGAACCTAAATAAAAAGCATTTAAGGTGAAGAATTAAGATCAACATATGAAAGAAAATTAATTCTAAATATAACAAAAGAATAAGATAGAAAGAAAATCACAGGCACATATGAAAGCAAATAAAAAATTAGACATAAAAGATAAAATTCATTAATAAAAATATAAATAAATATCCACATATGTTGAATTGAAATTTTATTAATAATAACAATATAAACAAATTTGACATAAAATTCATTAATCAAAGAAGAAAGTTGAATTTTTGTTTTTGAGTCTTATCAGAATCTTTGTTTTTATATAGATTATCAACGTTTGAGTTTGAATTTAATTTGGAATTATTAGAAAGATAAAGTTTTACTCATTGTTAAGTTTTTATTAAACAAAAATAATTTTGTTTTAAAAAAATGATAATGATGAGTTTGAGTTTAAGTTGGACTTGTTAAATAGATAGAGTTTCACTCCTTATTAAGTTTTGACTAAACAAAAATAATTTTATTTAAATAAAATGATAATAATGAATATATATATGTCGTTCAAGTATGTCGTCTTCGTCTTTCAATTCTCTGTTTCTTCTAAACCTTCATGCTTCCTACCATGGCTTTAATTTGCCGTGTGTGTTTTCTTTGTGAAAATTTTAGTGAGTATGAAGTTTTGACTTTGGCAAGGGTTTATATTTGTTGAAATTTTTTTTATAGAATTTTAGTTGAATTAGAATTTTCAAGCTCTTGAACCATATATCTAATAGAATTTTATTTAAACTAAACTATTGTAACACTTGATAAGATAATTACACATTGAAGAGAAATAATAAATATAGAAAATATAAAACCTAAAATAAAAAAAAATCTAAAATAAAAATAAAAATAAAATAGTGATGACGTGGAAAATTGTGAGAGCTTCAGAGGCTTCGGTTTTATATATATATATATATATATATATATAGATTATATTATGATAAGAGTGGTCCTTAACCTTTTTTTAAAAAAAAATTATTTACATAGATGGAATCCCTCCCAATTTCATCTATGGGTCTGTTTGGATAGAACTTATTTTGCTGAAACTGAAAACTGAAAACACTGTAGCAAAATAATTTATAAATGTGTGAATAGTACCGTGGGACCCATTTTTAATGAAAAAATTGCTGAAAAGTGAAGTTTATGGGTTCCATGAACAGTACACGGTGCATTGTTTACTATTGAAGAGGTCAAAACATGCGGCTGAATCCAATAAAAAAAAAAAGAGAAAACGCGTGAACAGTACTCAACTAGTACGTGAACAGTACTAGTTGTCCCCTCTGAAACACGTGAAAAAAAGAAAAAAAGAAAAGAAAAGAAGAAAATGTGAGTGAACTAAACGCAGACGCAACTAATACCTGAATTTTACTTGGAAATTACACAATTTGATTTACCAAAAAGAGGTGGCAGAGATGAGGCGTGGACCAAGTCACTGTCTTGAGACAAATCGTGCCGTCTACGGTATATCCGATGTAGTTAGACAAATAGTTTCTGCACGTTGTCCCTAGGATACAACAGCTCAGCCACCTTTGCTGATTATCCTTGCGAGCCTACACTGCTCGTAGGATATAAGCTTTCTATAGTACTTTCTTTTCCCAGAAAATTTTGTAAAAGATAGAATATTTTGTGAGTAGTAAGAAGCAATAGATGGTAAGTGTTTAAGAGAAAAAAATGTTTTTGAAAAGTCTGCAGCTTTCTAATTCAAAATTAAAAAATGTGTGTATATTAAACTTCTTCTTTTTTTTTCCACATATATAGATAGCTAGACTTATAACTTATCTTTAGCCAAAGAATCAAAAGGGTTTGATATCCATTAAATGGTCATAAATTTATTGAAATTAATAATATAATCAATGGCTTTCTTAATTTATATATATAATATTATATAGACCGGATATCAAGTCTTTGCCAACCTTTTGTACGTTGAGAACAAGAAAAGAAAGAATCATGATCTATGCATTTAATGTCTCATAAAGTGGCTGAAGACTAAAAGCCAACTGTGTAATACAATTTTCAAATATGCATAAATATTGCCATTTGTTTTTGACTTTCCTTAAACCAAATAGTAAACACTTGTTTATATATGGTAACATAAAATAATTCAGCAATAGTTGTACATTTAAGTGCTGAAATTCTTCCATATATGACGTTATTATGTCATATTCAATTAAGAACGTTTGAATACAAAACGTTTAGAATGGAAAGTATATATTTGTAATAAAACCAAATATGCTGGCGATTGTGGTATTAATATCACGTTAATGTTCATAAATTTTCTGATTAAAACCATTGACAAAAAACTATTCAAATTTTGAATTATATTTGAATTTTCAAATTTAGCAATCAACGTATTTGACATTAAGGGATAATTGATACACATAAATGAGTATTAAATTAAATATAATATTTTTTATAAAAATATCCAACAATCCCCCACTTATTTTTATAAAAAATAAATAGGTAAATATATATATATATATATATATATATAAGAAAATTTTCTGGGTTAAGTAGAACATTATGCATAATGGGAGTGCCAATGGCTTGAACCCTCATTTAGTGTTTCAACAACATTGTTCCAAAGTTAATAGTGATCTAAGTCTTGAACTATAACTTTTTCTATGGATACAAAACGTTACATCACATACATAATATTCCAGTACTCTGCTACGAGCTTATAAGCCAGCACATTATGGCCTTATGCTTTATCCTAGCATCCATGAGCTATTTAGAGAACTAGCCCCATTCTCAAAGGAAGTGGCCTCACTTCCATGCTCACTTAGGTGTGGCTATCAAGGATGTTCTTGTAACTCTAACATCCCACTCATAAGAGCTGTAGTCCACATTAAGAGTTTTTATAAAAACTCATCCTATATAACATTACAAGATACATGCACGCACACCATGGGGAGGGACATGAGTATTATTACTCATACATATATTTAGTGCATGTTAATCAAACTACTCTATGATTAGTTTTTCCCTTTGAACCTAGTTCTTGGGATCTCCAATCCCTAGGTAGGGTATCCTCATAGGTAGTTTATTCTTCTTTAGGTTTAAGTCCCATCCCCCTCGATGCTATCCAGATCTTTTCTCTAGCTAGAGCTTTAGTTAATGGATCCGCAATATTATCATTTGTACTAATATAATCAACATTTATGGTACCATTGTTTATGTATGACCTCACAATACTGTGTTTTCTTCTAATAGATCTGGATTTACCATTATAGTATTTATTGTGCACTCTACTAATAGTGGCAGTACTATCACAATGAATTAAGACAGGTGAAATAGGTTTCTCCCACATGGGAATTTTAGATAATAAATCTCGTAACCAACCCGCTTCTTCACTAGCTGAAGATAAGGCAATTAATTCTACCTCCATGGTGGATTTAGCAATAATCTGTTGTTTTTTAGATTTCCAACTTATTGCTCCACCACCTATTGTAAATACATAGCCAGTGGTAGACAAAGAATCACCTGATAAGGTGTTCCAACTAGCATCACTATATCCTTCAAGAACAGCAGGATATCTTTGATATAGCAAACCATAGTGCACAGTTCTTTTTAAATATCTCATTAATTGAGTCATGGCATTCCAACGCTCAAAATTAGGTTTGCTAGTAAATCTTGCTAAAACTCCTACGGCATAAGCAATATCAGGTCTAGTACAATCAGTAGCATATCTAAGACTACCAATAATACTAGCATATTCCTTTTGATTGTAAATATCATTTTCATCTTTAGTAGGGAAAAGATGCACACTAGAGTCAAAAGGAATACTTGCAGGTTTACAATCAAAATAGTTATATTTTTTCAAAATTTTTTCTATATAATGAGATTGATCTACAAATATGCCATTTGAAGTTCTAGAAATTTTCATGCCAAGAATCACATTAGCTTCTCCTAAATCTTTCATATCAAAGTTATTTTTAAGAAGCATTTTGGCAGCATTTATAATATCCATATTAGGACCAAAAATTAGAAGATCATCAACATATAAACAAATTATAACATGAGCATCATCAAATGTTTTATAATATATACATTTGTCACTTTCATTTGTTTTAAAACCATTAGAAAGCAAACATTGATCAAATTTCTCATGCCATTGTCTAGGTGCTTGCTTTAAACCATATAAAGATTTTAATAACTTACATACCTTGTGCTCATTACCTGGCATTGTAAAACCTTCTGGTTGGTCCATGTAGATTTCTTCTTCTAAATCTCCATTTAGAAATGCCGTCTTTACATCCATTTGATGTATCATCAAATTATGAATAGCTGCTATAGCAATCAATAATCTAATACACGTAACTTTAGTAACAAGAGAAAAAGTATCAAAAAAATCAATATCTTCTTTTGTTTAAAACCTTTAGCTACAAGTCTTGCTTTGAATTTTTCAATAGATCCATCAGGTTTTAATTTTCTCCTAAGTACCCATTTACATCCAATTGTTTTACAACCTGGAGGTAAATCTACAAGTTTCCAAGTATTATTAGATATAATAGAATCCATCTCATCATTGATGGCTTCTTTCCAAAAACCTGAATCAGGAGAAGATAAAGCTTCTTCTAAAGAAGTAAGGTCACCTTGTAAATTATACACATAATATTCAGGACCAAAATCCTTTTCAATCCTAGATCTTTTACTCCTCCTAGGTTCAATCTCATATTCATTAACATCTTTTGACATAGATGTTGAACATTCAAATTTCTCTTGTTGTTCAAAACCCCCCATTATTTTTATATTTAAAAGGAAATTTATTTTCATGAAAAATTGCATCTCTAGATTCAATTATTGTATTATTATCAATATCAAAAAATCTATAAGTTGTACTATATAAAGAATAACCCAAAAATACACATGTAGAAGCCTTTACCCCAAGTTTAGGTCTTTTAGGGTCAGGTAGCCTCACATATGCTAAGCAACCCCAAACTTTGAAAAAAAATCAGATTTGGTTTATATTTTTTCCATAATTCAAAAGGAGTTAAAAAAAGTCTTTTTATGAGGTACTCTATTCAAAACAAAATTTGCAGTTAAAACAGCTTCACCCCCAAAAATATTTAGGAGCCCCAGAACTAACAAGCTTAGCATTAGTTAAATTTATAAGAGTCCTATTTTTACGTTCAGCTACTCCATTTGAAGATGGAGAATAAGGGGCAGTAGTCTCATGAACAACACCAAGAGATTGAATATAATTATTAAGACCAAGAGTATCATATTCTTTTCCTCTATCAGTATTAAACCTTTTAACCTTTTTATCAAAAGTATTCTCAACTTCTTTTAAGAAAACTGATAATTTTTCAAAAGCATCACTTTTGTTTTTCATAAGATAGACATATGAATATTTTGAAAAATCATCTATAAAGGTTATAAAATACCAATTACCTCCACGTGTCAAATGTCCTTCAAATTCACAAATATCACTATGGATAAGTTCTAGTAATTCAGTATTTCTTTCAACTGATTTATGAGGCTTTTGAGTAATTTTAGTCATGCTACAAATTTCACATTTTTCAAGTTCATTTTCAAGTTTAGGAATTAAACCTAAACCACTCATATTTTTCATATATTTATTATTAATATGACATAATCTACCATGCCAAACATTCACACAAGAAACAATATAAGCAAAACTTGAATTTTCATTCATCTCAACATTAAGTTTAAACATGTCATCACAAGCATAGACTTTGCCAACAAACATGCCATTTTTAGAGAGTACATATTGATCAGCCTCAAAGACTTGTTTGAAACCAGCCTTATTCAACAAAAAGCCAGAAACTAGATTCTTTCTAATGTTAGGAACATGAAAGACATCTTTGAGAGTGACTTCTCTCCCAGAAGTAAATTTGAGAAGCACCTCTCCAATACCTACAACTTCAATGGTATGAGAATCACCAAGCATAATTTTCTTTTTCTCATCCAAAATGGTGTAGGTTTTGAACCAAGTTTTATCATAACAAACATGTCTGGTTGCCCCAGAATCAATCCACCACCCTCCTAAGCCTTCGAGAATATTAATCTCAGTAACCATAGCCACAAGAGGCTCTTTAATGACATTGGCTTGAGCCATAGGCCCATGTTTTCGAAAGCGACAATTTCTAGCCGAATGTCCAGGCTTTCCACATACAAAACATGCATAATTGCTATTATTAGAGTGGCTGCCATTATTTGGAGCATGCTTAGGATGGTGTGCTTGGTTCTTTCTTTGATTAGAGTGGGTCTTATGTTGAGGTTGATTTCCATTTGGCCTACATTTGAAGTTCCTTTTCTTAGGCCTTACATAGTCATTATTTTTTGCATTGGCTTTTGGCATGTTTGAAGAAATAAAATTTACCTTCAGACCACTTGCTCCATGGAGTTCAACAGCTTTGTCTTGGTTCCTTGTCTCTTCCTCCACTCTCAAATGGGTGATAAGGGATTCAATGGAGAGTTCCTTTTGCTTGTGTCTTAGGACTTTGGCAAACTCCTTCCAAGACTCAAGCAGCTTGTCAATGATGGCTGAAACTTGCATTTGTTCATCTACTCGAATGCCTTCAGATCGAACATCTTGTGAAATCATTTGGAGTTCATAGGATTGTTCCACCATGGACTTGCCTTCAACCATCTGAAATCTGAAAAATCGGCTACATGCATATTTCTTGGATCCAGCTTCCTCTATATCATATTTTTGATTCAATGCCTTCCATATCTTTTTGGCTGATTTGTAAGCTTGATCATAATAATCATACAAATCATCAGAAAGACAATTAAGTAAATAATTTCTACAGTAAAGATGATCCTTATCCCATTTCTTAACATCTTTTTCATGTTGAGAAAGTTCTTTTTCAGTCAATTGTTCATATTTCTTTTTCTTTGGTTTTTTCTCAGTTAACACATAAGCCACATTCAAGAGAGTAAGATAAAATAAAGTCTTTTGTCTCCACCTCTTAAAGTTAACACCACGGAAGCGGAATGGCTTATTAAGATCACCCACTCTAGAAGAATTAGACATAACATTACCATTTTCCAAGGATGATTTTGTGTTCTCCATAACGATTTGTCTCAAATTGTTGGAAATAAAGGAGAGATAATACCTGAATTTTCCTTGGAAATTACACAATTTGATTTACCAAAAAGAGGTGGCAGAGATGAGGCGTGGACCAAGTCACTGTCTTGAGACAAATCGTGCCGTCTACAGTATATCCGATGTAGTTAGACAAATAGTTTCTGCACGTTGTCCCTAGGATACAACAGCTCAGCCACCTTTGCTGATTATCCTTGCGAGCCTACACTGCTCGTAGGATATAAGCTTTCTATAGTACTTTCTTTTCCCAAAAAATTTTGTAAAAGATAGAATATTTTGTGAGTAGTAAGAAGCAATAGATGGTAAGTGTTTAAGAGAAAAAAATGTTTTTGAAAAGTCTGCAGCTTTCTAATTCAAAATTAAAAAATGTGTGTATATTAAACTTCTTTTTTTTTTTTTCCACATATATAGATAGCTAGACTTATAACTTATCTTTAGCCAAAGAATCAAAAGGGTTTGATATCCATTAAATGGTCATAAATTTATTGAAATTAATAATATAATCAATGGCTTTCTTAATTTCTATATATAATATTATATAAACCGGATATCAAGTCTTTGCCAGCCTTTTGTACGTTGAGAACAAGAAAAGAAAGAATCATGATCTATGCATTTAATGTCTCATAAAGTGGCTGAAGACTAAAAGCCAACTGTGTAATACAATTTTCAAATATGCATAAATATTGCCATTTGTTTTTGACTTTCCTTAAACCAAATAGTAAACACTTGTTTATATATGGTAACATAAAATAATTCAGCAATAGCTGTACATTTAAGTGCTGAAATTCTTCCATATATGACGTTATTATGTCATATTCAATTAAGAACGTTTGAATACAAAACGTTTAGAATGGAAAGTATATATTTGTAATAAAACCAAATATGCTGGCGATTGTGGTATTAATATCACGTTAATGTTCATAAATTTTCTTATTAAAACCATTGACAAAAACTATTCAAATTTTGAATTATATTTGAATTTTCGAATTTAGCAATCAACATATCTGACATTAAGGGATAATTGATACACATAAATGAGTATTAAATTAAATATAATTTTTTTTATAAAAATATCCAACAAGTTATGTAAAATTTCATGACAATTGGATGTGTGTGGACAGCTCGTTTGTATTTTACAAATGGGGCATATGCTGCTGGAATAGAACAGTGAACAGTAAGGGACATGCCTAATTTTGAGGATTTAATTTTAAAGTTAGGGTGAATGTTTTGAGCTATAATTTAATATGCTTATCTTTTGATATATCTCGATCATAAATTAATTTTTGTGTAACTTGTTTTGAGGTTTAGTACTCAAAGGAAGGGGTTCTAAACCATGCAACGGTTGTATTTATGAAGCTGTTTTGTCTAACGTGTTATATGTTACCATATGAATGTATATAGTTACATGACCATGCTTAAAAGATTTTGTATTTATGCATGCATTATTTCCCTAACCTCAAAGCACCTTTTGAAACAAAGTTGGCTCTTCTAGAGATATGGGATTAATATAAGAATGTTGGTTTCTCTAGAATTTTGTACCGGTTGTTTGATGAATGTAATTTTGTTTGTGGGAACCTCGTTAAGGTGGGATTAGGATTTCCTTGATTCTAAGAAATAGGCTTTGAGATGAATGTATAAGTCTATGACAAGGAAATTATGGATAGTAATAAGTTTTGATTTACGGTTTAGGTGCTACCAGTATCCAAGTCTAAGCTCCTCTGACTTTAGGCTCTCGGTTCCTCTGCTTTCAGGTAAGGGATAAGTTATATGGGCATTTGATAAGTCATGAGGTTATTTTAAAGTATATTATGCATTAAAATGTTTTTTATTAGAGATATGGCATGTAATCATTATTCTGACAAAGATATGTTCGTAAGCTTTCGAAACTTTATGTATATGATTTCAGCATATTGATGTTATTACTGATTCCGTGAACATGATGTTTAAAGAAAAGAATGGAAATGCTATTATCATGAAATGTCATGCAAAACAAGAAATTTCAGTATAATGTAAAGCATGAAATGTTTTCGGGTTATGTCCTCTGGTAATCTGAACTCAGCTAGTAGGGGTTAATTACTGGTTTTCCATGGAAAAATGTTATATGTTTGGCCATTTAAAGTAGAGGAAATGGAGCTGCCCGTAACTCTAGGCCATTTAAAGTAGAGGAAATGGGGTTACCCGTAACTCTAATCTGAATAAGGCCTTCTCCCCAATGTGTACGGACGATGGGGAGGAATAAAATCTTGAGGAGATGTGCCATCAGGCCTCTCAAAGAGGACAATATCATGCACACGAGGTCACCCAAATGTGATGAGGCCTTCTCTGTACAGCTTATCAGACATGGACTAACCAATATGTTATGAACAGTTATGTTATGTTATTAATCATGAGAGAATTATTTTGTTTAAATGCATTGTGAAAAGTGAAAGCTCTCATGGCAAGAAGAAGTTTCTAATGAAAAGAAAAGTTGTTCATTAAAGATAAAATTTTCTGAAGTTCTGTTATGCTATAAAGGTAAAGCTTCTGATGAAAGTACAAGTTATGTTTAAAAGTTATCAGATACCTTTTAATTCTTTATGAAATGTTAAGTTTTATGACTATGAAAGTTATAATATTTTTCGGAAAGAGGTTTATAAAGAAAGGTTTTCTTATTGGGTTAAGATGTTTCTAGTTTAATACAAAGTTGCCGATTAATTGATTTAAGTTAAAATGATTATTTTGTAATAAGAATATACATATGGTGACTTTGTAGGAAATGAAAGAAGTTTAATCTGAAAGGTTTTGGTAATATTATCCTGATAAGAAAAAGGAGAACAATTATTTTTTATGAAGAGCGTATAAGCTATTATTATGAATAGTATAAAATACTATGCATGAAAAGATGTTCTCCTATTCGAATATTCATAGAATGAAACGATCTGATTTCCATGCATCCTTATTGAATTCTCATATATCTTACCTTTACTGAGCTGTGCAGCTCACCCCTTCCACTCTTTCAGTTAGCAGGTTTTATTTTAGAGCAGAGGAAGCCTTAGTCGAGTTTGGAAGGAGCTGGTTTTAGTTTTATATGTATAGATCCTAAATTAGCAATTTGATGTTTAGCTTTGTAGTATTGTGTATATTAGGATCTAAAGAAAGTTGTGTACCTTAAAGTATTAAGAGATGTATTATGTGAAAGTGTGGAAATTAAATGATTGGTGGATTATGTTATATTTTGAGTACAGTGTAGATGCTCTGACTATCAAGTGAAAAATGATATCAAGAAGTAAAGAAACAAGAAAATTATTCTGAAAAGAAAAAGAGAAGCTTTTGGAAAAGTTTTGTAAAAGTTAAGTTGGTACTTGTTAATATCAGGTTTAAACTTGATATTAGCATGCCAGTCATGGTCACAAATCCGGGTATCGGGGGTGTGACAACTTAATAATAAGCTCGTCCACTTTGTGAACTTGATGATGAAATTCGTCCACTTTTTGTGGACTTAGTAATAAACTCATCCACTTTGTGGACTTAATAATAAGTTTGTCCAATTTGTGGACTTGATGATAAATTCATCCACTTTTTGTGGACTTAGTAATAAACTCGTCCACTTTGTGGACTTAATAATAAACTCATCCACTTTGTGGACTTGATGATAAATACGTCCACTTATGGATTTCGTAGCAAACTCGTCTACTTATGGACTTGGTAGCAAGCTCGTCCACTTTATGGACTCGTCCTCTTTTTGGACTTAGTTGTAAATTCGTCCACTTTATGGACTTGGTAATATATTGTAGAAAAAACATATTAAGTCATCTCTGAATGAAATTACTCTTATTATGATAAACCATACATTCGTAGAAAAAGTAGCTTTTAAAAAGAAGAAAACCTGCCCTTTGGGCTTAAAAAAGAGTTATTGTAGCAAAATGTAGTAAAATGGAAAAACTGAGTGTAGCAAAATTTAACTAAGGTATACTAAAAATAAGGGGGTGCTGCTCTTTATGCTATCTTCTTTACTGGTAGTACTTCTGCAGGTGCTCGGTGTTCCATGGGTGGTGTAGCTTCCGTTCGTCCATTGTCTCCAGGTGGTAGGTGCCCTTCCTCTGCCATGACGTGACTCAGTAAGGTCCTTCCCAACTGGGGCTGAGCTTTCCTTGGGTAAGGTCTCTAGCTCGCCTATTACCTTCCTTAAAACGAGATCTCCGACCTGAAAGTCTTTGTGTCGGACCCGAGAGTTGTAGTGCTTAACCATGCCGTCCTAGTACCGTGTGAGCCTTTGTTCTGCTGCCGCCCTGACTTCATCAACTAGATCAAGTTGTAGACGCATAGTCTCGTTGTTTCTTCTTTCATCATGGTTATCCACCCTGTAGCTTACAAGTCCAACCTCAGTTGGAATGACTGCTGCGCTTCCGTATGTTAGCCGAAATGGTGTTTTTCCTATGGGTGTCCTCATCGTCATCTTATACACCCATAGTATGCTTGGTAACTCTTCAAGCCATATACCTTTTGCCCCCTCAAGCCGAGTCTTGATAATTTTGAGTAAGGATTGGTTCGTGACTTCGACCTATCCGTTTGCTTGAGGGTGGGTGGGGGAGGAGTAGTGATTTTTGATCCCTAACTATGAGCAAAAATCCTGTAAAAAGTCGTTGTCGAATTGTTTCCTGTTTTCTGAGACTAAGACTCTAGGGATCCCAAACCTGAATATGATGGATCTCCAGATGAAGCTTCTCACGTTTTTCTCCATAATGGTGGCTAAGGCTTCAACTTCCATCCATTTCGTGAAGTAATCTATGCCCACTACCAGAAACTTCAGCTGTCGCACCGCTATTAGGAACAGTCTCATAATGTCTAAACCCCACTGAGCGGACAGCCATGGGGCTGTCATAGGGGTCAATTCTTCGGACGGCTGTCTTATGATATTGCTGAATCTTTGGCATCTGTCGCAGGCTTTGACATAAGTCTGAGCGTCTTTTTGCATGGTGGGCCTGTAGTAGCCCGCTCAGATCAGCTTGTGTGCCAACGATCGTGACCTTGAGTGATTTCCGCAGATCCCTTCGTGGACCTCTCTCATGACGTAGTCCACTTCCTTGGGACCCAAACACCTTAGGTATGGGCGGGAGAAGCCTCTCTTATATATGATGTCCTTCATCAAAATGAACCATGCTGCTTAGACCTTCAGCTTTTTTACGGCCTCCCTTCCGTTTGGTAAGATGTCGTTTTTTAAGTAAAAGACTAACGGCATGGTCCAGTTGCTTTTAGAATCTATCTCCTGCGTATCGACGGAGTCTATTACTGGAGAAAGCTGAACAAAAGAGAGTACGTTACAAGGGGTAGTCATATGTTCGGCTGAAGTAGTTTTGGCAAGGCGGTCGGCTTGCTCGTTCTTTCCTCTTGGGATCTGGATAATTTTGGCCTTCAACTCATCTACCATTCTCCTTACTTGGTCCAGATATCTCTTCATTCTTTCACCTCTGCACTCATAGACCCCATTTACTTGGTTAGTGACGACTTGAGAGTCACAGTAAAGGGCCACTCTTGTGGCTCCTGTTGCTTTGGCGAGATCAAGCCTTGCCACTAAGGCTTCATACTCTACTTCATTGTTGGTGGTAGGGAAGTCGAGGTGGACCATACACTCGATTTGGTCTCCTTCAGGAGAAAGAAGTACAACACCAACACCTCCAGCTTGCCTGTTGGACGACCCGTCTGTATGTACACTCCACTACGGGTATTCATCTGCCCCCTTGTCTTCCCCGTTAATAAACTCTGTTATGAAGTCAGCAACGACCTACCCTTTAATGGCGGTGCATGGGTGGTACTGAATGTCAAACTCACTCAACTCTATCGCCCATAACACCAACTGACCAACAGCTTCAGGGTTGCTTATGGCCCATCGTAAGGGTTTGTCAGTTAGGACGATTACTGTGTGGGTTTGGAAGTACAGCTTGAGTTTGCAGGCTGCTGTAACTAAAGCGAAGGCAAGCTTTTCCATGGGTGGATATCTCTCCTTTACACCACGAAATGCCTGGTTAGCGTAGTACACGGGATTTTGAACCTTGTCTTCTTCTCTGACCAAGGTCGCGCTAACAGCTGCCGGGGAGACAACCAAATACAGGAAGAGCTCTTCCCCTGGTTGTGAAGGACTTAACAGCGGTGGGGAAGAAAGGTAGGCCTTTAGCTCCTCGAATGCTTGCTGACATTCGGTAGTCCATTCAAAAGATTTCTTCAGCATGCGAAAGAAGGGTAAACATTTATTCGTCACTCTTGATATGAACCTGCTCAGGGTGGCTACTTTACCGTTTAAACTCTGCACTTCTTTTACGTTCTTCCGGGCGGGGGCACTTCTACTATGGCTCTAATCTTGTCTGGGTTGGCCTCGATGCCTCTTTGAGACACCATAAAGCCTAAGAATTTTCCTTCTATCACTCCGAATGCACACTTGCTCGGATTAAGCTTCATGCTGTGGGAGCAAAGGGTGCTAAAGGTTTCCTCGAGATCCTTCAAATGGTCCTATTCTCTTCGGCTTTTTACCAACATGTCATCGACATAGACCTGAACATTCCTCCCGATTTGGTTCACAAACATCTTGTTCATAAGCCTTTGATACGTCGCACCAGCGTTCTTAAGGCCAAATGGCATTACTTTGTAACAAAAAAGGCATTGGTTGGTAACAAATGAAGTCTTCTCCTGATCCACTTCATCCATCTGGATCTGATTGTACCTTGAGAAGGCATCCATAAAGCTCAGTAGCTGGTGCTGAGCTGTAGAGTCTACCAGTACATCGACTCGTGGGAGAGGGTAGCTATCCTTGGAGCATGCTTTGTTTAGATCGATGCAATCTACGCACATCCTCAATTTCTCGTTGGCTTTCTTGACTATCACCACATTTGCTAGCCAATCGGGATAGTATACTTCCCTGATGAAGCTTGCCTCTTGTAACTTGCCGACTTCTTCTGCTATTGCTTGGTCTCTTTCTTAGGTGAATACTCACTTCTTCTGTCAGACAGATGGGAAAGAAGGTGACACATTCAGTCTATGTACCATGACTAATGGGTCGATTCCTGGCATGTCTTCATGACTCTAGGCAAACACGTCCTGATTCTCCTTAAGGAAGGCTACGAGCGCTTGACGAATCGTGGGGCTGGCGAGAATGCCGATCTTCGTGGTTCTGTCCAATCTGGAGCTATCAAGAGGTATCTCCTTGAGCCTCCCTACGGGTTCCACCCCCGTCCGCTGTTCCTTTATGCTCATGGTTTGTAGATGGTTATCCATCTCCAGCATAGTAATATAGCACTCGCGGGCAGCTACTTGATCTCCTCGCAATTCCCCTACTCCGTACTCCGTGGGGAATTTAATCATTAGGTGGTAGGTTGAAGTTATGGCCTTCCATGAGTTAAGGGTCAGTCGTTCAATGATGGCATTGTAGGTGGAGGAGCAATGGACAACAAGGAATGTGACATTCCTAGTGATTTGCTGAGGATAGTCCTCGATTGTTACAGGCAATGTGACCGCGCCAAGGGGGTATACTTTCATTCCTCCAAACCCAACGAGTGGAGCGTTGGTTGGAACTAGACGTTCTCTGTCGATCTGCATCTGTTGGAACACTGGGTAGTAGAGAATGTCTGCGAAACTTCTGTTGTCAGCCAAGACTCGGTATGTGTTATAGTCTCCAACTCGGATGCTAACGACGAGCACGTCGTCATGTGGGTGGTGAAGACGTCGACCATCTTCTTTCGAGAAACCAATGATTGGGTTATCGACCCGTGGCATCTTCGGGACAACGCCTATCATCTGAACATTCTGAACCATTCTAAGGTAGGTCTTTCGGGCCTTTTTGGACGAGCCGATGGTCGCTGTACCTCCCATAATCATCCTTATGTCTCCTAGGGGTGGTTTGGAACGCTTGTTGTCCCATCGAGGGGCTTACTCTTGAGGAGGCAGATTTGTTCTCTCGCTGCTTGATACTCATCAAGCACACAGTAGACTTCTTATACCTATGCCCCCCCAATAAAGTGTGAAGTGAACTGGGCACTTAGTTCCTTGAAAGTACTGATGGAGTTAAGCATCAATCGACTAAACCAAATTCTTGCAGGACCCTTTAGCGTCATAGGGAAGGCCCTACACATGATCTCGTTTGCTACTCCTTAAAAGTGCATCAAGGTCTTGAAAGTCTTTAGGTGATTGAGAGGGTCCTTGACTCCGTCGTAGCTTTCTATCTGGGGCATGCGAAACTCCTGTGGTAGGGGGAAGGAGTTGACGGATGTGGTGAAAGGCGAGTCGGTTCGGTGGACCAGATTATCGAGGTTGCTGGACACTTGTCCTTTAAGGGCATTCATTATAAGGTCCATCCGCTTCTTCATCATCTGCATCTCTACAACAATATAAGGGGGAGCCGTGTCTATAATGGAAGGACGGCTCATGTCTTGTCGTTCCGGTCTGCTCGGGGCGTTACTACCTTCCGACCCTTCTCAGTCTCTCCTCTCAGCACTAGTACCTTCTTGGTCTTCCTCTTAGGTACCCATAGCAGCATTCTTCTGCTGTAGCTGTTCTTCAAGGTCCTGATTCTGTTTAGTGAGATGTTCCACTGCTGCCGTAAGGGTTTAAACCTGCTTCTCCAGGGCAGTGGGTCGCGGCTCGTCTCCCTGAACGTTGTTGGTAGTTGCCATTGAGCGAGTAAGTACCATGCAACTCTTTGTCTGGGAATTGATAGGCTAAAGTGCACGTTCCCACAGACGGCGCCAACTGATGATGTCGAAAAACCATCAGTAAGTTATACGGTCCTCACGTACTCGAAACAATACATGCACAAACACAAAAAGAGAAGACCTCACAGAGAGCACCGGTGTGGTGTCGGCCAAATACCCTCCAAATGTCGAGTTAGAATTTCTCACAACTCTAGAGTGCCAGAGCAGATAAATTATGCGTACCTTAGTTAATGAGGGTATTGGGGTTTTTATAGTAGAAAGAGGTTGACCTCTCTTTTCTTGGCTTAGAAGTCTTTTCCATATAGGAATCCTCATGAACATATTTTTCAGAATCCTTTCCTTGTAGGAGTATTTATTATTCATCATTGGGCGTGGGGCACAAGGAATTTCCTTATACGTATACGTGGTGACCAAGTTTGGGTTACGTCAAAATCGTCAGCCTAGCTCCTCCCTTCATCATGACGGCATCAGCTTTCAACCCCCCATTAGAAGTTAATCTCGTCAACTTTGTAGACCTCTGGTTCGTCAGGTGTTGATAGACACAAGGCCGACAGGTTTATTCGGGGTGTCACTCTACGCCTTGTCATGGGTAACTCCCAATATTACAAAATTACCCTTATCATTAAACAAGATGGCATTTCTTGCCTTCCACATATTAATATCTTTTTATACCAAAGCTGCCATAATTGGCAAAGATAAAGAGAAAGAAAGAAATGCATGAATACACCTAATCTCCATGACATCAAGATCGCATTCATGTAAGACAAAGAAAGGATGGTGCCATTGTTTATTTATTTATTATTTTTTTAAAAGGATAGGTAAATTTATTGAGTACTTAATTCTAAAGTTATTCATATGAACACATTGAAGCTTAAAGTCAAGAATGTAATTAATGACATTTGGAAATACCATAGCATGAAAACAAGGTGAAAAGCTTCCAAGGCATTCTGTGCACATGAGTGCCTCAAATAAATTCTAGCTTAGCATCAAAATTCGGGGCAAATTGAGTTCAAGGAACAATTGTTAAGTACAGAATGAGCCAAACAAGTCTCCAAGCAAAGCAATTCCAAAATTCAAAAACTCTAAACCATGAATGAGTTGGTTCTTACAGCTTTTTATCAAGCAAAAGCTGCAAAACACATCCGCCGCAAGCTTGGGCAAAAATCAAATGCCAAAAACCATACGAAATGCCCTCGCAACACATCACTTCCAAAACCAACCCAAGGAATTTAAAATTTCCATTCTCGCCATCAATCCACACACAACTCACATCCAATTGCATTTAAACATAAAGCACCAATGCAAACAACTTGAACTCACACTGACACATGCTATGGGCTTTCGTTCTAAATCCACTCAAAAGCCTCACAGCTCCCATGAAAATAAACCCCCACCCTCACATGATCAAGACATTCAACATAGCACTCTTCAAAATCTCATTCGGAATTCAAACAAAACTTGAAATATATCCATTAAATTCAAACTCAAACGACATGGAAAAATTCTTGATACCATCTTGTTGAAATTTGAAACACTTTTTAGAATGCAACAATTTAAAACATCAACATATACCTTGATTCTAATCATCAAAAGAAAATTTTCAAATCCACGTTCATTTCATTCACACTCAAGGCAATGAACCAAAAACAAAGGACCAATAATTTGAAGAAGGAACTTCCAAACTCTTAAGATCAAGAATGGATCCTGTACACAGGATTTTTCTCCAAGTTCAAGAACAAGAAGTAACTTCAAAGTTTTCAAAATCATGAATTTATTTCATTGATGCAACTCACCAAGGCAATAAAAGACATCAAACAAACAAAATTCAAGGATAATAAAACATAACCCTTTTGATCAAAGCAACTCATAAACCAAATGATTTTGTCTCTTAACAAAGTCAAACTCATAAACTTCAAAAGCAAACAAATGGCAAGACAAGTAAAATTTCAAGAGACCCACTCTCATACATTGGACCTAAACACAAACCCATGTGAAATTTCCCTCATAAAAGAAATTTGTCAAACACTTGGTAGTTCATGAACTAGAAAGCACGAATGCGGCTGGGAGGGTGCCGCACCCGAGTCCGACGCGGGACGCAGCATCCGACATGGTTGCCCGCGCGTCGATGCCGCGTTTGAGTTTTTTTTTTTTTTCTTAGATTAGCGTAGACTCGGCTCGATTCGCGCCAAATCGGCTTTGATTCACGCCGAACCAAGCTGATTCGACTAGAATCGAGCCGTAGCAGTCATATCTGGTCGTATCGACCAGCGACCGAAACAGCCAATACGGCTGAAACTGGCTGGAAACGGCCGAAACTGGCCGAAATTGGCCTTGAATTGGCCGGAAAATCCAAAATTCTCACCTCAGAGGCATAATAATGTGTTTCTTGCCTTTTTCTTTCTTTGTTTTGTGAATCAAAGCATAGTAATGTGTTTTTTAAAAATATTTTAATAGTAAAAATATATAGAAAATATAAATAAAAATATTTTTAATAGTTTTTTAATCGTTAAGTCCCGCCACACCCGCACCCTACTTTTTCAAAAATTGCCAAGTCCCGCACCCGAGTCCCGAAACGCACCCATGCTACATAGTTCATGAACTTGTGCCCACCCCATTGACAGATTCAAGTATGGAAACTCTCAAAATCCTAAATCTAAATTCTATACAATCTTCCCAAAACCAATTACATTCCATTCAAAATCAAAGAGAACACAAGAAAACATCAAATTTTTTGTTATAGAAGTCGCAGGTAAGAAGAGAAATGAAGGAGAAACAAACCAAAAGGAGAGAGACAACAATGAAATTTTGAAACACTAAGCCGAGTCGACCCAGTTAGGAAAGAAAAAAAAGTAGAAGAAGAAGGAAGCCCAATTGTGTTTTACTCCGGACCTGACCCGAACAAAAGGAGACCAAATCCAAATGGGCCTGGTCTGAAGCAAAGAGATCAAGCCCAAACGGACCTGCCCGGAAAGAAGAAAAGAAAAGAAAATAATAATTTTATACCTAGGTGGGCCTTAAGATAAAAAATATAAAGTGCGATCAAGCCTAAATAAATTTTGGTTTATTTATGGATTTGGTTAATAGGTAACCTTAGGGTATTTGTTTATAAATTGTTTTATGATAGCTATGATATTATTTTTATAAGAAACATAGAAGGTTGTAATTTTTTTTTTCTTTTCCTATAAAAAACTTCTAAAAATATTTTTTAAACAAATAATTTAAGTTTATACATTTTCACAACAAATTTTGAATAGCAAGTTATTATTGGTTGTTATTGGTAAGTGGGCAAAAAAATCCTTTCATAGTGGGTTTAAATTAGAACCAATAATCACCTATCTCCTAAAATTTGTTGTAAAATAATATAAGTATTGTGGATGTAGTACTTTTGTTTGAAAAATGGTTTAAAATAACATTAAAACAAAAGACAGATTTCTCTATAAAAAATTAAATAATAAAAAAAACCCAAAAGTCATCTATGTAATTGACATAAATATCACAATAATTCTCTAGGGGGGAAAATTTTGTACACCAGGATGAGAGATGTCTTATAAAAAAATAATAATAATAAAGGAGAAGAGAGACGTAAGTGATGCATGAAAACATAAGTTCCATTTTTTAGGGCTCATTCTTTTGTTGTCGCCTTTCTTTATTTCAATGCTATACAGCACCAAGATCACGCAAAGGGTGAGCGCGAACAAATACATATATAATAAACCTGAATGAATTGCCACACACAATCTCATCTAGCTGCTAGGAATATTAATATATTGAGATTCTCTCACAATTTTATGATCAGTCAGTTGTTTAACCTTTTCGGTATGCTTGCTCTTTTCTTCTGTTCTCTATGATTCACTCGTATCCCATACAGAACTATTGTCACCACCATTCTCATCATCCTCCTCATTATTTTTGCTATTATTTTCTAATTAATGTGTGACACAGAAAATTATGGTTAACGAAAGTTGGCATTGCTTATATTTCTAAACAGTTTGAACTTAATGCCGAATTGGTTTCTGTTATTGGCATACTTGCTTTTAATTTGTACAAACTGCTATCTATGTGAAGATGAAAGGGCCTTTCTTGCGCCTCTTAACAACCGATGATAATGAGCTTCTTGTAAGATTTCTGTATCTGACATCAACCGTGTCTGTATGAGAGAAAGGACCTTTCTTGCGCATATTAACAAGGTCCTGAAATTTTGTGTTAGTTTGATTTTGAGGAAGATAGGCCGATCCTACAAGAAGCTCCTTATCATCGGTTGTTAATACTTAATAGGCGCGAGAAAAGAGCTTCTTGTTAGTTTCACCCATAGATGAGGAACATAAACCAGAGAGATTGGGAACTCTTATGTAGAGAAGGAATTGAAAGCCAATGAATGTGATCAATTGATTAAGCAAGAAGATAAAGAAGTAGGCGACACGCACGGGCTTCAAACCTTACATGCAATATCTGGATCAATTAAAACAAAGGGTTCTTGTACATCATCATGTTCTGTCTCTCACAACATATATTCGTGGTTGGTCAGATATTACAGAACTCATGATGAATGGCTAGCTACTACATTGATAATCCTTGCGTTAGCACATTGCAATTGATCACAGTTTATTTTTTGATTGGGTTGACCCTTATAATGTTCATATCCAATTTTCGGAATCCTTGTTTTCACAGCTATTAGACATTTAGTGTCCATTTGGGAATCTTTTTCTAGTTTTTGTTGAAAGTATACTAAAATATACTTATACTTTATAAAAATGAGAAAAAGTGAAAAAAGAAAGTATAATCTTAAAAAGCTATACATAAAAAATAAAAAATAAAAGTTAAAGACTGATGTTAGAAAGACTCTTAGATTCATGCACCTATGTCTTTCCACTACTCCACAACTCTGGGAATGGTGCTTAGTCAAGTATTGAAAACGTGTTTTTAGCTCTGGATGGTCCTTTTTTGGATTAGTGGTTAAGCAATTCATTGGTCAAATGCTAGCTTGTCCTTTTTTTCACATTTTTATGCCAATTCTGCTTTATTTTGTATAAGAAGGAACTTAATTTGGAAATATATATAATTCATAGATTACATTGAACTGCTACTTATATGATATTTGCAATTGCAGTTGCAGGATTCATTGAGATGGAACTTTCTTATTATGGTTGTAGTGGGGAGAATGCTAAACAAGTATTGGGCCTAATTATAATAAATGTAAACACTGGGCCCAACTGGAGTATCAAACCAAGCAATGGGGATAAGTCTCGTGATGGCCAGCCCACTTCTCAATCAACATAAAACCTCGGATCTTCGATTAGGCCCAACATCCACCTAGGCAGCACGCCGAGATCACCTCTGAGGTATATTTGAGTTACCGAGATAAGTTGCAGAAAGACCAAACTTCCCCAAGGTAATCTTCTAGAGGTTCTTGGTGATTCCATAACTAACTCCGCATCGATATAGGTCACCTACCTAATATCACCGTATTCAATGTAAAAGGACAAGCCTGAATAGTAGGAGAAGCCCTAAAAGTCTCTGTTCATGACGAAAAGCCTGCAAAAGAAGAGGGATATATAAGATTAGCAATTGTCCAAGTGAACGTTCGGTAATCTAGGTGGACTGGGACAAAGGATGAAGAAGAGGAAAATGACTCATATAAAAGGAAGGAAAGAAGACTCAAAGAGGGGGCATGTAACATATGAGACTAAAACTAATAAAAGAGATTTTGGTATTTTTACGTGTTCTTGTCCAAACTTCCCTTTGTGGATCAACACCAACCCATATCACTGCAACACGTGTTTTGCTTAGTGTCTTAATCCAGAGAACTAAGGGCAACGCTCCTACAATAGTCTTTCCTTAAAACATGATACTTGTCCGTTCAAACCAAAAGCAGTGAACTATATAGCAGATAACATCGATTCGGTAGAAAGGCTAACCAATACATGCATATTAATTCCCAGTGAAGCTCCTGCAATGATAGGCTAAACCAATAAATGCATACTTGTTACATTTTTAAGAATATCTTCTTGACCCTATCAATAGAACTAGCTTATGAAGTAGTTATTAGGTATTCCATCTATAATTTTTCAGATTGTTACTTTTTTTAAGAATATCTTCTTTAGTAGAGAATTTAGCATATCGAGTCAAGACTATTAGTTTTGAGGTTTGATACTATTAATAGAACAAGCATTATATATAGAGTATTTTTTTTTTTTTTAGAAGCTAAACCCAGTTTGGATACACTCGAAGTACCTAATTATAAATTTTCAAATATAGGACTTGACTTGAGTCCATTACATCCAATATATTAAACCAATTTGAATGATGACATGTGATAAAAAATAAACCCATGTCACACTGGACCCAAGCTTTACGCTCAAATAAATGTGTACCCAGTTATACACTACAATTTTGGTTTTTTTTTTTTTTCCTCCCAGAAAGATACTATTTTCTCTCCGTGCCAATCCCTTTTTGTTTTAGAAGCACGAAAAGTCAGCACATATCTCTCCAAATTTTCCTGTGTTTTAATTCTCATCAAGTTGTGGCTGAATATACGTAACAAACAAGTAATTTCTTTGTTTATTCAAAACACAAGACAATCAAATGAAGCATATCCGTTCTATTTCGCAACTAAAAAGGAGAGAATATCATAACCATTCAACGAAAGAAGTGTTGATTTTAAAAACAAAAACAAAAACAACACCATATAACAAAACAAATTCCTTCTTTACTAACCTATAAAGCAATTAAAAATAAAAACAAATCACAAACTAGAAAAAAAAACTAACTCTTTAATGTACATACATACAGCCTCTGTCTACAATTCTAAGTCACCAAATGAACCCAATAGAAAAGTTTCACACGTAAAACCCTAAGTAATAAAAAAAAAAAATCTTCGTTAGGGTTTAAAGGTGAAACCTTGAAATATTCATCTTTGCCACGCCATTTGGTACCCATGAGACGTGTTAGACCCGAACCAATCTTGTGTCAACAACTTCAACCGATCATCCCTAACCTCACAAAACTTCTGGGCCCAACCTTCCGGCTCAATCGGCTCGAACCCTAATCCCGGGGTCCTATCCTTGGACGTGGGGTTCACTGCCCGTTTCCAATCCACCACATTAGCCGAGACCCGCCTCCGAAACTTGGTTCGAAACTCGGACCAAGCTTGGTACTTATAATGATTCACCACCACATCCTCCATGCTCACATGTATAGAGCGAAAAAAACTCTTCTTCACTTCAAAATGGTGTATCGCATTCTCCAAAGACGAATCAACTGCATCAAGTAACACAATAGACTTGTGTCTTTCGTGAACCTTTCTTCGACACGTGTACCCTTGTGTGACACCCTCGACCGGATGCGATGTCTGATTCGACGGTCCAAACTCGTTGCATCTAATTTGAAGTTGCCCAATCGAACGCTTTGATGTTGGCAAGAGTGAGGTAAGAAGTTTTGATGAACTGGGTCTGTGCCACGTGGGACTGAAAACAAATTCATCAACATCAACGTACATCATCCAAGTGCACGATTGGTTAGCGTAGAGAGCAGCGTGGGAGAACCCAGCCTCTTGAGTCTTAGGCCAAATCCAAAACAACGTCGTAACGTTAAAACCCTCATGGTTGAGCTCCTCAACAACCTTACCCAATTCATCGTCGCTACCGTTATCGTACAATATGAACTTTTCGACTCCAATTCTCGAGTGGTACATTACCCACTCTCGTAAAAACTTCGCCACGTTGTAAACCATTGTACATGCGCACAGTAGCGACCTCGGCTCCTGGCTCGCTAGCGTGCGCCGCCGCGGCGTGTAGTACGCTACCGAGGGGACTACCGTGTTTTTAGGAACGATTTCGAGGGAGATTTTGATTCGCTCGGAGGTAACGGCAGCCGTTAATTTCGGGTGGTGGCATCTGAATACTTCTTGGTTGGAGCTGGTGACGGCGGTTCTAACGGCGGCGTTTTTTTCTCCGTCGTCGCTGAATACGCAGTTGAACTCTCTTGGAGGCTTGTTCGCTAACTGACGGTTTATGCCTTTGACGAATAGAACGACGTCGTTCTCAGTCGAAAAGGACTCGTACGCAATGGTAGTCCACCTGATGAGTTCCGACGAAACCTGTTTATTTTCCGGCCACGCGTCAGTCTCCGACGATCTTATCAGAGCCGGCTGAATAAACGGCCGGCGGCTATGAAGGCTGTCAGGCAAAACGCATTTGAACGTGGTTCGATTCGGGAACGCCAACTCGCCGGAAAAATTCGCCGGCGACTTGGCTCCGTTCGCGAACAGACACTCGTACTCCGCGTCGCCGGAATCCGGAGTCGGTAATGCCGCCCCCGGAGAAACAATCACGAACACCTCCCAATCCGGAAAAAGAATCGCTACGGTGGCGACGGAGTTTCCGATGGAGGACACGCGGCGAGTCCGGAGCTGGCCGCCGAGCTTTTCATGATCATCTCGGATCGCGAGGTTGGGAAAACCCGGGTCCTTGGATCGGGTCCGGAGATCCGACGTGGAATTAAGAACGTGTTTCTTGGTAATAGAGTTTCGAGCGAGATAGACAGAAACGAATGTGAAGAGCAAAACGACGAGCAGAGCGAATAGGAAAGCCGTACGGACCCTCCGCCGCATTTTTTCTTGGAGAGAGAAAAAAAAATTGAAATACAAAGCGGTGGTGGGAGTATCAAAATTGGGATTGGATTTATATGGAAAGATTGGGAGGTGGGTTACACAAAAATTTGTGTTTTCTGTTGATTGGAAACTTCTCTTTAAAGAGAACATCTCGGCGTTTAGGCTTGTTTTTAATACTGAAGTAGTTCTACTACTTTTGATCTGGGTTTGTTTGTAGGAAAAGGAAGGCTTTATTATTGGTATATTATATATATAAAGAAGAGTTCGAGAGGGGAAGTGTTTGTGCTTGTGTCACAACTCACAATAACCCTATACTTGTATGTAGTAAAGGGTTTTGTTTTTCCAAAAATAATTAGTACCGCACAAAAATCCTGAATTTTTGTGGCAATTCAATGCGGCTGATTGTGATCGGTGAATAAAAAAGTTATGAGTATATGTAGAAGTGACAAACAGCTAATTACAGTCTATTAATAAAAATGATGAGTTTCTTTTTTTTTGGGTGGTATTAGAAATACTCTTTTTGCTTTAGTATTGTTCCTTTTTCTAATTTGATGGTAACTGGTATCCGTGGGCTCTGGGTGCTTAACAGATTCAATTCTAACATGTGTAGAATATCCATCTAGATTTAACCTTTTTTTTTTTTTTTGGTTGACGTAGGTTCAATTGGTTATTTGCCTTTTTTTATGGGTGGGTAGTGTCCTAAATTGAACATGATATTATAATAGACATAAGAATTTATTTTAGGACTTGAAAAATAAAAACAAAGACGTTAGGTTAACCCTTTCATTCAATAATATTCTCTAAAAAAAAATTAATCCAATCTCGTTTAATGATAATTTTTAATAGCTATTATATTCGTTCTTCAATAACATTTTCGGTTTCTAAAAATAATTATTATTATTGTAGGGGCGTTAGGCCCAGCAATATATATATATTTCTATGTATATATTGGGTCGGGGGTCCAATCCGAGAACATAAAGTAGTCCGAGGAGGGGTGAATATTATCACGAGAGTCCATGTTAGTAAGTGAAGAGATTAGTTTTGATCATTAGGGTCCATGAGGGTGGTCCGAGGATGAATGCCTCCTCGATTGAGCAAAGCCGAGGTCTGAAGGGGTGGTCTGTCATCTAGGGCAACGTTCCAAGAGATTCTATTGATACAGATAAGTATCACAGAAGTGCGGGATATGGGAAAATCCTAAAATATCTAAAGAGAAAGCTGCTACCACCGCATTGAATACTCTATAGTTAACTCTCTGGCCACATTAATGAAAAAGTGATACCTGAATAGTAATTTTTAGCCTTACAACTACTACTAGAGATTTTAGGAAGGTGCTGATGGGACAAAGATCAACACCAGTCATCTACTCTACACGTGGAGGGTAGAGACGAAGAAAGGAAGAGAGTATAAAACAAAAAGAAGATCCTGAAGGAAAGAGATTGAGAAATTGAGAGAAAAACATTGTAGCAATCAAGAGTTGAACTTGTAATCAAATTTGAGAAGAAATATATATGAACTGATCTCCTCGGATTGTGCTGATGATGATTTTCTTTAGATTAAACCAGTTTATCTTCATTTTCTTATCATCTGGATCCACCTTACTTGTTGTCTAACTCATTAAAGCCCAGTTTTCTAACCCACTCTTTACAAATTCATTGTATTGGGCCTAAGTTCAACCATCCTTTGGGTTTGGGAGCCAAATTGTGTCCTTACAATTATTATTATTGTGCAATTAGTTCTTCACTACTTCTTGATATGTTCAATAAAAACAACTATAATTTATCCTCTCTCTCATCCTTTCAAATATTCTAAAAGTCACTAAAAAAAAAAAATCAATAAGACTCAAAAATCATAATAGAACACCTTTCCTTATTTGTTGTTTAAAGCAATGTTGTCAATTCCGTACCGTACCGGCCGGAATATACCGTACCGGCCAGTAATCCGATACGCTCAACCCCCCTGTTTCGTACCGGAAAAAATACCGGCCGTACCGGCCAATTTCGGGCAATACCGGCTGGTACCGGGTGTACCGGCCGGTACAGAAAAAAGTTTTTTTTTTTTTTTTTAAGTTTTGTAATTTTTGAATTTTTGTTAGGAAAGAATGGTAACTTATTTGCATTAACTTATTAGTATTATTTGTTTTCTTAGTATGCAATAGTAACTTTTAAGCTTTCAATTTTATTTTTTTATTTTTTTCCCTTTTAATTGATACTAAAGTTTAAAACCATGAATAATTAGTTCTGAATTGAGGAAATGTTTTATGGTAAACTTTTATATTTATTATAATATATATATATATATATTTATAAATATAAAAAATAGTGGTAAACCTGAAACGGTACACCGGTATTGACTGGTATCCGAAATATATCGTACTGGTGGCCAAACCGATACGGCCTCCGGTACGGTATTGACATCCTTGGTTTAAAATCAAAGGAAAAAAATAAAATAAAAAACTTTCCATTTTATCTAACTATTCAAGAGATAAATGATCATTGCACGTTTAAAGTGACTCTTTAGAGGACATATCTCAATCTTGATTTGCTTCCTTTCATGTACTTAGTAAAAGGGAGTATTTACCATCTCTGTGTTCATTTTAAATGTTCAAAAACTTGATTGTTTAAATAAATATCAATGTAAAGGGCACTACTTTTTCTTTTTCTCTTTTTTAAGAAACAAAAATACAGAAGAGAGGAAATAAGATTCTATCTTCTAACAATTTTAGAAGATAGAGGGAACTACATTTTTTTTTTTTTTTTTTTGGAGGAGAATAGAGGAATCTAATTGGACCATATTTCTTCATTATTGTAGTCTACTATGATTTAAAAAACACACGCTTCACTTTTGGTTGATCTCGTGTTTTTTGGCTATATAAAATTTGGAAACCTCTCAATTTTACATGTATTTATTCTAATTTATATTTTTATTGAATTTAAATTTTACTCTATAGTTTTTGTTGAACTCATAATATTTTGTCACATAAGCTTTTATATCCTCACAATTTTACACATCAATATTCTAATATATATTTTGCATAAAAAATAATATTCTAATATTTATTCATTAATTAAACTTAAATTATTTTATATATTTAAACTATCAATCATAATAAATATCTATTAATGATTATTGTAAGGCCAAATTTGGTTCATAAGCCCAAAAGGTAATAGGATCTAGGCCCAAAGAGTCCAATACAATGAATACGTAGAGAGTAGGTTGGAAAACTGGGCTTTAATGAGTTGAATAACAATTATAGTGAATCCAGATAACGAGAAAGTAAAGAAAAACTAGTTTTACCCAAAGAAAATCGTCTTCGGCACAATCCAAGCAGTTTAGTTCTTGTATATATTTCTTTTGGATTTGATTACAAGTCCAGTTCTTATTGTTACAGTGATTTTCTCTTAATTCTCCGATCCCCCCTCCCTCAGGGCCTTCTTTCTCTTTTATACTATCCTCTTTCTTTCATCTCCACCCTCCACATGTAGACCAAGTTGCTAGTTTTGATTCTTGTCCCATCAGCACCTTCCTAAAGTCTCGGGGTGTAGCTGTAAGGCTGAACATCACTGTTCAGACATCACTTCCACATTAATGCGGCCAGAGAGTTAACTACAGAGTATTTAATGCGGTGGTAGGAAAGTGTTGATGTGACAAGGATCAATATCAACAATCTAATTTACATATGGAGGGCAGAGATGAAAGGAAAAAGATAATATAAAATAGAAGGGAGGCCCTGAGACAAAGAGATCAGGAAAAAAAAATATTGTAGTAATAAGAGCTGTACTTATAATCAACTTCAAGAAATATATATATATATATATATAAGAACTGATCTTCTCGGACTGTGCCAAGAACCATTTTCTTTAGAGAAAACCAGTCTATCTTTACCTTATTGTCATTTAGATCCACTATAATTGCTACCTAGCTCATTATAGCCTAAGTTTTTCAACCCACTTTTTACAAATTCATTGTATTGGACTCTTTGGGCCTAGATCCTTCTAACTTTTGGGCTTAGGACTTAAATCTAGTCCATACAGTTTTATATTCAAACTCAATCATAATAAATGTTTATTAATGATTATCATAATTATATATTTAATAGTTTTGTATATATACACAATTATAATAAATACCATTATTATCAAATTTCATATTTATATAACTTTTTTAGGTAGGATATATAGGTCAATATAGAAATGCTTAATAATAAGTAGCTATGTAATTGTATAAAAATGAAGTAATTTGACCTCACAATTATATACATCATTTTATATATATACATATATATATATATATATATAGTTTCAACTTATGGCGTCCGTTTCTTCTAATATATATATTTTGTATGATTTTAAATTTTATCTATAATTAGACCACCCATTATAATCTTACCATATCAACACATAAAAAAAATCATAATAAATGATTGTAAGGGCATGATTTGTATCGACCCAAAAAGATATTGGGTTCGCACGTAAAAAGGCCCAAACAATATCATTTGTAGAGCGTGGGTTTGGAAGGCTAGGCATTGGTCACCAGATGGTGGTTTGTCATGGTGTTTATACAGAATTAAATCGCATTCGCTCGAGGAGTCTTTCTCTTGGAGGCGGGCTGGAAGGCTCTAGTTCCTGGCCTATTTTCCCAGCCACCTCTTCCGGATTGCTTGTCCCTCTTTTTATATTAGCCTGTATTCCCTATCCTTCGTCCACGTGTAGGATCGACTTTCCAAGACTGATACTTGTCCCATCAGCCCATACCTAAAGTGGTTGGGGGTGGTTGTAAAAGTTGAAGAGCATGGCTCTGTCAGGTACAGAATGCTTTATTGCAGTACTGGCAGCCTTTCACTTGTGCTGTTCCCGCACTGTGATCACTTTTCCTTTTAGGGGCATTTATGGCATGCCGTGTAGGAGCTCGTCCTCGGCCATTTCCTTAGGACGTCCACGGCTCTCATGGTACATCCTCGGCCCTGTATCTCCTTGGCGCAGGCCTTGGGCCTTAACCTGAAATGGGCTAGGGTCACAAACTCTCTGGCCCCACAATGATTATTAATAATTATAATTGTAAGGACTCAATTTGTAACGATCCCAAACTCGTATTGGGTTCGAACGGTAAAGGCCTAAACAATAAATTTGTAGAGCGTAGATATAAAAGAACTAGATTAACTTTAGAAGAAAAACGATTAAACTTAACGTTTCTAGATGGATTAACACAAATATTACGATCAATTTATCCTTGAAACAAGCTAAGTTCTTTATTTCATAAGATTTTCTTCTAAGCATCACTTGTTTAGAAGTTCTGATCCCTTCTTTCAATGCATTCTTCCATATTATATACTGCCCTCTTGGTGTCATCTTCACCACACACGTGTAGGTTGGATTCGAAGGATCCCTTCCTGTCCCATCCAACACTTCTTGGAACCTTCAACCAGCAGCTGTAAGACTGCTTCATTACTGTTCAGGCATCACCTCCACATTAATGAGGCCAGAAAGTTGGTTGAGAGGCAATTAATGCGGAGGCAGCAGTTGTTAAAGATATTTGTTTATCTTTTCTTTCTTACCCTTGGCCTCATGTCCCACCTTTAGTGGTAATGCAACTTCCAAGTGTGTTTGTGACAATACGACGTTCAGGTCGTCCTCGGACACATATTGCCGAGAAGGATTTTGTCCTCGGACGAATACTGGACCCATCTCATGTGATATCTACTCCTCTTTTCATTTGGTTCCCCTTATAACCTTATGTGGGCCTCCTCAGATAGTTTAACGTCCTCGGATGGGCCACAGGCCCAGTTAACACGGTTTTAATAATTATTGATTAATTGGCCCCCACAATAATAATCATAAAATTTTGAATTTAGACAAAAATTAAAAAAGAGAGATAAAAACCATATTTTATTAAATATTCTCATACATTACACAAGTTACTGCCTAGTTTTATCTTTAAAAAGAAGAAATTAATAACTCCTAAGGGGGACCTTGAGAATGAGATTAAACTATAGCTTGCCCAATTTATAATGCATTTGAATCTTTATATGTTTTTGAAATGGAAAGGATCTTGATGGCTATAAACAATAAAGTCCACTTAATTCTTAACATAAATCAATGAAATAGGTTTGACTTACCTCCAGTATTTTTTTAATTGAAGGACTCCTTTTATTTTAAATACATAATAGCAAGTGGTAGTGAGTTTTAATCACCACATTTTATTTAGTTAGTGGGTGATATGACAGTTTCTCAATTAAACCAAAGAAAATTCCAGTTAAAAAAGTACGGTAAGTAAACCAAACCCCAATAAAATACACCCATGCCACCATATTATTTACCTGTTTATTGAAGAAAAAAAAAACCATATTATATTATTTACCAAAATAGTATATGACAAATTGACAATTAGTCAATTACCAATTTGCTCTTAGTTCTTAGAACACCTAAACCCACAAGGGGGGAAAAGAAACTAAATTATTTATATTATATATGAATTTTTTTACGAGTAATATTATGTGTGATTAATCATTAATATAAATAATAGATTAGCATTGAAGATGCGTCACAATCAAATTACGCACGTACCCTGTTACTTATTAATTTGTTTTTTTTTTTTTTTTTTTTTTTTTGTTGTTGTTAACAAGAGCAACAAAATAAAGTTAATTTGGCTTACTCTATTATCAAACCTTTTTTTTTTTAGAAGATATTATTTAACTTAATTAATAGCTTATTATAACAGCTTATAAAAAAATATTTTTAATAACTATTTATGATTATTTATAATTGGTCTGTTGAGCTAACTTAAAGTAAAATCCACTTCAATTTGACGATCACTGCTCACCAATGCATATATCTAATGTATTCACCAAGAAAAAAGAACTAAAATATATTGTGGCATACTGGCATGAATAATTTAGTAATTTTTTTATTAGAACATTGATTTTTTTTTTTTTTTTGATACAGAACCTTGATAAATTTAATATCTTCAATATATGCACTTTTTATTTTGGCTTGATTCATCATATGTGTGTTATTATAGAAAAAAAAATTGTTATTATGTATGTTAAAAAATGTTATTAATTGTCAAGAGTCTTAACTCAGCTCGTTGGCACTTTTACTTTTTAATGTTTCTAATGAAAATATTTAGGGTTCAAACATCCCCTCAAACTATCAAATTATGAATATTTAAAATTTTTTTTATTAAATTGAATAATTCATTATATAAAATATTAAACTAAATATTAAATTAATATGAAAATGCTACTAGGTGATGTAAGCCCTATTGCAGTTCGTAAATGGTTCGATGGCATTTACGCATTTGGCATTATAATTATTGCCTATTCTGGAGTAACTAATTAATAATATCAAGTCCGGCTATTAATTATGGATTTTAGTTAGCTCAACTGATAAAGTCTTTTAATATGTTGAAACTCCTAAAAAAGAGTCCTGTTATTAACTTTCTTCTCCAAAAATTATAAAATAAAGTCTTGCTATTAAATTTCTTTTAATAGCATCGATCCATCCCTTTGGTAATATTCCCTTTTGTAGACTTGTACAACGCCAAAATGATAGGAGAAAAAGTATGCATCTCTTGTGACAATGATATCAAACGAGTAGTGGGTTCCAGTTAGCTCAACTGGTAAAGTTTCTGATGGTTGAATAAGAGATCTAGGGTTCAATTCCCGCCTACACCAAAAACTGATTGGTGTCTTGGTCTGATGAGAAAGAACAATCATCAGGAGCGGATGTCATAGGTTGAAACTCTCTAAAAAAAAAGATATCAAATGAGTAAATATAAGTATATAACAGACTAATAAGTGAATATTATAAAGAAAATGTTAAATATACTATTAATTTTATTTTGTGTTTGGTATCACTTCAATAATATAAAATAAAAATTATATTTTTTTAGTGATGATACAATAATTTTTAAGATTTAGTGATATACAATAATTATCTATTTTATAAAATATTTAAATTTAACATAAGTTTATTGAGGATTTCAATTATTTATGAACTTTTTGATGTATCAATTTGAAAATTTTTAACCTAAAAATATATAAATCAAGATCATCATAAAGGTTCATAAGAAAACTAGTCTGCCAGATAATGAGGATTTCAATTAGTTTTGCAATTGGACAATATATTTCTCCCTATAAAGCATGAGGTTAATTAATTTAGAGTTCAACTAAGAGGATAGGAAATGAGAGGAAAAGGTTTTAAGAAGCAAAGTCACTTTTACAAAAACTAAGACACTTTATTGAAGAAAGTATTGAGCAATTTATCCAGGAAAAAGATAGTTTTCTTTTTTTGTTTTTATAATTCAATAGTTGGGAAATGAGAGATATAAATATTGAATATTTTCATTAACTAGTTAGACTACAGAGTTCTTGATAGGAAAAATATATATTCTTTACGTACAAGAAATTATTATTAACAATAACAAAAATAATAATGAACACTATATGGCCATGAGAAAATGAGAAATATATAGTTATTTATTAAATCTTGATTCTCAATACAGAATTATAAACCGGATTTTGTGCTATAAAACGAGAGTAGAGTCAAGTGTGTTGGACAAAATCACATCAAATACGCAGCAAGCAAGCGATCAGGGAAGGTGAGAGCTGCGTGGGTCATGGCTTTACAGCTTTTTAGCTTCGCACATTCTCTCTTAGACCTAAGCAAAAGGTTTCTCAAATTCTCCTTGCACTGCACACAAGGTTTCATTCCAAATAAAACTTTATGCCTATTTCACGAAAGGGATTATATCCTTTAATTGTTTCGAAAGTTAACTCACGTGTGATATGCTTAACTTTATCCAGTTTCCTATATGATATATATTTTTTCTTATGAAAAAAGCTGTTAGATGATTGAGAAAGGTGCCTAGCTAGCAAAATTAAATAAATTCTACTTTTTCTTTTCTTTTCATAATATCATATTAGTTTTTCTTTGAAAGGAAAACTATGTAAATATATTTCAAAAAAACCAATGAAACTAGAATAAAACAAAGTATAACACAAAAAAGCCCATTAAGGTAGAATAAGATAACTTCAAACATGTTTGAAATAAAAAAGTACTCAGTTTTTCTTATTTTATCTGACACATGCAACACATTTCTGGGGTTGATCAACATGAAGTGCACTGCCCATGGAAAGTTTATATCAAACAAGGAAAGCCTGCATTACCCTAGGTCAAAATTTTGACACAGAGAGTATCATCTCTCTCTCTCTCTCTGCAGGTCCAATGTTGTTATTATTATTATTATTATTATTTTGAATGAGTCCAATGTTATAATTTAATATATAAAAATATACTAAGCTAAATAGTAATATATACCACTTGACAAGGGATTTAGATAGAAAAGTATGCTTTTGATGGTAGAGAGTCCTGAATCCTGATCCTTCTTTGCATTAATAATATTATCTCACTTATAAATAAAAAAAATCGAAATTTAACTAATCAATATGACCAGTACTTGACAAGGTTTTTTGGATAGAAAAATATGGTAGAACCAAATGTCACTACTATTGTCCTTTCATTTTTGTCAACCTTTTGTATTCAACAACATTATTGAAGAGAGACTATGATTTAATAATAAACGATAATTCAACACCATGAAACGAAATTGGTGTGTCATGTATCATGTATGTATTGTAATTAGGTATTAGAAGCTGCCCCGAATCGATACGATAGATAACGTAAGCTAGCTGATTTGTTGCACCAATGGGTTTGAGGCATATGACGCGTGTGCATTTGTTTGGCAAAAGGTAATCGTGCAAGCTTCTACAATCGACGTCGTACTTCGAATATGGGCAGCAAGTCTCCTATAATGACATATATATATATATATATATATATTGAATAAAAAATATGTCATTAGAATTATATATAATTAAATTATATAGTTTCTCAAAAAAAAATTATAATTAAATTATTTTGAAGTCGACCTCAACATTTCATATCAAATCGTCACTATATCATGTTTAAATAATTAATTCTTACCCATCTTTCAAAATATTTTTGGTGAGAAGCTTAATCTTTGTAACTTGTGTCGTGCAATTAAGCAAGAGAAAGTGGAAGGATACAACAAAATTTTACAAAATTTTCATAACACCATTGTTTTGAGCTTTGATTTGATTTATGATATGCTCACAACTTAACTTGTTGTGAAAAAATTGTGAAATTCTATGAAATCTGCTATATAAAAACTCAAGTAAAATTATTAAAATGACTCATTTTGGAATATTTAATGTTGGCTATAAAACATTAAATTCGAGGCAAAACTTGATGCAATGTGGGTTTTGGGTTATTGGTAACGGGTCACCAATCTACTATGACATAGCCAAAAAATTGTAGGTAGGATTAAATTAAATATATTTAAAAAAATTTGGTCCTAAAATAACATACTTGTAATACCGTGTATATAAAATTTGTCTATAATATGATTTAAGATGTCTCTCTCTCTCTCTCATATATATATACATATATATATATATATATATATATATATATATCACTTTTTTCATCAAATCAGTTTGTTAATTGAAACTATGTCTTATATCATATTTATAATAAGGCTAAAATATTGTTTTTATTCTTAAACTTTGCATGAATTTCGATTTTCATCCCTAAGTTTTTAAATTTTTTTTTTTTTTTGTCCTTAAACAATCAAAAATGTTACAGTTATCAATTTTCAATATAATAAGTTTTTTTTTTTTAAATTTTGTTCTTAAACTATTGTAAAAATTTTATTTTCATCCCTAAACTAATGAAAAAAAAAATCTTAAAAAAGTTTGGGGACAAAAACAGTTTTTTTTTTTTTTTTTTTTTTAAGTTGTGATTAGTACAAATGAATCCATCAGTTTCATCTATCAATTATATCTTTTCATGAATTTGTTTTTTGAAATAAATTACATATATACATTTACTCGTTATATCTGGGCCTTGTTCATTTTTGGAAGATGGCATGGAGATGGAGTACCCAAGTCTAATGGGCCACCGATCTGTCGGATTAATGTGTGTATCACAAACCCAAAGGTCCATTATTCGAGAGCAGTAGAAAGATAGTCCACACGAGAATTAGACTAGATGGGTCATGACTCATTAGTCCATACCTAAATGAAAGCCCATAATACAATTCAAAGACAACATTATTATTATTATTATTTTGATGAAAGACAACATTATATTTGTACGTCGTGTGGTTTATAAAAATATATGTGATAAATATTGTGTCAAATCAGCGGTCTGTAATCTAATCATTCTAATTTAGAACCTAGAGACCTACGAAATCCACCTTCTCCTCAGATGATCTACTACTTCCATTATACAAGGAGGTCCCACAAGGCACAAACTAACGGTTCAGATTCGTCCACGGACGGGACGCGTTAGGCGTGGTTTGCCACGTTGGTAAAAACTAGAGACTGTTCTAGTTGGGATCCAACTAGTCCCACACCGTTTAGTTATACAAAACTATATATGTTTATAAGAGAAAACGAGAGAAGTAAGGAGTGTCCCTTCGGGGACATCCGATAAAATTGGAACGATACAGAGAAGATTAGCATGGCCCCTGCGCAAGGATGACACGCATAAATCGAGAAATGGTCCAAATTTTTTTTTTTTTGGTTCTGTGCTCTATTGGATTTCTCTGCTTCAGATTTTGGGTCAAATTTAAACTGGCAAGTTCAGATTCTGCTCATCCCTTTAGCTTTCAAATTGCTGTGTGATTTCTGTGCTGCTCAGATTCTGCTCATCCATTTAGTATTCAAATTTGTACTTAAAATTTTGATTGACCTATTCTGGAATTTTCTGGGTTATAAGAAGATAAGTATTACTTTTTTCTTTCTTTTCCCTCAGTTATCTTAATACTAAGGGGTATTATGAATCTTGGCTGTGATATTCTTGAATGTTAAAGTCATTTATAGCTGAAGCTTTACGAGACATTCTCACTTCTTGGATTTCTTTGGATGGCTTATTTTAAGTCATTTTTCTCTAAAAACCACTTTAAACATCAAGCTATGACCTTTTTTTTTGAGAATGAAGCTATGACCTTCTTGATTACTCAGAAAGAGGTAGCTTATCATTGTAAAATTCTACAGGCTTGTCTATGCTCAGGCTTCCAACCCATGAGTCATTGTGAGGTTCTGGGACCTGTGGTAATTATGATACCAGAGGGAGCACCTGAGATTATCTCATTTGTTGCTCTGCCTACATTTTTGTTCACTACCATGTTTGCCTGCAATTAACAAGGCAATATTTTGTTGTATGAAATGACCTGTTGCTACTAGACAATCATGTAAAATATGTACTTATTAGCCAATTAGTAGTTGGAATATTTGCAAGCTTAGTGAATAGTCAATAGAGAACCAAAATTCAACTATGCCAACTATGAGGTTTTGTTGGGATAAAAGTTAAAACATGGAAAGTAGATTTGCTGTTCAATATTCTTGATGGTGATTGGCGACCGGTGATGAAAGTAGACTTGCCCAATTTCCTTAGATTGCTCCAAATTTGATTCTCCTTTCAGTTTCAGGGGGAAGGCAAGGCATAAAACCAAAATGCCTATGTTTATATTAGTATTTGCTGGGCAATTTTTTTTGTTATGGTTGATTCAAATAAGTAAGATTAGATAGAATTTTTTTATTATATATATTTATTTAAATAAGTTTGCTTGGATTATAATAGGTTATGTTTCATTTTGTTGATATATTCTACAATTTTTTTTATAGTAAGAGTTAGAATAAATTCTAGAAAGTTGAAGATTATCTTTATCTCATTGAATAAACTCTAGGATTAGAATAAGTTTTGTTAGGCCTTTTTATGTGTCTTATTTTTATTAATGTTTTTTCTCTCTTAGAAACAAATACACAAACATAAGAAAGAGGAAATAAAGTTTTAATACAAAAGCACACAACAAACTTTTTTTTTTTGGTAGAATGGAATTATCATTAAGAAAAACTAACGAGAATGCAACAGCTCAGGACAAAGCCTGTTGAAAAACATCCCCTGGCAATCAGCCATTACAAGAGGCACCAAGTCCACAGGCAAACAAAAAAAGGAAATGAAATCTAAAGATTGACAACTACCTAAGTTAGCTAAACGATCAGCACACCTGTAGAGTCCCGATTTGTGGCCCAAATCCAAAGTATATGGGATCTCGGCCCAATGAGCCCAATACAATAAATTTGTAGAGAGTGGGTCAAAGAACTAGACTCTAACGAATTGAACAACGACTAATATGGAATTAAATGACAATCAGGCACAAACAAGATGTATTGATATCAATAGACTTTCAGCCCGAGGAGGCTATAATTATGTATATTGACCACAGTTAAATACAGAGATAATTTTGATTACTACAGTGTTCTCTTTTCCCTTTTTCAGATCCCTTTCTTTATGAAGAATCCTTCACACTATATATCCTCCTCTGGACCATCCTCATCCAACACCTGTTGATCATCCGAACCTTTACTTGAGTATCTGTCCCATCAGACACCCTCTCTAGTTCTCTGTGAGTTGCGGTAGCCAAGGTAGCACTGTTGAAAGATCTTCTCCACATAAATGCGGTTAGAAAAGCAACTGAAGTGCATTTAATGCAGTGGTGGCAGCTTTCCCTTAAATATTTTTAAGTCCCCTTCCTTCTTGTATGTTCAAGAGGCACATCCCTATAATTGAAGTTTCTTGGAAGGTCATTTTAATTGCTGGATTACATACTTTGAACCATATTCATCAAGCCCGAGGAGGAGTTACTCCTCAGACAACCTTTCATTTGCTCCCTACTTATGGGACCTCATTTGCTCCCTACTTATGGGACCTGGTCTAAAAATATCTAATAATTATTTGTTCCTCCTTGGACCCATCTATATCCTCGGATAAAGCCCAAGGCACAATATACGATATTAGGCCCTTGCCCCTACAACACCTATTAGCTTTACGATAGATATGCTTGATGCTTAGTTGGGGAATCTGTGCAGCTACATATGCACACAACAAACTTCACTCCAAAGAGTTTGTGGATTGAATTTTAAAGGGTTCTCATTTCCCACATGATTTCTTCTTTAGCTAGTTATGGAGCCCCTCAAAAACTACTTTACTTTTTGTGAAAATGCATTCATAATTGGCCACCAACTCATTTAGTAATCTTCCTCTTTCATGATTAATGCCAGCAACAATGTACCCGTTGCCATTAGTTAGAAAGCCCACTACATGCCTTATAGTATTGGTATTAGTCATGAATAATGTTATTAACATAACAACAAATAGCTATTTAGTTGTCTTGAGTAATGTTCTATACATAACAATTAGCTATTTAGTTTCAAATACTACTTGAAAACCTATCAGGGACTTTATTTTACTAGATTTTCAACTAGTATTATTCCAATGTCCCATGTCTCTCCTCTTTATCATTACAAAATAGAGTTTTTGGTTGACCTATAACAAACTTACCATAAAAAACTAGAGAAATCTTTCAAACTCTTCTTATATTTTTTTAACTCACCATTAGATTGCATTTTCTTATTATATCCTTCATGCTTGCAAAATTTTAAAGAGATCAAATATCAATAGCTATGTTATCAATCAAATGTTTAAATTTCAAGTTTTTGTAGTCTTAAATTATGTAAAAAAAAATAAGTTTATGGATCAAATAGTAAATAGTATCCGATTTGAACAAAATTTGACATGCGTGTTAAAAATATAAAAAACATGCAATTCAATAGTTATATTCTCAAAATATATAACCATGTTAATTTTTTTAGTGAGAGTTTAATTTGAAGTGAAACTTTGTTCATATAAAATATCATTACATGTTAGAATTTCCTTTCGTTTGTTCTTTGGGCCCTAAGTTGCATATCCGACAGTCCACTAATGGGAGAGGCGAAACTAAATCCAAATGACAACTCCAGAGACAAAATTAGGCCTTTCGAGATAATGGGGCCATTCCATGTGACCATTTGGGTCTCTCGTTGAGTAGTTTTGTATTGGTCTTGTTATTTTCACTAGTCCTATGACAGAATTGTGGGCCATGAAGGAAGAATTAAGGCTAACCCTAAATAATGAAGTGTTTCTCAGCAGCTCAAGGGGGAAAAAAAAGCATCGACTTGTGCCTTGTTCATTGGATATTGAAATGTAATAAAAAAAAATGTTGTTGTTTTCGATCCATAATTTATAGTTCTAATTCATTATTACTTCATTAAAGCATTTTGCTCATCTATATAAAGGAGACATATCACCATATCAATATTTCACAACCACCAGCAGATGATCAACTTCGACCAGTAGATGGTCAAATCACCTTTTAATTTCTTCATGTTGCTGTTGGAGCTACGATTCTCTCGAAAATTTTTGCTACATCTATTCGATCGTCCGTCTCTGGAACTACGATTCTCTACAGAATTTCTACATGACATCGCTGATCAATGTGGACCGATGCATGAGAGAAAGAAAAAATTAAATTATTTTGATGGATTGATGAATAGTATATTATGTGTCAGTTTGTCGAGCTTGGTGCGCATACCTTTTAAGTTTTAAGTGGTTTTGGTTATGATTTGACTAAAGGTTAATTTGACTAACATATTGTGAATGCTCTGATTGGACATCATTGAGGACAGGAAATCTAATGCAATCAATCCAATTTTTATGGGCAATTGAGCCACTTTCAGTCGAAAAAAAATCATATTTTAATTAGCTTTTACTATTTCCTACTTCTCAATACATAAGACATGATCATAAAATTGCCAAAGGGCAACTGTTACCAAAAGCAATAATTAACTAAACAAAGAAAAGAAAAGGTGCGGTATTTATTAGAATATTCTTAGGAGCGTGACTTTTGTTTATTTTAGAGTGCTCAATAGTCAATACTTTTGAAGTCTCCATCGAAAAATACATATTTTTAAAGCTTTAAAGTTTTAACATTTTTAAAGTAATATGCTTTTTCTATTAAAAAAAAATCAAAGTTAGGATGTTTCTTCTATTTCTCTTTAATGGATGGTATGTTATTAGGAAGGAAAAATAAAAAAAAGGTGGCAACCGAACCTTAAAACAAGGTGTCACATTTTGTTAGCCTTTTCTCCTAATGGGCCAAGAATTGGGGCCCAGATAAAGACCAAAATGCTATAGGTCACGGAATGGATAACCTCTACCTACTTTTATTATGACAAAAGAAATATTGGAATTGAGGAATCACCGAATCAGCTCATGATGCTAATTTCACCCCCAAAGATAAAGAAACATAATGCTAACTTTTTCTTTGGTAAAAAAAACGGGATAACGACATTTAGGAGAAGAAAGAGATACACTAAAACCCAAGAATGGAGTCTTGTTAGCTTAAGTCTGTTACCACTAGGCCACTTGTCCGCGGGTAATGCTAACCTTTTCGGTCATAATAAGAGCATTCACAGCAGTGGAGTTAAAAATATAGCAATTTAGCTCCATCAAAAGTTACTTTATCTATTTTACCTACACACATACTACAGCAGTGGATCTATTTTAGCTTTCTATACAATAAAATAATATAAACACCACAATAAAATAATATAACCACTACAATAAAATAATATATTCCACTACCCAAAAAATTTTCACAACACCAACCACAACCACTTCTACCATCAGTCACAGCCACAGCCACAGCCACAACCACCGCCACCGCCGCCGTCGTCGCCGCCGCCGCCACCACCACCACCACCACCAGTCCATAGCAAAAAAAAAAACGATATCTCCAATCTTTTTCCTCTACCAGACCAAACAAATTCACCGATCACAAATAAAATAAAAAATCACAAACAAGCAGCACGTCGGCGAGCTCCATGGGTTTCAGACCAGCGGCGTGAGATGAGGCGATCGGCGACACAACGTCGGCGACCTTCAATGAGCTTCAGACCGGCGACTTTGATGAGCTTCAGACTGACGGCTTCGATGAGCTTCAGACCGGCGACTTGATGAGCAAGCGTTCGGCGGCGTGAGGAGATCGGCGGTGGAAGAGAAGTTTGCTTGAGAGAGAGAGATGAGAGTGACTGGGGAGATATTCAGCAAAAAAAAAAAAACTGGGGAGATGAGAGAGTGACTGAGAGAGAGACGGAGAAAGATGTGCACTCTAGCGGAACATCTAAATTTTTGGCTTATACCTCCACTGCTGCAACGTGTCTTTTGAGTATGTGGAGCTAAATTTTAGCAATATAGCAATATGCTTCCACTGCTGTAAATGCTCTTAGTAGAGACACAACTTTTATCCATGGTTATTCCCCCAAAACAACAAAGTGATAACTCATAAATTGTTCATAATAAACAATAAAAATAATATGAATCAATTGTGGACTTAAAAAAATAATAATAATAATCTATAACAACTTATCAACTTAACAATTATGAAAAATTGCACAATTTGTTCCCACGCAAACTCTCATGCTTGCTTAGCTTTCTTTGATCAAATTATGTATTTTAACTAAGTAATCGGGAGTTTTTTTTTTTTTTTTTTTCTACTCTTGTTTCCTTTTCGGCCCCTTTTTTTTGGGCTCCCTTTCCTTTTCCTTTCTACCTAAAGATAGACAATATTTTTTCACAACTGAACTCTATATTTTTTCACAACTGAACTCTCTGATTTTGATAGTAACCAGTAATAAACCACAGTTTGAAACAGTATGAAAGCAAGTTCTGTTTTTTTTTTTTTAATACATGGGTAGTACTTTTTGTTGTTGTAAAAGATTAGAAGACATGGATCGTACTTAGTACTTAAGTAGGCAAATAGCACGGACCTTTTGAGAGACCAATGTGTATTTAGTATTTACTACTTTTTTAGGGTTTGGGTTTATGACGCAGTATCTCAAGTTCTCAACTGGTGAGCTACATCAAGAATTTAGTAACCTTTCCGTTTAGTGTTTACCTTGATTTTATTGGTTTATACACCCTTTTTTTTTTGTAAGAATAAATTATACACCATTCAATGAGTTTTAAATTTATTATACAACTTTATCCACTACTTATTTTTAATAGGATGAAGAAGTAGGCCCTAAAAAAAAGCCACCTAACCCAACTGTATTTGTTGGGTTAAAAAAAAAAAAAAAACCCAACTGTATTTGTATACTAGTATATATGCAGGGAGTATGTTATTAGATGCCTTACTACAATTGTTAAAAGAAAATAAAATTAATCCCTTTCCTTTTCCG
Organism: Quercus robur; assembly: GCF_932294415.1. NCBI lineage: Eukaryota > Viridiplantae > Streptophyta > Magnoliopsida > Fagales > Fagaceae > Quercus > Quercus robur. The sequence goes on along the minus strand of NC_065535.1, from coordinate 15,358,154 downwards.
TTCAATGTTTCAATGCATTGGATGAGATATAGAGAAATACACAACTTCTTTTTTATAATTTTGTTGCGTTAATGTTAATATTGAAGATAAAGTTTATAGATATTAAAAAAAAAAAAAATTGGCGCATGTTGAAATAACAAATTGTTAGTGGTAGATAAAAATATAATGTCAATAGTAGATCTAGATGAGAGTCAGTACAAACTTGCCACATAAGTGTGTGTCAACATTCATAATTTTTATTCTATCTACATTTTATTTTGGAAGGTCAAAGATTATAGCAATCATTTATTTTTTTTGGATAGAATAGCAAGCAAATAATTGAGGACTCTAATTGTCAACAAATTGAGTGCCCATCATTATTAACGTTAACTAAAAGCCATTTTCCACTGTATTATATTGCACCTCACCTTGTGTACAGTTTATGCCTAAGACTTAATTATATTTTAATCTATTAAACATCCTCGGAGATCATGATTTTTCACTTTTATGTTTTAGTTTTAGATTGTAGTTTCAAAAAAATAAAATAAAATCAATTTGGTTTCACTTCAAATGTTTCAATTCTCTTCTTATAACAAATAACTCTTCTACCGTCATTTAAAAAAAAAAAAAAAATTCTGTAACTGAATATTGCGAGAATTTTGAAATCACAACATCAAAATCTACGTGTGTGTGTATATATATATTTAGGGCCATGCTAATGAGTGCCCTAAGGGCACTCATTAATAATCTATTTTAGGAAAGTTTTAACATCATTTTTATGGGAAATGAAAAAAATTATCAAAACATTATTTGTTTTTATTTATTTTCCTATAAAAACTTTCTTTAACTGGATTTTTAACCAGTACCATAAGGGCACTCACTAGCATTTCACATATATTTATTTATTTATTCAATAGTTACAATAACTATAATTTAAGTTGGTACTTCTTCAATTTACACAAATTGTAATAAGTTATAAAGATGATGGAAACAATGGTATTAGGTTAATGTTCTTCTTTTTTTTGAAAAAAAAAAAAAAAAAAGGTTAAAGTTCTTCTCTTGTCAAAAAAAAAAAAAAAAAAGAGGTTAATGTTCATCTCATCACGGTTATACAGTAAACATCTCTACCATTTATTATAAGTAGGTTTCCATTCGCAATAAAAGGGGAGTAATGCACATTGATTATCTAACAAACCATAATAAGTATTGAAAGACGGTTCCAATTATGATTTAGGAGATTTAGGTCACTATTCATTTAACAATGTAAATGTTTTTAAAGTTTGTAACTGTAATGCACATGCATATTCTTTTAGAAGAAAAAAAAAAACATTTATCAATAATTTATTAATGTGCACACAAATTCAAATTAATTATATATGTTTTCATTATTTTTTTTAAAAGGTTATGTTAGAAATATTAGAAATTTACTTGATTAATTAGCCAACTTTTAAAAATAAAAATATTATTTATTATTATTTTTGGGTGTGACTTCAATAATTTTTTTACCATATCAATGTTTAAGTTTTTTCTAGTAAATTAATAGTAATTTTAACATTTTATTTTAGAAAATTTAAACAAACATCATTTAATAAATGAAAGACCACATCCTAACTTATGCCATTAATTAAAAAAATCTTATCAAAATGAAAAGTTAAATTACACAAAACTCTATCGAAGTTTGGGAGAGTAACACTCAACCTTTCTAAACCTTATCCCCTTACTTGGGGTTTGATAAAATCAACACATTAGTCATTCAACTAATAACAATAACAACATATTCTAAATTTTGATTCTCTGGACCAAACTGTAACCCCAATATGGTGACAAGAAATAGCCGTTATAAAAAAAAAATCCCTAACCATGATTTTGGTTTAGTCAAATGAATCTGTTTAAGATTTGGAAGCATATTATAGTTGTTACTAACTAAAAAAATAACGTGTCGGTTTTTTTAAGTTCTAGATCCCGATTGTTGTTTCTCAAACTTTGAAAATTAGGTTAGTGTAACTTATTCAAAATAAAACAAAACTATATAAAATAATAAGGTAAAATACCGTTAATGTTTCTTAAGATTTGAGTTAATACCAACCAAGTTCAAAATATTCCAAAACCAATTAATATAATCCCTAAACCCAACCTTATCCTTAAACTAGGACTTCTTTTCTTCTCTTTTATAGACCAAAACTTAGACGTGTCGATTGTATTTTATTTACTCTTAAAAAAAATAAATCAAATCACATGTAAAATTTGAAAATAATTTCCTTACAGCACTCGAAAAATACTAGGATGTGTGCAAAATCTAAGGAGGTCAGCCAACTAGTCCACGCGGAATCAGAATGGCGATCCCAGCACGTCAGTCACGCGCATCGAAGTCGTTGACATTGATGCTTTGAAGCTTTAAAACTTTTAAAACATAAATAAAAAAAAAATTAAAAAAAAAAACACCAATAAGCATTTTACAATTCACAATCCAACGAATCCCAAATCCCAATCTTAATAAAGACTCCAACAAAATCCAACGTCGGTCGCATAAAGCGAGTTCAATCCAGTTCCCAGTTCAGTTGGGCTGAAACTGTCAGTGTCAAACTCGTAATAACTAGCTCACCACATGTCCAAAACCGTAATTTTTACGAAACAGAAGCTAGAAATCAGGGTGACAAGGATGGAGAGCGACGTGTAAAACAATTTACTATGTGCACAAACATAAATGTAACGGTGAAAAACAAACACAAACGCAAAGAAATTCACAAATTTTTTTTTCAAAAAAGGCCCACACATTTCCAAAAGCACAAAAAAGAGTAAAAAAAATAAAGTATTTTCAATTTTCCAGTTGTTATTAATCACAGTCACCGCCAACTGTGCCGCTAAATTTGTCGCTCCCTCTAGCTAAAATTAAGAGCAATCTCACACGTATTATTTTTTCCTTTACGCGTAATTTTGGTTTTTTTTTTTTTTTTTTGGTTTCTCTGTTCTGCCCTTGTCTTAAATTTGACACGTTAAAGCCGGCATTTCGATAAACAAAATAAAGGGTTTGGATTTATTTTAGAAAGTTTTTAAATTTTTTTTCTTTTTAGGAGGTGGGTTTCTTTGTGTCTCTAGCTTTTTGGCTTCCTGATCTCCCTCTTTCCTTTCGGAGTGGGAGATGGTTGAGCTTAGTATTTTTGTTCTTTTGGGGGGTTTTGGTATGTGAAAATTTTGAGAAATCTGAGATATGGGTTGAGTTGGGTTTTGGGTGAGAAATTCATTTCAGGTGGTTCTTTGTGTGTGTGTGTGTCTTTGTTAAAGAGAGTGTAAAGAGAAAATGAGTTGCTTTTCTTGCATTAACCCACGAAGGAAAGGTGTGCGCAGGGTCGAAACTGAGAATGCCCCACGATCTACTTCTGGTCATTCTGCTGATTCCTCAGGTATCTGTGTGTGTCTCTGTCTCTGACCCTTTATTTGTTTTGAAACAATTTTGTTAATATGTATATGTTTTTGTTTTGGGATGTGAATTTGCAGTTAGTGGAAAGGGAAGGAGGGACTCTAATCTTAATGGTAGGAATTTCATAGCCATTTTGAACTTTTGATGTTTGTTCTCAAATTTGTTTCTATTTTTTGGAAGAACTTATTGGTTTTGATTTTGAGAATTATGGGAGTTGAATTGTGTGTTTACATTGCAGAGAATGGGAAAGGCAAAGAGGGTTTGAATGATAGAAAGTGTGGCAACCCGAAATCCAGTGCAGCTCGTAGTTTTACATTTCGTGAGCTTGCGGCGGCCACAAAAGGTTTTAAGGAGGTGAATCTAATTGGGGAAGGGGGTTTTGGAAGGGTTTACAAGGGCAAACTTGAAGCCAATCAGGTGAGTTCTCATACATTTATACAACACTGTCGGTATCTTTTAGATGATTTGAAAATCTGCATTGCTTGCATTGGGATATAAGAATTTTGAGGAATGGAATTGACTATTGATATTTAGTGAAATTTTCTTGAATATGATATGGAAGCATAAACTATGTTTTGTTAGTGAAACCTATGGATGGATTAGATACTTAGTGATATGAATCTGATATAATTAGGTTCTAAGGCATGGCATTTTTCACATGTGATGTTTGTTTAAAATAACATAAAATGAGATCATTTGGTAAAAGGTGTAATGTCGCGTTAGTTTATTGAAATGGTTTCTTTGGATACAGAGTTCTCTCTTTTCCAGTCATTGCTCTTTTCGCATATCCAAATGCAATGTTTGTGAAATTTTTATGTGGAGTATTATATAATGCTGGATTATGGATGGATGAACGTATTGGAATTATTTGTATTTATTTAAATAAAAAATGCCTTTGTTTGGAAATAATTTGGTATTAGCTGTCCTGCTATATAGGGGGAGTTTAAGTTGAATTACCTGCTAATGTTAATTATGAAAATCACTTGTTTTCATAAGCAGGTTGTTGCAATTAAGCAACTTAATCATGACGGCCTCCAGGGATTTCAGGAATTCATTGTGGAGGTTCTCATGTTAAGCTTGTTACACCATTCTAATCTGGTCACCTTGATTGGCTATTGTACTGATGGAGATCAAAGACTTTTGGTTTATGAGTACATGTCAATGGGTAGCTTGGAAGATCATCTCTTTGGTAAGTATCTCAGTTATGAAGTCCAGTTATATCTCTATTTGCTCTTTTGTACTTTCCAAATGATTTATTTTCCTTTCAATTCTGCACCTCCTGTTTAATAGAACCTTTTAATCTCCAATATTTGTCTTTAAACCAGGTGTGGGGACCATGGTTTCAGTATTTTTCTTTCAAGCAGTGTCACCAATACATGCCCCCTAATTAAATTGAGTGGTAAATTAGCAAGCAATCTAGTAGAAGTTAGTTTTACTATAAGTAACTGTCTAAGATTGGAGTAGGAATTCTTTTAAGCACCCCCCCCCAAACCCCCCCCCCCCCCCCCCCTCCTCCTTCCCCTGGAAAGATGAAGTGTAACAAATAGTTTTTCTGCTAAGTTCCTATCTTAGGCAGGAAGAGATTTTTCTGAGTACAGTAGACACTTCAGCTGCAAAATCTTATTTGAATTACTGTAATTGACTGGACTGATGATGCACTTTCTGACTCAGATATGGACCCTGGCAAAGACCCTCTGAGTTGGAATACACGAATAAAGATTGCTGTTGGTGCAGCTCGGGGCCTTGAGTATCTCCACAACAAAGCAAGTCCCCCTGTTATCTACCGTGACTTGAAATCTGCAAATATTTTGCTGGACAATGACTACAATCCAAAACTGTCAGACTTTGGGCTTGCCAAACTTGGACCTGTTGGTGATCATACTCATGTTTCAACTAGAGTAATGGGAACTTATGGTTATTGTGCACCAGAGTATGCCATGAGTGGCAAATTGACCCTTAAATCAGATATCTATAGCTTTGGTGTGGTTCTTTTGGAGTTGATCACCGGCCGGAGGGCAATAGACGCCACTAAGAAGCCAGGAGAGCAGAACCTTGTTACTTGGGTGAGCTAACTCTTATCTCTTTCTTCCTCCCTAGCACATCAGTGTTCATTCTCCCCCAGCCCCCTCACCTTAAAAGGAAAAAAGAAAAGAAAGCATCTCTTTATAAATTGCTGATATGTTAAGCATTAGTAAGGCTTTTTGATCATCGATAAAATTGCATTACTTACTTATCAGGGGAAAGAAAAAGAGAGCATTAGTAAGGCTGTATCATCTGATCTTTGTTCTCAATGTACTCTTTTTACTGCTGGACACTAAGTATGAGTTTGGATCATAATCATCCAAGCAATTTGGCTGATTGGGAGTCCAGTCATGTTCCTTTGTAGTGATGAAAATGCAGCTGCCTTATGTATCAAATGAAAAACATGTATAGTGCAATAATATTGCTTGATTATTTTGTTTTAATACTTGTTTTTCCATTGCAGTCTCGTCAATTTTTAAAGGACCGAAGGAAATTTGTTCAACTAGTAGATCCTTTGTTGCAAGGGCGCTTCCCTCTTCGTTGTTTGCATCATGCAGTTGCTATTACTGCCATGTGTATTCAGGAGCAGCCAACTTTCCGCCCTCTTATTGGTGATATTGTCGTGGCTCTCGAGTACTTGGCTGCTCAGAGCAACACCTCTGAACTCCATAATGGCCGGGTCCGCAGTCCCACAGTTCAATCACCTTCAAAACCACAAAGTGATGTCTCTTGGGAATCAGATTGTAGAACAAGTTCAACTTCAGCTTGAATGTTGTCAAGAAAAAAGCTGCCAAAACGCTTTGATGAACAGTAAGGAACTAACTCACTAGTATTGAGACTTGTCATTGATAGAATAATGGTTAAGTGAGTAACTTTTCCCATCAACTTAAGCTTTTGGGGCAAGTGTTTAGTTTATCATGTTGTTATCATACAAAAGATGCTTGCGAGTTCAAATCATGTCTCCCTCCTATCTCCCATTTACAAGTAAAAATTCCACACATTGGGCCCCACTTATTAAGGGAAAGTTTAGACCCACATGTGAGTGAGAGTTTTAGAATAATGGTGAAGTGCATAGTTGTTACTTAAGGTATTGTATCGTAGATACATAGTGACCATACTCATGAATCATACAATGCACAAATGCATATTGTATTGTTTCGTAAAATCATGTGTATTAGATGATAAAGAAACATGTGGGTTTTATTTATTTATTTATTTTTTTTGGGGGGGGTGGGTGGGGGAGGATTCAATTTGTGCTTTGATTTAACAAATAAATTGGCATATTTGATTGAGTCTAATAAAATAACATGTCCATGATTTTTCCCCCTTACAAAATTTGGACTACACTTGATAATTCACTTTCACATTTGCAAATTTCTTTTCTATACTATGAATAAGGTATTAAATGACAATATAATTATTATTTTTATTATTATTATTATCTATTACTATAAGTCTTAGAAGCTAGATTGCCAAAAAGAAATATAAAGAAAAAGTTATTAAAAAAAAAGAGATGGAAAATGTTGATGATGATGAAGGAAATGTCAATGAAGATATAATTTTGCAAGATAATGAACATAATGAATCAATGATAATGTTGACTTAGATGGAATTGATTAAGCAAGATGATGAATATGATGAACATAATTATTATTTTGGCTCGTATGTCATGTATTATCACTTTTGATTTTAATCAATTTGAATGTAAACATTATAAACATATTTTAATTTGATTTATTTAATTAGCTTTAAAGTTTACTACATATTAGTTATTAGTCATTAGTTGAATATGTTTCAAATTTATAATGAATATACCTTTTATATGTGTAAATCTAAAATATATATATATATATATAAATTTTATTAAGTGTATGTGTATTTTACAATACACAATATGAAAAAATCGAAAATTGATCAAGGATATTATTCACGTTTTGACAACTATGGTTAAGTAAGTGAATATACCCTTTCCTATTAGTTTGAAGTTTTGAGACTAGTGGTAGAATAACGAGCATTATTTGGTTACTTAGCATACCAAATTACCAATTGCAAAAGCATATATTAGGAAAGCTGCATGCATGCGTTGCACTGACACTGCAACCAGCCTTCCAGCCCCACCTACAAAAGCCCCTGCTCCCCCCACCCCGTCCGAAAAAAAGAGCCTTTGGTTAAAAAAAATTTTGTTCCCATTATCATTTCTTGAGTTATCTTTTTGTTATTTATATGGTCATCATTTTGTTATAAAACAATCATTGAAAGGAGCAGAAAAAGTTAACATAAAAGAAGAAAACTAGTTTCAGACCAATGTAAAGCTTTTGCAAAAAATTTCGCCTGTCTTTATCTTTCTTTTAGCATCCTTTTGTATTATAACAGAAAAGAAGTGTATTTGTTATTCCACCGTTTGCAAAAGTTTTAGCCTATTTAACTTACCAATTTGCTTGGTATCTTTTTCTTTTTCCATATTTGCTTTATAACCAGTGAGGGATACTATGCAGCAATGTATCAGTGGTTCCAGATCTGTATAGTTTAGTGTTTGTATCAATGTATCCTCTAAACTCTTTATTAGTTACCATGTTACCCATTGTATAACTTACCAATAAAGAAAAAGATACCAAGTTACTCACTGTGTTGGGTTTTGTTTGTTCATTGGGCACCAATTACAGGGTTGCTTGCTGTTTCATTGATAAAAGGAAAAAAATGAAGAAGTGCACTTGATTGATTCACTTTCTCAATTGTGCATATAGCTAGAATCAGGAGAGTCACTGGAAAAGCAGCCCCTCCTTTATGTGAGCTAGAGCTCTTTTTTGTTTTTGTTTTTGTTTTTTGTTTTTTGTTTTTTTTTGGTTTTACACACACCTAGTTAGTAAGTCTTAAATCCACAACCTCACCCTCCACCCCATTTTTATGGGACGAAAAAATTTCATTTGAGTAAGAACTCATTTGCATGCACTTGCTTTTAGCATCGTAATCAATAGATAGATATTTGAATTTGTTATGTATAGGTGTCATGCTGCACTGGTGTTAATTTAGTAGAAACATACTATTGTTTTATTCTCAAAAAAAAGTTCCTCTTCCTAATTTAATTTAGTTTGATGTGTCCTCGCAAATATAATTTATGTTCCCGCAATTGTCTTCCTCTGTAATTTTAATGTAGAAGATAATAGAATCTGCATATTGATGTGTGCTTCACAATATGTTCTTGCAGGTGTGCTGCCTTGTCAAATTTGGAAGAGAGACCTGTTGAAATCCATTTTCCAAATGTAATATACCTTTATATAAATCTCCAGAATGCGTATATATATGTATGCTTTATGTGTGTATATATATATATATTCAGTTTTTGGATTCTATAGCTTTTTTGTATGAAAATCAGTTAGGTGCTTATGATTGGGTGACATATATAATAGACGGGGAAAGAGTCCACTTTTGTGCAGCTGAAATTGGAATCAAAGTGGAGAAGCCCTTGCTTCTTTTTGGACCTCGTATTGTAATATTTCTTAATTTCTTAGCCAAGCATGATTAAGGGTTCAAAGAAGAAAAAGAAGTTGTCTGGAGACAATACAGGGTTTTCATTTTCTTGTGAGTATTTATTGTCTAATAAATTCTTGAATGTATATTAGAAAAAAATTAATCAGTTGCTTCATTCTCTCTCTCTCTCTCTCTCTTTAGAAGTTAGCATGTTGTTGTGTTGATTTAAAAAGAAGAAAAATTTGGTATGCTGGGAAAAGGTGAATGTGAACCAAGGTTATCGATTCTGTACCGTACCGGCCGGAATATACCGTATCGGCCAGCAATCCGGTACGCTTGACTCTCCTGTTTCGTACCGGAAAAAATACCGGCCGTACTGGCCGTACCGGCCAATTTCGGGCAATATCGGGCGTACCGGCCGGTACATAAAAAAGTTTTTTTTTTTTTTTTTTTTTTTTTTTTTTTTAAGTTTTGTAATTTTTGAATTTTTGTTAGGACAAAATGATAACTTATTTGCATTAATTTATTAGTATTATTTGTTTTCTTAGTATGCAATGATAAATTTTAAGCTTTTTATTTTATTTATTTATTTTTTCCCTTTTAATTGATACTAAAGTCTAAAACCATGAATAATTAGTTTTGAATTGAGGAAATGTTTTATGGTAAATTTTTATATTTATTATAATATATATATACACAGACACATACATACATATATTTATTTATTTATAAATATAAAAATAACGGTAAATCCGAAACGGTACATCGGTATTGACCGGTATTTGAAATATATCGTACCGGTGGCCAAACTGGTACGGTATTGACACCCTTGATGTGAACATGACTCGTTGTCAAGGTATTGTTTTGCCATTACACATGTAGCTTAAATTGGTTTGCCCTTGGCTTAAATCTCCTATGTAAAACCGCCCATGGTTTCTCTATTACTTCCCTAAGTTGTGATGTGATTGGTTTGGTTTTTTGGCTAGAAGTCATGGTTTTCCATTATGTTTGTCTTTAATAAAGTTTCTAATCTTGCTTTAATCACATAATTGGAAATACTTTTCGGTTCTTTGTCTGTCAATAGAGTGGAAAATCCGTAGTACACGATGGGTTAAAGACTTCATCAACCCCAATCAACATTCAACAATAGACAAGAAAACAATTCTCTACCAAAAAGAGAAAACGTGAAGCAATTTTTCTTGAGGCATTGGGACCACAGGCCACTATGTTTGAGATAGTAACTGTTTTTAAGTCATGTACAAATTCCAGGAAGTGTTACCAATCACACAGAGAGAAGAAAATTCTTGGTCTTCGTTTCATTAAATTGATGTGTTAACTGTGATAATGAGACTACAGCCATGCTGACCTGACCCGAGCTGAGAATGAGGGGACCCCAAAAAGATGTAATTTATGCATTTATGCTTCAAAGAAAAAAAAGGAAAATTTTGTTCAAATAGTCCATTTTGAAACCTCGAAAAATGATGAAATTTGAGTCATTTGACCCTTTTTGTTTGTCCAAGTCTCACCTTTAATTTGACTTAAGGGAGAGACAGTAGGATCTTAGCCTATTGGTCATGTCCATGCCTTAATTTGGACAGGAATATTCCGACAACACAATTATTAGTCCTACAATGTTTGGGGAAACAGTTGGAGTCCTCATTTCCCATTGAGATATTTTATAGGTCGCAAAAATAACTCCTTTTTGGACATTACTGTAGGGTAAACCCTGACCTGGATGGCATTTCGATGTTCTTTCATGTTTCAGACCTTTTTTGAAGAGTCATTTACACCCCCCCCCCCCCAAAAAAAAAAAAACACACGCACACACAATTGACCTAAATTAAATTAACATAGGTAAAGAAAAAGAAAAAGATATTATAGGATTTTAAGTTATATTTAATCCTTCAATGCTAGGCTACCTACTAATAATAATATTTGATGCCGACATACCGTGGACTTGTAGGTCAAAAAGATTTTGTAGTTTTCTTCTTCTTTTTTATTATTTATATTTTAAGTAACAAAGAACAAACACAATCAGGGCGTAACTTGAAGGGCCAATATATATATATATATATATATATATTTTAGAGAAGGGGCCAAAAAGGGCTTGGAAATTGGAATTGTTTATTCAAGATGTGCAATTGTTTACGTCTCTCTTTTTTACTTATTTATGTTATACAAAGCAAAAGCCCCTTAGAGCCTAGAGGGGACTCAGCGACTAGCCCAACGAGACCAGGAAGAAAACACCCAAACAGTAGAAAAGTAGAGATGGGGAGTGGGCCCTCAGGCTGAATAGACCTTAGCCCAAGTACTACATTTATGAGCCAATCGGTTGGTCTCTCTCTTTCTGGGAACAAAATTTGTTGACCCAAAGAAGACAAATTAAAGAGAACTAATGTTGATTGTGATTTATCCATCCAGTCGGCAGGATCTGTAGGAGCTCAATTTTATCAAATCTATGACATTTTGACTTTGGGAATCACCTTCCAACTTCCAAGATTACTAATTGCCAACTCCCTCCCACGACTTAGTGGAAAAGTAATTTTGATGCTGCAATTACAGATCTTTGTAGAGATTTACTTAGAGCTAGCTATAATTTTTGCTAAAATTATTCACGAGATAGATTGTGAGTTGTGGGAAAAAAAAAGTGATATGTCTATATAAAGTAATAGGTAGTTAGTCACAATATAGTAGTATGTAAGTCATAGAAGCAATCATTCTTCAATGTCTTAAAAAAATAGGAAAACTTATTATTATTATTTATTTATTTATTTTTTTGGTCAAATGGATACAGAAAGAACAGAAAAGCAATTTTTTTTTTTTTGGTCAAATGGATACAGAAAGAATAGAAAAGCAAAAAAACTAAGGACTAACAAAACTTCCAGGGCACTGCCTGGCAATACTTACTCCAGTGCAGTCCATCTCTACAACTTCACATAAATCCACAGGTGGATTTTCATACAAAATAAAATTCAAAGACTGCTTGGCGCCCTTCCTCGCAAGCTTGTTCGCGCATCTGTTGGCCTCCCGATAGCAGTGATTAATTCTAATTTGAGGAATCTTAGAAACCAGGTACCTGCAGTCTTCTAACAGAGGCGCAACTGCATTGTTTGAATACTGGGATTTGGCTAACATGTCCACTACAGCCTTAGCATCTACTTCCACTTCAACCATAGCCAAGTTGCGATCAATACAGAGCATCAACCCGTCCCGGATGGCCCAAAGCTCCGCCAGTAAACTAGTCATAACACCGATCTTCCTAGAGAAACCAACCACCCATCTTCCATACCAGTCCCGTATTACACCCCCTCCACCTGCACTACCTGGGTTTCCCAAAGATGAACCATCGGTATTTAACTTCATCCAACCCATTTCCGGTCTGCCCCAACTTACTAGATTAGTAACCCGAGTTCGCATGCCATTGGCTGGGCCAGCACAGTAGAAGAACTCCATGGCATGGTCGGTGATGATCTTAGCTAACCTTGGATTCTGAGACCGCTCCCTGAAAACAAACTGATTCCTATTCTTCCATATGTTCCACACGGCAAAGGAGAAAATGATTTTCCACGGAGGGAAATTTTGATTATGAACTGTGTCTGCTTTCCCATTGATCACCATCCAATCTTCAATATCTGAGGAAAAAAAATCTCTATCAAAGCCCACTGCTCCCAGCTCATTCCAAACAGCCTTGACTTTCTCGCAGTTCCGAAGGGCATGAACAATAGTTTCAGGCTCCTTATGGCATAGAGGACAAATCAGATTGACGTTCACTCCCCGACCAGCAAGACAATCATTAACTCCAATACTATTATGGTTGCATTTCCATAGGAAAAATTGAATCTTAGGGAGAACATTAAGCTTCCAAATCCAGCCTCCTTTGAAATCTGGATGCTGCTCCACCCCAACAGCCATACTATAAGCACTTCTCATGTTAAAATCACCCCTTGGCGAGTCCTTCCACATCAATCTGTCCTTGCTACTAGCAGCGAGCGCATAAGGGGTGGCCTGAATCTCCATTTTAATGTCTTGGGGAATGACAAAAGGAACCATATCCCAATTCCAACCCTTAATGGAGGCTATATCCTTAACTTTCCACTCAGATGCCCCCAGAGGCAGCGGGCCTTGAATCAGCTGCCTTAAAGGACCCTGTTGAGACCAATTATCATACCAAAAGCTCAAGTTGCTTTCTCTTCCAATCACCCACCTAGAACCATATCGGAAAATTTCTGAGCCTTTTTTTATACCTTTCCAAGTAGGGGAGCAAGGAAGGCTGCTCGGGTTCCTGGAATTAACTCTTCGAGTATTACAGTATTTTGCCGTCATCACACGGGCCCAAAGGCTTTCCTTTTCGGTATGGAGCCTCCAATTCAGTTTAGTAAGCAGCGCAATGTTTCTGCCTTTTGCACTTTGCAACCCAAGACCGCCAGCTTTCTTAGGTTTAGTTACCTTATTCCAACCTACCCAGTGGATTTTCCTTGCTGCTTCAGTCGACCCCCATAGAAAATTCCGGTTAACTCGATCAATGCCCTCCAGAATCTTGTTAGGGAGAAGAGCACACTGCATGACATAGGCAGGAATTGTTGAGGAAGAGGCTTGGATGAGAACAGTGCGGCCAGTAGGGGATAAGAGGTTAGACTTCCATCCCGCCAACTTTTGCTTAACTCTATCTAGGATGAAGTTAACGTCCAGCGGAGAACCTGGGTGTTTCATGGGAATCCCAAGGTATTTACCTAAATTTGGGGTTGAGGCAAAACCAAGGACGTCGCAAAGCGACTCCCTACTGTCTCTATTCACATTTGGAGAAAAGAAAACCCGAGACTTCGCTTCACTGATAGTTTGGCCAGTTCTACTACAAAATGTATCCAGAGCATCCCTAATGGCCACGCAATTGCCAAGATCAGCTTTGGCAAATAAAACCACATCGTCTGCAAACATAAGATGGGAGAAAGGTAACCCTCCCTGAGAAGTTTTAACAGGATTCCAAACCTTCTGACTGCACTTCCCCTCTATGAGATGACCAAGATACTCCATGCATAAAATGAAGAGATAAGGAGACAAGGGGTCCCCTTGTCTAATTCCTCTCGACGGAAAGAAAGGTTCGAGACTTCCCTCATTAAAAAGAACAGAGGAGGAAACCGAACACATACAGCTCATGATTAGATCAATTAAATCTTGGGGAAGATTAATCTCATAAGTCTTTCTCGAATAAAACTCCATTATAGTTTATCATAGGCTTTCTCAAGATCTAATTTAATTGCCATGTAACCTATAGCCCCCTTCTTCCTACTAATTGAATGGATTAATTCTTGGACAATGATAGCATTATCTATCCCTTTCCTACCAGGAACAAAAGCTGATTGTAGAGGGGAAACAAGCTTCTCCAGGTAAGGTCTGAGGCGAGCTACAATAATCTTTGTGACAATTTTATAAACTGTATTACAGAGGCTAATAGGCCTTTAATTACCGAGAGTTTCCGGACCTTGAATTTTTGGAATAAGCACAATGTGGGTCCGGTTTAGATACTCCGGCATTTTTTTTAGGCGAAGATTTGCTTAACTTCCCGAGTCACCGATTCCCCCACTGTTGGCCAAAAAAAGCTGGAAAAACCCCGCATGGAGCCCATCCGGGCCAGGGGCTTTATTAGCTTTCATTGACCACAACCCTGCTTTAATCTCTTCATCAGTTACCCTGGACCACAAACCATCTCTTTCCTCATCATTCAGCCTAATCTGCCCTCTCTGAGATTGACTTGTCTGCCAAGAAGACAAATTATGGGAAGAAGAATAGATATCACAGAAACCCCTACGAATAAACTCCATCACCTCTTCCTCATTGTTAATCCAATCCCCCACCATATTTTTAATAGCAGTAATCCTGTTTCTATTTCTCCTCACTAAAGTGGAAACATGGTAAAAGGCCGTATTACGATCCCCTTGCACCATCCAATTCATTCGAGATTTGAGAGCCCACAGTTCATGCTCTTGATTAAGAATCCTTTCCAACTCCTGAAGGAGAATTTTTTCAAGCTCTAGAAGATAGCTCGAAGGCCTAATAGCAATAACCCTTTGAATCCCATTCAAACGAGCTTCAACCTGGCTCTTCTTAGAAAAAATATTACCAAACTGAATCCTGTTCCAGACAGTAGCATCATCAGCAAATTTTTTAACGGCGTCATGGAGATGAGTGGGCTGTCTCCAAGCTTGAGAGACAACCTTTGGAAAGGATAAATCCGATAGCCAGTACTTTTGAAATTTGAAGGGACGCTCTAAATGGACCCTGTTTAGAGGCCTTGTTTCTAGTAATACTGGGCAATGATCGGAATGGCATCTGGTAAGGTGAGTTACTCGCGCTTCCGGGTATATGAGATACCAGTCCGGATTCACAAAAAATCTGTCTATCATTTCCTGAATAAGATCCTGAATTTCCCTACCATTAATCCAAGTAAACCTCGGTCCAGAGAATCCTAGGTCTACCATGTTACATTTATCCAAGCAATCCTTGAATAACAGAGCCCGATTAACACTAACCACTCTACCACCAAACTTATCCGCACCAATAAGGGGTTCATTAAAATCTCCGGCAATGACCCAAGGCATATTATGGAGGTCAGCTACACTAGAGAGATTATTCCATAAAATACATCTTTCAGTACTCCTAGGACTAGCATACACAGCAGAGAGCATCCAGCTAGAGTTAGAGGAGCGTACCTTTACTGTAGCGTGAATTTCTTGCTCCGAGCTAGCCAGAAAAGACACTTCAACTCTGTCTGAGTTCCAAAGGAGCCACAATCCCCCAACTCGACCAATAGTCTCGGTATGGATAGCACCATCAAATGGTAATCTATCCGTGATATCCCGGGCTCTTGCTCCACCAATGTGAGTTTCCGTAATCACGAAAATAGCTGGATCATGATGCCTAACAAGATCTTGAACATAGTCTTGAAAATTGGGCTTCAAGGCGCCCCTACAGTTCCAGACAATAATATTCATAACTAACAAGGAACGAAAGACAACAGAAGATCCTCAACTGGAGGGAGGGCCCACTCCTTTGTCTTCTTCAAAATCCATCTGCTCAGCTGCACCATGGCCTATACCCGGCCTCTCCTTCTCCACCATGATACTCCCACTCGCATTCTGGCCTCCTGCCATGAGCTCCGCCCTTCCTGGGTTAGCTTTGGCATGGGAAAACTCATCTTCCCCACTTTCCACCATAACAGAGCAAGCTCTAGCTTCCATGTCCGCTTGATCTTTTGGTTGCATCTCCTCTTGACAAGAACGGTTTTGTTGGCCATTAGAACTAGAGCTTGAAGATTGCCCAACAGACTTGGCTTTGAAGTTGAAAGTTTCATTCCCATTTGCACACGGATTATCTACTGAGGATATTTTTGCATTAGTGACCGCTCCTTTGATTGCAAAGTTGGATGTCGCTTGTTTAGTCAAAGTTAAGGAAGCCCTATTTCTGGCCATTCCTTTCTTACCCCTAACAGAGGGGCTTAACTCAGTTCTTGGGCTGTTGTTAACCACGTGGGGCTGTCCTTGATTATGGTATGTATGCTTCGGCCCATTGGAGATTGATTGGACCGCATTGGCCATTTGGGCCTCAAATGGGTTAACTTCTGTGGCCCCTTTCCTCTTGCCTTCCCTAAGGGTTGGTATATTAGACCCAAACTTTTCTTCCCCTTTCATCCTTAGAGTGCTTTGATCAGTGGGGACCATTTGCTTTGTCACCTTGTTCCCATTCCTTTTGCGTGTCACCATAATCCACGGACCGTAAATGTCCTTGGCATTGTCCACCAACTCATCCTCGCCTGCCATACACTCGTACGCTCCTTTGTCCTTGGACGTGCCCGACGTGGTACCTACATTTTCAGGAGCATGCACAACGTCGTCTTGGTTCATCGGCGTACCATTATTTTCATCAGTCTCCCTCGCCTGAGAGTCATATTTCCGAACAACAAAAGGGCAATTTTCACGTCGGTGGCCAATTCTTCCGCAAGAAAAACATAGTCTCTGTATTCCTTCATAACACACAGGTTGTTCCTTTCCACCAATGAGAAGCGCTGTGGTAAGCGGCTTACCAACGTCCACCTGAATACATAGGCGAGCAAACCGTCCCCTAGACTCATTAGTTGTATTTGTATCTATTCTTAACACCTTGCCAATCGCATTCCCAATGAGTTGGAGAGCTTCTACATGATAATATTCAATGGGGAGCTCATTCAACCTCACCCAAATGGCAACCGACGAGATGTTTGCCTCTGCTGGATTAAAGTTTGGTTCCCATGGCCTAATGGAAAGAAAATTTTCTCCTATAAACCATGGACCATTTCTAAGCACAGCCTCACAGTCCTCTCTGACAGAGAATCGGACTAGAAAAAACTCCTTACCAAGGTCCACGCAGTCAAGCTTCCCCACGGCTTCCACAATGACAGTAAGCGGCCATGGAGGAAAGAAAACCCAACAGTTCTCCCATAGACTTTGACAATAAGACTTTTGCTCCATGGAGACCGAATACGGTTCTTGAGCTCTTTAGAGAACGGAACAGCAACAAGGCCCTCTCTAAGATCGGAACTCTCAGAGTCTGAATCCTTGTCTGCCTCCATTAGTTCAGAGAAGTTAAAAGCTTGAACATACGCATCGGGTATTTCTCCTACAAGCTTATCCCTGAAGGACAGAGGGTGTCTAGCTACCCCTGAGTTCAAAGGAAAGGATGTCAGGCCTTCCCTCATATGGTCCTCGAATCCGGCGTGACTAACATTTTTCACTTTTTTGTTACTGCGAGCTAACTCTGCTTCTTCCTCTCTAGAGAGAATAGGGCCAGCCATCCCGTATAACTCCGTATAATAAGTTTAGTCACTTATTATTTTCTTAGCCCTTACAATTCAGATGAAATGCTATCACATAAAAAATCACAACTTTTACCGCAACTATTAGAGGCTTCAGATGAGCTACTTTTCATGCCAAAAAGAGAGAATAATAATTTTAATTATAGAACGAGAGAAGATGCCATTATAAACCATAAAACCAAGTTAGTCCTATCTTTCCACGATTGGTCACAAAAAATCACATAAAAAATAGTAAACTCTTTCTCATCTTCCTTGTCATGTTCAAATGAATAATTGGAAATAAAATTATTTAAAACTAATATATATGCTGGTGAGCCATGGAAGATAAGTTCAACCTCCATCAAATTATAGCTTAAAGGCACTTGAAGAAACCATGCTCTATGGTCTACAATTCCATCAAACAGTTAGGGAAGAAGTTATCTTCTATGTGAAATATTTTCCTAACTATGACTTTGGTGGGCAGAATCTCATTCGCCGTCCTCCACAAGTTTAAATTTAGGCTTCCCATTACCATTTCATCAAGAAAGAAAAAGAAAAAAGAAAAGAAAAAGAAAAGTCTTTCATTTACCTTCAGTTTCCATCAATGTTTCCACTCCCTTTGGTTTAGGGGCTTGTCATAGAAAATCTACTAGTTTGATCTATCCAATAGGAAGATTTATGGTTCGTTTGGATTTTGGGGGAGTAGAGTAGTGTTAGCTGGAAAATAGGCTATTTTTCAGCTAACTTTATTCTACTCCTCTCAACTCTCTCTTTTCCCCTCAATCCAAACAAACCCTTAATGGTGAAAGTGCCACTTTTACTTGGGCACCAAAACAATTTGTAGTCAATTGAAATACCGGGCACATGAATTTTCTAGAACATCTCAATGTACTATGTGCTCATTAAAATTTTGTCTCAACTTCCCTGATCCAATTGCCTAATATCTTGATTAACTAATTCCAAAAAATTATAAAAATGCTTCAGGAATACAATTAAATGTGTATTCTCCTCTCTCATGCAAAAAGGGAGTCTCATCATGAATGAGACGCACTTTTATGCAAGAGAAGGAAAGACACATTTATTGTACTTTCGTAATATTTCATAATTACTCTAAGACCCAATTAATTAATTTAATTTTATGGTTGGATCCTTGTTTTGGCAAGGAAATAAAGGAAGGAAGGTAAAATATCCATGGATTTAACCATATATTATTTGCATTGCCATTTTCCACTCGAAAGCACACCCCTTGCTTCAAAATATTTCATGCTTTGTAAACATCTCTAGGTATTTGAAGCATTTTTTTCAATAGGATTATAGGTCGAAACTACCTTTTAATAGGTGAGACCCAACACATGAAAATTTAAATGGAAAGTAGAGTGAAGGAGACAATGATCGTACTTAAGAGCTCTTGTTTTAATACCATGTTAAATTACTGATTGTCCCAGACTTGTCCCAATAAAAATTTCTCATTGCTATATCCAATGACTTAAGTTATTTGTGGTAGACCGTAGATGTTAGAATTTAAAGAAGAAAATAAAAGATGGAAAGTGGGAAGGAAATAGTAGAAGCAAGGAGAATTATGTGTTTTGACTTTATGCTTACATCCACAACAAAATGCTTTTAGCACCTACATCTTTACCATTCAAAATTGCAATTTTCAGGAGATCCTAAATAGGCTATATATAGGAACTAAAGTTGATTTCAAGAATCCTTTAATTGGACTAAAACCAATGTCAATTAATGTTTCCTAATTTTGGAATGAATTGTGCAAAATGTTGGCAATGGCAACGAACAGATGAATGCCAAAAGATGGATACAACTTATGTCTATAATGGAATGCCCTTAATAGCTATACAGCTTTACAATTTTAGATTTTTTTTAACAACAAATCAAAAGATGGAAAGTGGGAAGGAGATAGTAGAAGCAAGGAGAATTATGTGTTTTGACTTTTTGCTTACATCCGCACACAAAATGCTTTCAGCACCATCTTTACTATTCAAAATTGCAATTTTCAGGAAATCCTAAGTAGGCTATATATAGGAATTAAAGTTTACTTCAAGAATCCTTTAATTGGACTAAAACCAAGGTCAATTAATGTCTCATAATTTTGGAATGAATTGTGCAAAATGCTGGCAATGGCAACGAACAACAAAGATGAATGCCAAAAGATTAATACTACTTCTGTCCATAATGGAATGCCCTTAATAGCTATACATCTTTAGAATTTTAGAATTTTTTTAACAACAAATCATAAGTATGGTATATATAGGAACTAAGAGTTATCAGATGCCTTAAGAGTATTGATCTAGGAAATATTTTTTGAAAATTTTTTATGGTAAATTTAAATATAAAAAAACTGATGTTTTGACAGTTTTTGTATGTTTCAAGGACAATTGATGCTCATTGATTTTAGTTAATCAATAATATCAACATGTACTAAATGTGATATACACGATACAGTGGAGAAAGGATGGCCATAAAATAAGTCTAAACTTGAAAAATCGAAAGAAAAAACGGTTGTATAAAATTGAGATTAAAAAACGGTTAGATGCTATGGAAGAAGAATTACAACAATCTCACTTGCATCTATCCTATATCCATTGCATCATAGCCAACAAAATAAAATTCAGTAAAGTTTTTTTTAAAAATTTTAATTAAATCCCATCTGGATTTGTTGTAAAAGGCCAAAAGGGGACTTACACCCATCAATAATAATGTGACACATCAAATTTAAATAAAAGAACGGGTTTTGCCACCTTGCATCATACTCTTACAAAAACATATATAAAAAAAGAGATGGGTTCAAGTTACACCTGGTGTAACTTCACAAGAGTTACATCTTTTTAAGACCATAGATTTTTCTTAGATCTGATGGTTAGAAAACACTCTTGCTATGTCATAATTATTCCCTAGAAATTAGTGGTTGGCATTAACTCTTCATATTAAATGTAGAAAAAAAAAAAAAACAGCATTGAACTCTCCCTTGTCCACCGTCATCGTTTTCTCCTTTCTCTGTCACACGTCTTTTTGGTTCTGTGCACTTAAGCCTCAATCATTGATTTCTAACACCATTGTTTCAAGGTACTGGAATTAGTGCTATAACAAAATTTTTTTAAGAAACACTCATGGCCAAAGTCACAATTATTTTAGAGAACAATTGTTGTGGCTAAGTTTTTCTAAAATATTTATAACCAATTTCGTTTGAGGTCTGCCAAAATAATAGGTCTAAAGGTGAAAATAATTGAAAAAACACTCATGGCTGAGTCTTTCTAAAACACTCTACGTGATAATGTAATTATCTCTTTCACTTAGCTTATCATAATAATTATTTTGAAATTATTATTTCAAAGGGCAAGGATTACAAGGTCAAAAAAGCAGTAGGAACTAGGAATGGAGTTGGCCAAGATTGGTTTTGCAATATGAGAAACCAGATCTACATAGAAAAATCTTCAATTCAATGAAGCTATTTATGAAAGAGGCTAATGATGAAAAAAAAAAAAATCGGCCACAAAGAGTCTTTGCAACAAGACAGGTATCCAATCTGACTTCGTGGTGCTCAACAATCAACATAATACATGGTGGCTACCCATAATCATCTATAATCTAGGAGGAGAGAGAACATATAACTCGTTTTTGGTAAGAAATATTGGTTTGGAATGTCATAAATAAATGATAATAAATGAAATGCTAATTAGAGTATAGTATTAATGAGTCATTTTTTTTACCGTTAGATTTACTTAAATCTAATGGTTTAGAAAAGGTGTAACTCTAAAAAGTTACACCAGGTGTAACTTGAACCCATCTCATAAAAAAAATGATAAATTAGGTATATTTGGTTTCTGACCTTCAAACTATATGTCAATTTGGTTCATATATAATATTTTAAATGTATCAGTTTAGTCTCTAACTTTTTGGTATTGTATCAAAATAGTTCTTACTGTTAAATGATAGATGAAAAATGATGATTTAGCTAACAGTTAAAATAAAATATTATTTTTATGCCACATTAACTGACAAGTGTACTATCACATAGAATTAAATTAAAAAAAAAAATGCAACAGTAAGGTTATTTCGTTTTGTAGTTTCTTCTCCGTCTAGATCAAGAATAGCAACTGGTATTGAAATTGGACTCTTTCTCTGAGCCCTACATTTTCTAAAACACAACACGTTGTGTCTTTTTAATTGCCAAGAACACGAACAAAAGAAAAGGAACAAAAAAAAATCTAAAATCTCAGTATTAAAGCTCAATATTGTTCTCTTCGTAATTTTCTCACTAAACAGACAGGACATATGCAAAACTGTCGTTGTTCCTCATTTGATTCTCACTAAACAAACATGGCATATCTTAAAATGGTCTGATTTACATTTCAAGACTCCATCAACCAATATTTCAAAGTATTCTGACTCAAAAAAAATTCAAAGTATTCACAAATGACAGACCCAATAATTATTTTAGAACCTTTATTTTTATTTATGGTTTTTTTTTTCTTTTAAATTTTAGAAAAAGATTGCATATGTACTGTTTGTATAGTGAGACAATTACAAAGAGAGAATTACTGGGCTTTAATGCCGTTGAGGTTTTAGATTTTTTCTTTTCTTTTCTTTGTTCATTCTTGGCATTTAAAGGGACACTATATGCTGTGTTCAATAAAACGTAGGGCTCAAAGAAAGAGTCCAATTTTAGTCTTAGTTGTTGTTTTTGATCTTGACGAAGAAGAAACTACAAGTAGACATGGCAAAACAGGTCAGAATTTTCTGATCCAACCCGACCAGAAAAAATACCTGATCCAAACCCGATTTTTTTGACCCGAAACAAAAACGGGTTAATCTGTGACCCGACCCGTTTTTTGCGGGTCAACCCAACCCGAATAACCTGTGACACGACCCGTTAAAAAAATTCGCTAAAAAAATATTTAGACTACATTCTAATACTAAGTACATAACGCACAAAGTACCAAAACTAATAGTCAATAGATTATAGTTTTTATAGATATAAACAAAAACAAGACAAGACAACAATAGCTTCACATTTAATTTGACTATTTGAGTTTCACAAGTCACAACCAATAAGAGCTAAGTTTCAGACATGAGAGAATAAGACAACTTGACAAGACAACACAAGACTGTCAAGACTCAAGACAACCATTAAAAAAAAAAAAAAAAATCTCATTCAGTGATTCAATTTGACTAGCTGTAGTCCAAAGCCAAAGGCAGTAAGGCACAAACATGAAACCACAAAGGCCAAACCTGACTAGCTGACTTGCATGGTGCGCCTTTGGTCCATGACATGTAGTTTTTTTTTTTTTTGGGTGTGGGAATGATATTATTGGTGATGTAAACTTAAAATATACATTTTACAAGTTTACAAGTTTGCTATCATGTGTAGGGGTGTTCAACTCAACCGGTGGCTTGACCCACCGGTAAATACGACCGGACCTGGGCTGACCGCCAGCCAACCTGACTACTCCGACGGTTGGTGGCGGGTTTTCTTCTCCAAAATCTGATCTGCTCGGTTCGGTCTTAGATCTTCTCCCCAAAACTCGAAGAAACCCGAACCGACCAAGATTCATAGCAATTTTCGGCGAGATTTTTTAGATCTGGCAAGATCTCAGCTAGATCCATGAAATCTCCATCGGATTTGGCAAGATCTCGTCGTTTATGCTTAGATCCAGCTACAATCTAGTGGGTTTCGCTTAAATAAGGCTTAGGTCAAGTGAAAATATGATGGGTTTTGCTCAAATCCGGCGAAACTCAGACGGTTTTTGCTTAAATATAGCAACGATTTGGTGTTTTTTTGCTTAGATTTAGTGATTTTTTCATAAATTCGGTGAAGATCCGGCAAAAAATACAGATCGCTGTCAAAAGGAATCTCCAACAGCATCATCATCTGCTTCGACTAATTCGATCGATTCGATCGTCGATCAAACAACTCCGATCCGACCTGACCCGTTGGTTTTTGCGGTTGGCAGCGGGTTTTCTCGCTGGAAACTCGATGTCATCGGATCAGTTGCAGGTTATGCATAAACTTGACCTGTGGACATCCCTAATCATGTGTGTAAATTACTTACCTTTCCACAAAAAAATCAAACATTTATTTTAAATATCTTGATTTTCCATGCTAATTATGTATTTAAATTTTTACAGAGCAAGAATCCGAATTTTTTGTATTAGTGCTAGAGTTATTGATAAGGATAGGTCATGATTCATATATAATGGTTACATATGTTTATTTCTCTCTTGATTCATGGGCACTCTTTCTGGTGGCACTAGTATGTATAGAAGTATTGCCCTCATGTGAAGTGGTGTCCTGTGACCTAAGTATGCAAGTACTTCTTTGATAAAGGAGTGAATGTAGAAGCAGACTCTAGCTTATTGGCACAATTCCCCTTCTAACAACCATTCTGTTTTGGTGGCCTTTAAAGCTAATTAAGCTGTCTTACTAGCTACTACTGGGTGGCTTTTCTATATACTGGTGCAGGACAATGAATTGTATAGCCGATATTCAGATTAGCTGACTACTTTGCTAGCTTACTTGTTTTGTTTGTTTTAAGATCTATCTCCTTTTGAAGTTGTAAACCTGTAATTATATGCATTTTGACAGTAAACTATTAACATTGAAGACTTTTCCATCATGAATTTATGATTATAAATAATTCTTGTTATGCTTAAAACTGTCAGAATTTGAAGGATATTAACAAGTGGCATTAAGTGCAATTCATTTCCTTAATTGATTTTATTCATTCTCTCAAAACAAGTTGTCATTGCTTTGTTTTTGTAATTGAAAATAAATAAATAAATAAATAAATTGTTTGAAAAATACGGGTCAACTGGACCTGACCCGACTTGCAACCCAATCGACCCATTTAAAAATGATCTGTTTTGACTCGCTACCCGATTGACCCGACCCGACCGGCTGTTTTGCCATGTCTAACTACAAGTTCGATGTAAGCTGTCTTTTGGTATTGCTGTTTTTTTTTTTTTTTTTTTTTTTTTTTTTTTTTTTAATTTAATTCCACATGGTAGCACACATGCCATCTAGTGTGACATATAAATAATTTTTTATTTTAAACATTAGTCACGTCAATATTTTTCATCCATAACTTAGTGGCAAAGACTATTTTGACATAATACTAAAAAGTTAGGGACTAAATTGACACATATAAAATGTAAAGAATCAAATTAACATACAAGTAATAGGTGTATAAGTTAAGAACCAAATATGTAGTGTACCCTGAAAAAAATCAAATAACATAATTAAATCTCAACTAAAGCTTTCACCTCTGCACATAGAGATGTCGTTATGGATGCCATTTTGTTGAGAAGATGCTGTTAAGGATGCCATTATGTTAAGAAACCTCTGACAAGGTCATTGGTTTTGGAAAAGTAGTCGGGGCATCATTCACAATTTTAGTAAGCATAATCAAATAACCCCATCTCTAATAGAATTTTGTGCACGCCAGAAATGAAACTATTGGGTTGGGCCTCACTCGGGCTCACAATCTATTTGTAAGGTGGGCTTGGATTTCCTACGTTGGATTGTTCTTATCACAGAGACTCACCAAAATTGTATTTCTATCACTCTGGTTCACTCGCCTCCCTCTTATTGTTAGTTTCTTTACAAGCCTTTCCAACCCCTTTTCCTCCTTTAGCTTCTCATATTTATAGCCAAGCATTAGTGAAGGGATAATAATTGCTTTCAAAGTTAGTGTAATAGGGGGTCCAATATTGTTAATCGTAATTGGGTGTTTAGGTGGGAGTGGGGCGAGGTGAGAGTGGCCTTGAAACTGGTTCCCATTCTAGTAGGTATGCTTGGCAGTGATGTTCCTCGAAGCACTGCCGGGCATACAGGGGAATGTGTATTCGAACGCCTTTCTTCTTGTTCGGGGAAGGTTCGCCGAGCAAGGACCAGGTGGCAAAACAAGGTGCGTGCTAATGTAGATTGTCTACTCTCTAGGCCTTTGAGCAGCACAAACCTTGGGCTTGTGGCCATTGTAGGTTCAGATTGGGGCCATGGGCCGCACTGCTGAGTCAAAACCCAAGGCCCAAATGGGTCTGGGTACAACAGTGTCGCACAAATTTCATAGTATGTTTTCCTTGAACTTCATGCATTAGAGTATCACCAAGGCAAGCCGCAACTGTAGCAATATCAGTGATGACAAGCTACCAGAGGTGTCGTGGTGGATGGGTTTAAGGGGATAGTTTGAAACAAACACATCTTTTTAGCCATTTATTATAGAATAAGTTTTTATTTTTATTTTTTCCCATATGAACAATTGCTTAGTTCTCATTGCCCAGTGCTCGCAGTTGCTCCGACGTCATTTTTAAACTCTACTAAAATTGTTGGAGGAGCACTATAACATCCTTGATATCTGGTGGATGGCGTGTTTGTATATGGTTGGGATTGGACTATGTAGCTTTATCCTTTAATTTGTGCAAATTTGATGTGGTACATCACTATTAAATTATTAGAGGTATAAAAATTATGCTTTATACCACATTTCTAGTAAATTTATTTTCTATTTTACATGATGGCTGAGAAACAAGCATGGCACCAGGGTTTTCTCCATAGTGTAGAAAGAGTGATTTTGATACATCTTCCACAAGAGTTGGATCTTGCACAAAAGGAGCTGTTGAAGATGAAGGTGCTACAATGGAAGCCATTGATGAACTTTCAAGTTCTTGCAAAGAAAAAAGAAAACCAAAAAATGAAACCATAGATATTTTAGGGAAAAACAGAGGAGTGTTTTAAGTGCTCTGATACCATAACATATTTGTGAAAAACTGATTTCATTAATTAAATTGATAAATAATTACAAACCATGTCTATACACTACACTAACAGGGATATTAGGAGGAAATAACTAACTTAACTGCCATACATAACTGATCCAACTATAATAGTTGTTAACTATAATCCTATTATAACAGTTGTACAATTAAAGTGTATGTAACAATGTAAATTATGTTGATGAGAGTCCGAATCAAATACATTTTGGGCTAAGGCTCGCATTTTCTTGTAATTTATTTTATGGGAATAATTATTAGTTTCTTCCAATATTCAATAGTGGTTCTTGGTAAACATTTCTTTGCAAAGTCATCAATTTAATACTTATGTTTTTTAAACAAATTTAGCCTCAATTGAATTAATTTTTTTGTACTAATACTGTGATGATCATGCTAAAACCATGAAAGATCTTTCATGCAAAATATGACCACATTGCTATAAGGATTTTTCATATGCATAAAGTACTTTAAATATAAAATAAATTTTAAAAAACTTGTAAAATTTTTAAATGATGTTGTTTTGTCAAATACCTTAATTCAATTTCAAACATTGCACAAATTCATATTCCGCAATAATATGGTCCATTCTAGGACCAGCTCAATACATTTTGGAATTTAGTGCAAATTTCTCTTATTTTAAATATTAGTTGAATAATATTTATGTTATGATTTTTTTTTTCATTTAAAAATATATTTTTCTTGCTTTTTAAGATGCAAGATTACTATTAATTATGTTCTTATGTTCAACTTCCGCTAAGATTTCATTTTTAATTGGTAATATCACTAATTCTATCTTAAATAGAACTTTATCAAATTTAATTTTGGATAGCTTCTTTCTACACATGCAAATGGAATGTATTATTTGTTATTATTTTATAAGCAATACATGAATTAGAAAAGTAATCTAGCCTTTTTACATAACATAAAATTGTAATTGGACTATTTTCATCTATTTATATAACATATTTAAAAAATTTTAATTCTAAAAAAATAAATCTAAAAAATTAATATCATAATAAATATCATGCCTGAGATGATCATTATCTCCCTTGGCACTATTGGACTTTAGTTATTGAACAATGGAATAATGAATTTGTTTAGAAAACTATTAATTATAATTTTTATTTTAATAGAGAGATAAAGGAAGAGTAAATTTTTCAAAAGAGATTGAAAACTTTTACTCTCTTAAATTACCGTAAACATTATAAAACGTATTAATAGAATGCACAACATTTAAAATGAAAATAATATTTTAAAAAGGGTAAGTTTCATTCAAACCTCTGAGGTTTGGGTTAATACCAATCAGGTTCAAGACTTTTCAAAACTAATCAATTTGGTACCTACAACCAATTTAGTTCCTAAAACAGTTGAGAAAAAAATAACTAATTGATTAGAGATTAAATTGGATTTAGGGGCCAAATTGACTAGTTTTGTAAAGTTTTAGTCCTAGTTAGTAACCTAAACTCCAAGATATGTTAGTAGAATTTATCCTTTTAAAAAGCTAACATCAATTGATTACATTTTTTTTTTTGACCGGAATTGATTACATTTTTGAGCCTTAACTAAAAATTTTACATTATAAGACCAATAAATAAGACATTCAATTTGCCAATAAAAGAGGTCAAACTATTCTATTATCCATAGTGCCATACCATACTTATCCCTTGCAAACAATATTGTATAACACATTATCTGATCTGAGTTGGTGCATTTGAGACCGTTGATCTATTTGATAGAAATCAAATCCAAATCCCCCAAACCGACTTCACTAACTTTTTCCGTATAAATAGTAAAACTCAATCCCGGCCAATGGTTGAGCCACCTTGGCTATCGACGCATTAGATTTTTTACTCTTCCAATTCTGCAATACTCTCCTCTCTCTCTCTCTCTCTCTCTCTCTCCGAACCACCGCCGATCAGCCCATCCCGTATTCCTCCGCCGCAGCGCAGCCGCTCTCGCTCAACCGGCCAAACATGGCGACCGCTTCAGGTACTTGTTATTTTCAATTCCCCGCTTCTGTTTCTTTAGATTGTTCTGATTGATTCGTTTGATTCACCTTGTTGCCTGCTATTATTCCTTTGAATTTGATCGTTATGGGGCCCGAAATTACATCTTGTACGACTTTTTGGGGTTAGGGTTTGTTTTGGGGATTGGTTTTATTTCATTGAATTTGATCGTTTTGGAACCGAAATTACATCTTTTATGTCTTCCTTAGGGTTAGGGTTTTTTTTGGGATTGTTCCATTTTTATTTTAACAGTATTTGGGGGTAAAGCCAGCTTTTGTTTTGGCTTGCAAACGAGTGAGAAATTTTGCAGTATTGGTATGCCTATTGGTTGTGCATTGAAATAGATTGTGATAAATTGGATTTCTTTGCTACATTGTCAAATTTGTGGTATTTTGTTCAATTCATTGTTTTGTGAAAGTGTTGTATTTCGTTATTGGCAGCTGATGAGTGATGAACATTTTTAATCATTAAAAAAATGTTTGTATATATCCATAGCCGACCCTAAAACTTGGGACTAAGGTTTTCAATTCATTGTTTTGTGAAAGTGTTGTATTTCGTTATTGGCAGCTGATGAGTGATGAACATTTTTAATCATTGAAAAATATGTTTGTATATATCCATAGCCGACCCTAAAACTTGGGACTAAGGTTTTGTTGTTGTTGTTGTTTTATGGGGTTGCAGTTGCATTTAAATCGAGGGAGGACCATAGGAAGCAAATTGAATTAGAAGAAGCACGTAAAGCTGGGCTTGCACCAGCTGAGGTTGATGAGGATGGAAAGGAGATCAATCCTCATATTCCGCAGTATATGTCATCTGCACCTTGGTATCTCAATGCTGAGAGACCTGTAAGTACATCTATCGTTTTGATGACTGCCTTGCATAACTTCTTCGTCTTCCCTGATTTATTGTTTGGACTGGTGCATAACTTGTAAAAACAAAAACAAAAATTGTAATGCTCTGTATTTGTTATTTGAATTTCAGAGTTTAAAACATCAAAGGAAGTGGAAATCAGATCCTAATTATACAAAATCATGGTATGACAGAGGTGCCAAAATTTACCAGGCTGACAAATACAGGAAGGGTGCATGTGAAAAGTAAGTGAACTCTCTCTCTCTCTCTTTCCCACCCACCAGCCAATGTACTCCCACATTTAAGAATCAACATATTTCCTAAACTCAAGTCAGATAGCAATCAACAGCTAAAGGAGGAATAAGAAAAACTTAGACTAGCTATGCGTCCTGTAGAGGTCTATTGGTGGTGGTAATGCCACAAAATTGACTAGTTGGATCTTTTACCATCCCTTTTTTACCATAAAAAAGAAAGCCCATGTTATTCTTTTTTTTTTTTCTTTATTGCATATGTGGGGTAATAATATTTTTAATTGCTTCTCAACAGCTGTGGAGCTATGACTCACGATTCAAAGGCATGTATGGAAAGGCCCCGTAAAGTAGGGGCAAAGTGGACGAGCAAACACATTGCACCTGATGAAAAAATAGAGACCTTTGAGCTTGACTATGATGGCAAACGGGACCGATGGAATGGCTATGATGCATCTACCTATTCCCGTGTCATTGAGAGATACGAAGCAAGAGATGAAGCTCGAAGGAAATTCCTGAAGGACCAGCAGCTTAAGAAACTTGAGGAAAAAAACAATAACCAAAATGGTGAAGATGGTGAAGCTGGTGAAGCTGGAATCAGTGATGAGGATGATGATGAAGATGATCTAAGGGTAGATGAGGCCAAGGTTGATGAGAGCAAACAAATGGACTTTGCAAAGGTTGAAAAGCGTGTGCGTACAACAGGTGGTGGAAGCACAGGAACTGTCAGGTCAGAGCTCCCTTCTATTTCCACCAGTTTAATGCCATTCTAATGGAAGATGGAAATAAATGCTTTCTTTTTGTGCTTGCTGGTCTTGTATACTACTATGTAGAAATATATTCCCACCTGTGGGTTGGATGTTGTATGTTACTATTCTGAAGTATATATTTTTCAGGAACTTGCGTATTCGGGAGGACACCGCAAAATATCTGTTGAATCTTGATGTCAACTCTGCGCATTATGATCCCAAAACCCGGTCCATGCGTGAAGATCCTCTCCCAGATGCAGATCCAAATGAGAAGTTCTACGGGGTAGGTTTCTTTGAAGATTAGATATTGTATTATGAATTCTTTGGGTGCAGTTTTTGCAAGTTTGTAATATGTATTTATCTCACTTTGGTTTCTTTGACTCTTTTATTATAGGGAGATAATCAATATAGGAATAGTGGTGAAGCTTTGGAGTTTAAGCAGCTTAACATTCATTCATGGGAAGCATTTGATAAGGGACAAGACATGCACATGCAAGCAGCTCCATCCCAAGCTGAGTTGCTTTATAAAAATTATAAGGTCATTAAGGAGAAGCTGAAGTCCCAAACAAAAGATGACATCTTGGAGAAGTATGGAAACGCAGCTACTGAAGGAGAACTTCCAAGGGAGCTTCTACTAGGACAGACTGAAAGAGAAGTTGAATATGATCGTGCCGGCAGAATCATAAAGGGGCAGGTATGATGTGTATCAATGGTTTACTTAGTTTTATAACTTACTCTCTTAAGTTTTAAACTTGAACTTTTGATGAGCAAAAGATGATTGGAATGAAGAGCCATGGGTTTCTGAACAATGTTGATGTCTAGCATTTAGTTGTGAAATGCATGATTAAGGTCTGCAATATGTATAGCTTTTTTGGACATGAGTTTGTTCCACGCTTTTTGATCACCTTGTCAAGTCTCTGATAGGCGGCAATATGGAGTGTTTGCCTTGGGAATATTTTGCTCCAAATTGTTTTTGGGTTTAAATTCTTGGTAATTCAGTGGCTATGACATGGATCTAGATCTGGGATCATGATCTAATGTACAATGTTTTAGGATTTTTAGAATGAATTGCCTCTTTGAACTGTTCTATGGTTGTTTTCAGTGAGATTAATTATTTTATTTGGTGTTTGTATCTAAGGCAATGAATACTTTTCATTGGCATTGTTGGTCTTGAAATTCTGATTTTTTGTATTAGATAGTAAAATTCTCAATTACAAAAGAAAGTTGGTCTTTTATGTTATATTTTCTTGCATACTTACGTAGCATGCTTTATTGCTTTTGCAGGAGAAGGCACTTCCCAGAAGCAAGTATGAAGAAGATGTTTATATTAACAACCACACAAGTGTATGGGGTTCATGGTGGAAGGATCACCAATGGGGCTACAAGTGCTGCAAGCAGATAATCCGGAACAGCTATTGCACTGGTGCTGCTGGAATAGAGGCTGCTGAGGCTGCAACGGATCTTATGAAGGCTAATATTGCTCGGAAAGAAGCTACTGAAGGTGTGTATTAGATTTAGGCTTTTTCTGTGTCTTTTCCTTGTAATATTCTTTCTGAAATAGAAAGCAAATTTGTGTTGGTTTTCAATTTGTTCTATTGCTGCTTAAAAGGCCATGGTATATGATCTAACTTGACATTGTATCTTGAACCTGAAAACAGAGACGCCTACGCTACTGGAGGAGAAAAGGGTGGCTACTTGGGGAACAGAAATCCCAGATGACTTGGTTTTGGATGAGAAATTACTTGCAGAAGCACTTAAAAAGGTGACAGAGGGTCTAAGTTTTATTTTTGTTATCTTCCTCTTGTTCTTAATATTCTTTTGTACTTCTACTTCTTCTTTAATATAATTCTAATTAGGGATACCTGCCTGTTTGCGGGATGTTACCTCCCCAAGTCTTAGAGCTTGGGGTTCAGGGGGTGGGGGAATGTGTTTGAGTGGTAGTGTAGGATTTCTAACCATTATAAAACTCTTATTAGGGTCTTGGTATAGCTCAGGTGGTATGGAGGTAGGTGTTTGTAATTTCTCTATACCAAGACCCTAATAAGAGTTATATATATATATATATATACACACGCGCACACACACAATTGGCCCAGTTGGACTTCTGACTATAGCTGCAACCCATCTCATATTGGTGAGAAGGAATGGTCTTTTAGCTCTTGAATATTCAGGCAATCAAAATAAAGAGAAAAAAAAAAGTTGAAACGGTTATGAATTCCATTGAGTTTCCCTAATTTGATCGAACAGCCTATAACTCTTATTAGGGTCTTGGTATAGCTCAGGTGGTATGTAGGTAGGCGTTTGTAACAGATTAGGGGCAATCTATATCTAGTAAGGGCATGAATTGTTGGTATGAACAGCTTAAATTTTCTCTGCCATCCAATTTTTTGAGTTGAGCTTGGTAGACTTCAGAGTCGTACATTTAAATTTGTAGTTAGATTAGTTGATGAACATTGCTTCACTTGTACACTATTCAATTCTAAAATTTGTTTGGCTTTGACAGGAGGATCAAAGAAAGAGAGAAGAGAAAGATGAGAGAAAGCGCAAATATAATGTTACATGGAATGATGAGGTAAGATCTTTAAAATTCCATGGTTGAATGAAGTGCTAAATTTAGAATTATGAACAACTGCTAGATTATTTTTGAAAGGAAAGAAGAAGAAAAAAAGCAAGTGCTGGATTGTTTGTCTAGCTTCTTGTGGATTTTCTCACCATTGTATGATCAATTGCAGGTTACACCTGAGCAAATGGAGGCTTACAGGATGAAGAGATTCCAGCGTGATGATCCAATGAATAATTTCCCACAACACTAGGTTTAGATCTGCAATAAAATGGGTGATGGAGCTTCTATGTTACAAAGCCTTGAAGCTCTCTTTCTGCTGCAAGCAGAATTACATGCCAGCTGTGTTATAATGCAGTTTCACCAGCTGGCTTCCTGCACCTGTTGCACGGTTGTATTACATACTGAATAGAGCTATTCTCTCTGATTGGTCCGTCAAATCATGAGAGGTGTGGTGGAATGCTGACATGCATTTGTTTATTTGAATAGTGCTTATATGTTACTTCAATTCCATGTGGAGAATATTTGTAGCTAGAAAATGCCATCCTTTAGATGTGTTTACTATGCACCAGTGATGAATTTCTTTCCTTGTAATGTGCCAGTCTATAAAGTTTCCACCATCATAATGTGATTATCTTGTTGAAGTACCTCCACTAGAAACAAATAAATTTTTTGATTGTATAGTATGGATATTGGGTTCTAGATGCATGTCATTAGGTTGATCATGGGTTGGGTTGGTTTCGGTTTCCGTTTCATATGAATCTCACCTGAAATGAACAAGGATGCCTCCATTCAATGTTGGCCGAGGGGTACGGGTGATTGTACGCACACTGCTCTCAGGTGGGTGCGATATTTCTCAGGTTGGGGCACTTGGGATGGATTGCCCACTTTCTACTGGTTTTCAAGGGTGGCAATACATCTTTGCGTGTCGAGTTCGTATCGTGTTAACTCATGAATATTTGACTATATAGGTTTACTCTAACCTGACATGTTTATTAAACAAGTCAAAATTCTTTAACTTTAACACAACTTATTTATTAAACGAGTTAGTCGTGTCGACATGTTTATTTGATTTTATCAAAAAAAAAAAAAAAACTAATTTTATTGTCAACCAAATTAATATAAATTATGAAAAACAAAACAAATAAATATTTTCAATATAAAATTTAGAACTAACAAGTAACTGTATCCGAAATAATCATTCGAAACTAAAGTATATCTCAATATTACAAATAATCAATCATAATATGTCAAAGTAAATAAACCAAAACAATTAATAAGTTTATATATCTTGAGTTTGAAGGCTGTATTGGTAAAATGTTATTTTATTATACAGGTCAAACGAGTTCCATGTGATGGATATTAATTCAACCCGTTTATTAAACGGGTTAGTTGTGTCAACTCGAATATGACACGAACTCATTAAACCTCAACTCATAACTTACTAATTTCGTGTCGTGTCGGATTCGCCGGTCGTGTTCAATTTTGCCACCCCTATTGGTTTCCAGCTTTCCAAATTTCTTTTCCTATTTCTTAGCAACCGAATAATATAAACAAATTATTTTGAATGTTTATTCTACCTTTCTACGTACCAAAATTTTCACTTACAAATAAAAGAGGACAAAAAAGAAAAGGCCTCGAATTATTCATCTTCCACGAAGGAATGCAGCTTTCCATGGAGAGACTGTTTTGACAAAATATGCCTTATTCTACTTGCAAGAATTTCATGTGATTTTATACAGCATGTGTTACATAGTCTTATTGGCTGATATTGGTGGATTTTGTTGTCGCATTTGTGGAGTTGGCTTGGCATAAACACAATGATCATGTTATTTGATTTTTTTTAAGTAAGTACCATCCTCTTTCAAAGGATCCGTAGTCCACATTTCTTTCAAATTTAAATGGATTTGGTCTTCCACTATACATTGAAGAACGAGGGCATGATTTAAGCCAATGATTAGCCAGTGTTTGACTGTTGCTTTTGGAAATAATAGTATCCATTGTCAATTTACTATAGGCTCTACACAACCTCTCCCTATTGTTGGCACCACTTGAACTTTAATTAAGACCAGGTAAATGACGCATCCCTATTCCCTAATGAATAAATTTAAGTTGCTGCATTAAACCTCCAAACCCTCCATTAAGCATTAGCTGAGCTTTCAATTGGTTTCCCCAAACTTGACCACTTGATCAATAAAATGATTTTTCACCATTTTTTTAAGCTTATATTATTCCTCAAAAATACTAAAAATGCAACTCCAAACTTTTAAGAACCAATATTGGGTTTTCAATATTTAAACTAAAAGAGAGATTATACTTCTCATTTTTAACATAAGAAAAAGAAGAACCTGCAATATATATATATATATATATTTGTTGATGTTGTTAGATATATATCCATTAATATGTTGCTGATGTGCAACTCAAACCCCCTTTTCCTGAACTCCCAAACACTTCGTGCATGGGGAAGTACTATCTCACCTACAAAGGTGGGTGATTTATTGGTGTTACATGGTTGAGTGATCAAATCAACTATATCCTATTAAGCTATTAGAGCATTCTCATTGGGTTCAAAACCCACAACAATGCATTATAGATAATACTATTCACACAAAAAGCACAAAACTACACTACATCTAGGGCCAAAATGGGGATTTTCCCCTTTTGCCCAAAAGATGTAGCAAAATGCCCATGTTCTAAAACTATCTAGTAAAATGCCCCTGTTTTGAAACTCGATTTTTAGAAATTCGAGTTTCAATGTAAAACTCAATTTGATGAAAATCGAGTTATTTGGAAAAATTCACATGGAACTCGAGTTCCCTAATTTTATTTATTTATTTATTTTTAATTTTGATTGCCTATAACTCGATTTTCTAAAAATTGAGTTTCAAAATAGAGGTTTCTTTCTAGATAGTTTCAAAAAATATGGGTATTTTGCTACATCTTTTGCGTGAAAGGAGCAAAAGCTCATTTTTGCCCTACATTTAGTCATAAATTTTGCATCTAAATTTCTCTCTCTCTCTCTCTCTCTCTCTCTCTCTCTCTCTCTCTCTCTCTCTCATGTATAAAAAAGTACAAGCTGGTGGGTGTTAAAAAAACATTATTTTACTAAGATGTAATACAAAATAAAGAATATAATGTATGGTGTGTCGTAAAAGTTATGATATAAAATAAATAAATTTACTTTTTATAATGCAAAATGCATTTTTATATATTATATTTTAGTCTAAACATTTAATTAGGAAAAATAGTAGTTTATCATGTAATGAAAACATACTGTCGATGTTATTAAAATTTTACATGTTAGACCCACTAATATACACTAGAGGAAGTGGATTAAAATAATAAATACATTATCCCCCTCAAAAAAAAAAAAAAAATTATTAAATTAATCATTTTCTTTTAACTTACACTTTTGGAATAAATAATATTTTTTCCACAATTGTAATATGAAGCAGTCAAAAGACTGTAACTATTAATTCAAAAGTTGGTATGATTCTTGTGAGGATGAGGATTCAAGTCTGATTTAAACAGGCAACCAAGGTTATTTCTAAGGATACACCTCAGACCTCGGGGACGAGCACTAGTTGTGTGAGGCACATGAAGTTAAAACATCAAAAAAGAAAGAATGCAGACTTAGCATGGAACACGAGAAGGATGAATGAAGAAGGGTGTAGAAGCCATCCCCTTCGCATTAAATACAAGACAACCACTCCCCTAGCTGCATTAATGAGGAAATGACCGTGAATAGTGGTGGCACAGCTAAAATTGCAGAGTAAAAGCTTACTAGTATGTTTCGGATGAGACAGAAGTCCTAGGAATGTAATCTTAGCCCTTCAAGTGTAAGAATAAGATGATTTGTGTTTAGATATAAAAGGAAAAGGAAGATCCATATGTGGGAGATGACAAAGAAAAAAAAGAGGAAAAGAGAGAACTTTGTAACCAAGAACTGAAACATCTGTATAAGTGAGAAAGACATACATATATAAAAATAGACCTTCCTCGAGCTTGACCGAGGAGTATTTTTCCTTTTAAACTTGTTGCCCTAGTTATTTCATTTGCTTCCTATCTCATTGTGATTAACTTTTAATTAATTGAGCGTTCAATATATAACTCATTCTATAACAAATCTATTGTAGTGAGCTTATTGGGCCATTATCTGAGTCATTTTTGGGCCCTGGATCAAATTGTGCCCTTAGAGTTTTATTTCAAAATTTAGGGGTTAATTACTTAATAAATTTTCTTTCTTTTGTATTTTTGTTTTTGTTTTTGTTTGTTCGTTTGTTTTTTTTTTTTTTTTAAATTTGATCTCTGACCCAAATAATAATCTCCAAGTCCAAAGTCCAAACGTTTTGAGGCAAGGTGCCTGCGCCTGTCACTGTTGCAAGGGTAAACATTGCTCCATATTTGTTTTCTTTGATTTATACACATGGGAAATTAAGATTTGGCCGGCAGAGTAATATCTGGTTGGGAATTAGGATGTCATTTTATTTATTGTCTGAAACGTGAATTACAAGCTAAAGAAATTAATTAGGAACCATGAGCTGACTCTTTTCTGAGAATTTCTCTGCACTATTTGGTATATCTCACTATCACATATGCATGACAACTAATTAACAGTGCATAACAACCTTGGTCCATATAGATTATAGATATCTACATCGTTTACTGCTGTTTTGGTTGCTCTTAAACTTTTGTAGGTCAAATGAGATTATCCGATTCTTCTTATAGTGTGAACTTGAGTTCGAAACTTCCCTATCCTGCTTATTGTAAGAACAAATATATATGGGTCTAGTAAATGAGTGCTCTCAAAACATTTGTTTATGGATCATTTAAAAAAATATTTGATACCACTTTTATGAAAAATAGAAAAAAATGGTAAAAAAATCAGTTTTTTTCCCTTTTTTGCATAAAAATATTTCTAAGATGGTTCATCAACAGGTACTCTTAGAACATCCATTAACAAAATCCAATATATATTACAATGCAAATGACTCTATATAATTAGTTGCGCATGCATGTAGCTTGCCTTGCAATCTTACTCTAATTAATATTTAAGTATCCTGATAGACCAATAATGTATTGACCTCTTGTGATGAATTAATCAATTAATTTAGTCAAGTTAATTAATTAATCTAATTAATATACAATATGCGTGGTAGTATAAACAAATCACCAACTAAGTTAATATGCAGCGGAAAATAAAGTTGACACGATGATTTGTTTATGAATGGGGAAACCTTCAAGGCAAAAATCCCACTGGATGATTTTAAG
This sequence comes from Quercus robur, assembly GCF_932294415.1. NCBI lineage: Eukaryota > Viridiplantae > Streptophyta > Magnoliopsida > Fagales > Fagaceae > Quercus > Quercus robur. The sequence continues at coordinate 15,319,973 of NC_065535.1, read as the reverse complement.
GTCACCATTCTCGAGAATCCACTATTATCATAACAAGCGGTTATAAGTAAAAGAATCCTAGTACCTTATACCAACCTACAGTTGAACCTTTACCCCAATACCCAATTGGACTTGTTCTGTAGTGACAATCTCTCCTTTTAATGCACGGCTCCCAGTACGTGGCTAACCAATCGATGCACGGATCCAAGTATATGACTAGCCGCCAACTTGAGAAGGATGTTGATTGTAAAATTCTTCTGTTCATTAACACGATGAAAATCACGAAACTCCTTGGTTACAAAACCCTACGGTGTACAAACGCAACAACTTCTTGAAGAGGAAGATGAACTAGGGCATATGTCTCTGGTCACAATATCCTTCTGAAAAACTTTTGCATTCAGTTGCATTAGTTGTGACGGCCCTTAAAATAATCCTTATATATGTTTAGGATTGTGAGAAAAAAAGGCCTAAACAAATATACACGGATTGGAGTGAAATCAAAACTGAAAATTTGATTTTCGTAAATCTCGATAGATAGCTTATCTATCGAGCAGTTGTCGAGCATCGAGTTTACACGGCCTTTTAAACCTCGATAGATTCTAACGAGATTGACGAACTCCCCTTCCTGGACGACTTTACAAAATATACTCGTCCATCTTGGCACGACACGGACAAACACAAGCGAATCATTAATAAGTGCATTCAATGCCTTGGGCAGTTACCAATCAAGTGGCAAATCGTTGGAGCCTCATCAAAACTCGTATTCATGAGCCTTGAGGCGTTTCAAAAAAGGGCACTAAAGCTACAATTAAGGCCCCAACGGCTAGAAACCATAAAGCTGTATATATACATACTGACCAGAGACAAACCAGGTAGAGAGAGAGAGATTCATCCAAAAATACTCTTATAATCAGAACATTCTTATTATTCTCTAAAAACTCCCATATATACTAACTTTGGCATCGAAGACGTTGTGGCAAACACCACATCGGTGACCACCTTAAGAGAGCCATTGTTCTACATTTGTAGAGTTGGTGACACAGATTCAGCTCTGTCTGGACGAACCTACAAGACTGATAATTTGCACATCATCAGATTCTATCTGTCTAGCTAGCTGTTGAGCTTTAAAATCTAACACTTCTTCACTTGATTCTTGGACAGATTTGCATGGTTTTAATACTTGGACTTGAAACCTTGTTCCTTGAAGTATTAAATACATCATAGATCTACCCAATTACAAGTAAAGTGTGTTTTGTCAAAGGATCACCCAATTATAAATGACATATATTCCTAACATGATTCACATATGTTCTAACGTATCCCAAGCCCAACATGATGGGTCCGTTTGGATTGAACTTATTGTTGCTGAAACTGAAAACTGAAAACACTGTAGCAAAATAATTTTTAAAAGTGTGAAAAGTACCGCGGGACCCATTTTTAATATTTTTAATGCGTGAACAGTGCTACTACAGTACGTGAACAGTACTGCTACAGTATATGAACAGTAATTTTTGTCTCTACACAATAAATTTACTGTTCATGCGCTGAAAAAAAAAAAAAAAAAAAAAAAAAAAAAAGGACGGAAACGTGAACGTTGGTTTCAGCTAAAACCAAACGCTCACGATGGAGAGTTGGAGACCATTATTAATTGTAAGCAAACTAAAATTAGCAATCATCTTCTATACCTGTGAAGCTAAAAGAGAAGATTATCATTACCACACTGTATAACCTCATATAAGTGTCAATTAATTTTCGATTGAGGTCAATGGAGACATGATCATGTACTCATGTATATTACCTAGCTTTGCTACTTGCTAGCTTTAATCACGTTCAATGGCTCTTTTATCCAAGTAGTTTTTAAGGGAAACTAGATGAGACCCATTAAACATATCATAAACTATCTTATTTTTACAAGGTAACTTAGGTATTTAAGAACCTACATTTAATTGTCATAAAAAATAAGGAACTATCTTCCTTATTTATTAAGAGGAATGAGTGTTGATTAAGTCCTAGTTTTTGTTTTTTTAAGAAAGAAAAGAGTACTATATATGATTAAATGAGGATCTTACAGCTGTGAGCCTCAATATTCTTAAAGAGTTAAGAACATCAAGCAATGACTTTGAATTCCCTATTCCCTATTCCTTGGTTATAAGATTTCATTTTCATTTCTTTAATTTCTCGAGGCCACTTGAATCTCATTTTCTTGAACTTTAACACCGTTGCATTTCTGTGTATGAAAAGGTCACAAATGACATTGACTTCCTGTCCAATTAGGTATCTCTGTGTGTATGAATGTCACATGAAAAAGTCATGTTGACTTGCCTTTCAGACTTCGTCAATAACCTACAGATGCACAGAATGGGAGAGATGAAATGAAAGGGAAGTATTATCTCAAAATAAATAAAATAAATAAGTTCTGTCTGAGTATTTGGCCTAAGAGAAATTCAGAATGTTCTTGAATAGGGTTGCACTTATTCTATTTTATTTTTCTGATAATAGTCAAAACCCCATACTTCAATTTTATTGGTGAAGGTTTTTTTTTTTTTTTTCAAAGCTCTGTTAAGGTGAAGGTTCTTAAATACGAATGCACCTACTTCGCTTATATTTTATTGACCACAGTCAAAAGAATCAAAACCATATATTTAAAGGGTTATGCTAACGAGTACTCTAAGGGCACTCATTAATAATCTATTTTAGGAAAGTTTTGTTATCACTTTTATGGAAAATAAAAAAAGCTGTCAAAATATTAATTATTTTTTTTTCATTTCCTATAAAAACTTTTTTTAAATGGATTATTAATAAGTGCCCTAAGGGCATTTCTCATATTTAAATTATAGAAAGATCATTCATGTGCTTCAAATATTGATTAATTTTTGAATTTATGCTTCTTTTTCAGCTTAGATTTTTGAGAAACGTCGCTAACATTAGTAAAGATAATTTTTGTTGTTTCCTTTTCATTCTCACAAGCTACAATTACACGCTACGGATTAGAAATAATAATAATGATAATTACACAACGTATTAATTTGGTCAGTATATCCTATCAGAGGTTCTAAAATAGATTATTAATGAGTGTCTTATGGGTATTTCCCATATTTAAATTATAGAAAGATCATTAATGTGCTTCAAATATTGATTAATTTTTAAATTTATGCTTCTTTTTCAGCTTAGATTTTTGAGAAACGTCGCTAACATTAGGAAAGATAATTTTTGTTGTTTCCTTTTCATTCTGACAAGCCACAATTACACGCTACGGATTAGAAATAATAATAATGATACACACCGTATTAATCTGGTCAGTATAGGTAAAGTAATGCAACTAAAAAGGTTATTTCGTTTTCCACGCCCTGACATTGTACTAAATGCTGTTTCTTAGTCTTCTATCTAGTAAATACTAAGAAAGATTAGTTTCTTAGTCTTTGATTCACTTCCTTTAGCAAAAACATTTGACTGGAGTGCATCAAATATTGATTAATTTTTAAATTTATGCTTCTTTTTCAGCTTAGATTTTTGAGAAACGTCGCTAACATTAGGAAAGATAATTTTTGTTGTTTCCTTCTCATTCTCACTAGCCACAATTACACACTACGGATTAGAAATAATAATAATGATAATTACATCACGTATTAATCTGGTCAGTATATCCTATAGAGGTAAAGTAATGCAACTAACAAGGTTGTTTCGTTTTCCACGCCTTGACATTGTACTTTTTATTTTTATTTTTGAAAGGCCCTGACATTGTACTAATGTTGTTTCTTAGTCTTCTATCTAATAAATACTAAGAAAGAAAGATTTCTCTAAAAAAAAAAAAATACTTAGAAAGATTAGTTTCTTAGTCTTTGATTCACTTCATTTAGCAAAAACATTTGACTGGAGTGCATCAATTTCCAAGTCTAGGATAAGGTGTTTCATTTCATGTTTGCACAATTTAAAACCATTTTTCATCACTTTATAGATGTTTTCTTACATTGCCATAATTTTTTATTTTTTATTTTTATTTTTTAAGATCATTGTCATAAAAATAAGGCCCCATCTAGATGGACCCACACAGGCACAGCCAGTAGAAATTCGCTTAACTTTATTTCGTAAGAATTGACTCAAAGTTTTAAGATTCAATGATTCAAAGAGTACCTAAAAATAAAAAATAAAACTCCCAAAAAAGTAAAATTTTATTAAATCTATAAATGTGCACATTTTAAATATATTTTTTTAATCTTGCAAAGACTTTTTTTTTTTTTTTTTTTTTTTAATTTTTGATAAACGAGAGTCATAACTTTTTAAGTATTAGACTATTCTTTCAGATATATGCACTGTCCCACATACACCAAGTTATTACTTGGAGGAATTCTTTGTGAGTGGCCTCAAGAGGTTATATTGATACTTAACTTTAAATAAGGTGGAACTATATATTTTTATATTCTAAGAAATCTTTAACTTCTATCATAAAATAATTTTTTTTCATTTTTTAAAATAAAAATATATATAACGACAGAATTTTAAATTTATGATGTTCTTTCCATGAACATTGTTCTTTATTTGTATTAAGACACCAATAAGTGTCAGTTAAATTATAAAACTCATGATTGAGACTAAAATCCAGTATTCAATTATCAAAAATACTTGGTGGAGGCATAGTGAAGACCTTGACTTTCCTCCTCTTCCGTCATTCGTGGTTAGATGTGTTCACATCTGCTTCTCAAAAAAAAAAAAAAAATGTGTTCACATCTTGGCAAATGAGCAGAAAGGAAAATGCAGAACTGGATGTTTTTATTTTTGGGCCACAAAAAAAAAAAAAAAAATGCAGAACTGGATCAATAGTTATTTGAATGGGCCCAACAGCTCAGGAAATCTACGTGCGGTGATTGGTTTTCGTGACACGCCCTTGACTATTGGGAGTTTATTACATGGACCTCTCTCACCAAACCCGAGCTTTATTTCTACGTTTATGTTCTCTCTTCTCTCCCTTAATTACTTAGCACGTATTAGGGGCAAGAAAAAAAAAACAAAGTATTACAGTATTATAACTTTATCAGGATAATAATAGTAATTAGAGACAAATTCAAGAAAGAGAGAGAGAGAGAGAGTCCAAAAAAACTCCATAGTGAAAGTCTTTATACTTTTCTCCCTTGCTTAGCTATTTCTTGGTACTTTCTTTTCTCCTTCGTGGGACTTGGGTACTCTCGCGCATCATGGATAAGTACATAAATAACTAACAGCATCGAAGCTTTAGATGCCTTGAAACCCAGGAAAAAAAAATAGAGCGATTGATAGATTAAGATCATCATCATGGGAAATTGTTTCGGAGCTCGTGTAAACAACCATGGCAGCCCAAGTATCACCAAACATTCAAGCCCAGGTACCTACCTATTCCTATATATATATATATATATATCAAACCAATCAATTCCTTTTCTCCTCTTGGTTTTCTTGTTATTTCTAGTTGGTTAAATTTCCAAGAAAAATAAGATAAAATAAAGTTTATTTCAGTTATACGTTGTAGAACTATGTTTCTATGTCCCGAAATTTGTGGTCGATAATGATTATCTCAATCAACTACTAAAGTTGGGTTATTACATGTATTTCTTTTTTTGTCTGTCAGTCTGTTTTATTTTATCTGAAATCATATTCTTTGTTACTTTGGATAATATATAACTCTGATTCATATTATTGATAGTTATTTAGCTTTATTGTTTGAATGATTGACACGTAGTTTTGCTTTCATGTGTGAATAATAAGCAGAAACATCATCAGTCACTTATAGCAAACCAAGCTTGTGGTCTTCAAAAAACAGCAGCAGCAGCAATAATGCAACCACCCAAAACAGCAGCGCCGAGATCAACAACATCAACAGGGTGGAGGAAATGCCTCTTCCTCCTCCTCCTCTGATCACCGGCAAGGTCATAACACCGAACCTGAAAATGTTCACTTTGGCAGAGCTAAAGAGTGCCACAAGAAATTTCAGACCAGACACAGTGCTAGGTGAAGGTGGCTTTGGAAGAGTTTTCAAAGGCTGGATCGACGAGACCACCTATGCACCATCAAAAGTCGGTATCGGAATCGCTGTTGCAGTCAAGAAATCCAACCCTGATAGCCCTCAAGGTTTGCAAGAATGGCAGGTAATTAAAAATTATAATTGACTTTTTTGTTTTTTTTCTTTTGTTCATGTACAAGTTTAAATTGTTTAATACACAAACCGCACGTTGACTAGGAAATTGGAGGCACAATGCATAAAAGTACAATTGTGTTTCATTGATATTTTCTAGGAGTCTAGATTAATTAGTTAGGTACAATTCAATAGAACCGGCGCCGTTTCTCTCTTTGCTTATATGGTGAATTAACGTTTATATTACATGTGATAGGAGTTTTTACTTGTAGTTTATGGTGTTTTTAGTGGTGAGAAATGAGTTTTATTGATACCAGAAGTCCTTACAACTAATAATTGGGAAGACCCACTGCGACATGTTTTGCTGTTTATCCGTGCTACTTTTTGTAGAAATACTAGTGCTTTTTATTCAATTGAACAAGTTTTCTCTAATTGTACACAACCAAATGAGCATGGGAATCTTTCTAGGAGACATTGATAATCATCACTTTGAATTACAATTTCATTTATTTTTGAAGCTGTTTTTAAAACAGTTTTTGCGCCCTAAGTGCCTATTGGCAATGATTCTATAAATCTTAAAGATGTTGTATAAACACTTGTGGTTCTACTTTGAGAAATGAATATATAAATAACTATGCTATATCAGTACATTAATTGTACCAATTTCATTTTCACAAACATGTGACTGCTAAAAGAATAATCATAACAATATGCATATTACCTTTTAGGGAATGTTTGTTTTTGCTTTAAAATCCTTGCTTATTCTCGCCTCAAGTTTATGTATAGTTTTTTAAAGGACGCATTTTTTTTTTTAAAATATATATAATAGGTATACTATACTTTTATACAACTTGTCTTTAAAAATTTATAAAATAAAATAAAAAAATCACAAAACATACCTTTAAATATTCCTATAAAAAATTTCTATTTGTTACAATGAAATCACTTTAGACCTTGAAATTTTAGAAAGTACATATATATATTTTTTATTTTCCTCCCATGCAAATTTAATTATAAACAATACATTTATGAGACGAAGAGAGGACTTGTATATACCACAGAAACACAATGAAAACACAAGATTATTATAAGATAGAAGTGAATCAATTTATTGATAGTGTTGAAGTTGATTACATGTATTAATTTGTGGGTACAGTCGGAGGTAAAATTCTTGGGGAAATTCTCTCATCCCAACCTGGTTAGGCTCCTCGGCTATTGTTGGGAAGATAAAGAATACCTCCTTGTTTACGAATACATGCAAAAGGGAAGCCTGGAAAACCACCTCTTCAGAAGTAAGAAGCATATATATATATATATATATATATATATATCTACAACTACAAATATATATATATATATATATATAACTACGAATGATAGTAATAAAAACAAAGGATATATATGGATTTTTCTTTGCAATTTCATTTATACTAATAAAAATGGAGAAGATTATTTTATTTAGTTCATTTGATCTAATTCTATGATGAAATAATAGGAGGTGCAGAACCACTTGCATGGGATGTGAGGCTCAAAATAGCATTAGGAGCAGCTCGAGGCCTTAGTTTTTTGCACACATCAGAAAAATCGGTGATCTACCGTGATTTTAAGTCATCCAACATATTGCTGGATGGGGTAATTAAATTAAACTCTTTCTAACTTTTTATTTTTTTATTTTTTTTATATATAAATATTTTATAATAAAGTCTGGAACAAATTTTATAAATAAATTTATTTATTTATTTGAGAAGAGAACAGATTATATATCTTGTTGTGGGGTTTTGACTTTGATTGCTTGGTTTGGCTCTAAAATAAAATGTTTGTTATTCCAGAATTTCAACGCAAAGCTGTCAGACTTTGGACTCGCAAAATTGGGCCCAGTAAACGGGAACTCGCATGTGACAACCCGGGTCATGGGTACTTATGGCTACGCCGCTCCTGAATATGTTGCAACTGGTAATTACCCAATTTTCATTTACTTTATTTTTCAAGAAAATTTTAAATAATAAAAATATTAATCCTACTCAATAATATTGTTTTAATTTTTTTGATAATGATATTAGAAATTTAGAATCATAGTTATTAATTCTAGATCGGTTCAAATAGTTGGGCTGGTGATCTGGTGCCAAATTCAACCCGAATCTTTGAATAGAGATTGTTAAGCATATAACTTTAGTATTAAAAAAAAAAAATTGAAAAAGAAAAAGTCAAGCATATAACTCGGTCAGCTCCAATGTACTTTTGCATTATTAACAAAAATAAAATAAAAACAAGAGAAAATGACATTATTTTATTTTACAATTATTTTCATAACGTGTGAGACTAGTAGTCACTTTACTTTTCTTTTCTTTTTTTTTGGTTGAGAAACCTAGTAGTAGTCATTTCATTTTCCTCTTTTGGAGAGGATCGAAAGTAATCACTTTCACTATTCCACATCAAAAATGGCACTTTTGTTGAATCCACAGGTCACTTGTACGTAAGAAGTGACGTCTACGGATTCGGCGTCGTTTTGCTCGAAATGCTAACGGGCATACGGGCCCTCGACCCCAACCGGCCCAGCGGTGAACAAAACTTGGTGGAATGGGCCAAAACATCTCTTTCTGAAAAAAAGAAACTGAAGAAAATAATGGACCCAAGGCTATGTGAAAATTACCCAATTAAAGGTGCATTCTGTGCGGCCCAGCTAATACAGAAATGTCTAGAATCTGACCCAAAAAATCGTCCATCCATGAATGAAGTTTTGGAGGAATTGGAGAAGATCAATGCTATTAAGGAAAAAGTAGCTGAGCCGAAGCATAATCCTAAGCCCAATCCTAAGCCCAATAAACGCAAAGAAGATAGACACCAACATCACCATAACTATCATAAGTCTCCAATTCACCAAAAGCATGGTGTTAATCGAGCTGGAGCTAGAGCTTAAATAACTAGTTTGAAGCTAGATTTTGCTCTTACAAATGTCTCTGGTGAAGTGCATGTGACTACTATTTTATGTATAAGTTAGTATTTTTTATTAGTATGAAGCTTTAAGTTATAAGTTATAGCCGATAAGAGACCTGGTCTCATGCCAAAATCAGGGGCATAGGTATTTGTGTAAAAATAATAGAATTGTATCATGTTGGTTTAAGAACTGTGTAGGCTTTTATTTTTGGTAATTAAATTGGCCTTGTTGTTTTTCATTTGTATCAGTTCTTTTGCTTTTTTATTTTTTATTATTTGTCAACAAAAACTAACTAGACAGTAAAGTTGATACGGATTAATCTGTCACAATTTACTTTTATCTCAAAGGAATGCAACCTCAACTGCTAGCTAGCTGCTAGCCTAACTTCAAGTGTTTTAGCGTTGAAAGCAGACACTGCTTAGCCATTTTGGGCAGAAGTCTTCGAGCTTCTTCTACTATGGTTTATAGATAAAACCACCATGCTAGGCTGCTAGCTCTACCTTCTTTTCAAGTGGCATCCACATTAAGCTTTACCCAATCAATAGAATGACTTCCCCAGTTTCCGTCTCCATACTTTGTGGCACTTCCATTGCTAATATGATTTGCATCAACTCGTGCAAAAATTTATGTATATTTTTATATAAGAATCTACTTTTTCTATTATATCTAATCATTTTTCCAAAACATCAACATTAGATTATCTATTCCACATTTTATTTTATTTAAAATTTTACGTATTGAATATACAAAATTGTATACATTCTTCGAAAAATAGTGTATTTTAAATATACATAATTTTATTCATTCTTTGAAATTGTGTACATTTTTTGGAAATTTTCTACATTGAATATACTGAATTGTGTCAATTCTTTGTTTCATAAACATAAACAATTAAAATTATTGTATTAATCAATTGATTGAAAATGTCTCAACACCTAAAAATGCCAAATTTTCCTTGAACCTCAAAAGTACCTTTGGATTACCCAAAATGATTGAACTACCCCTAAGACCTCAAAAATACTACTGAAACCTCTAAAATGACCAAAAAAAAAAAAAAAAAAAACCATGCATCCTATAAAATGACCAAAATAATCCTGAAACATTTAAATTGATCTAAAATACCCTCAAAACTTCTAAAATGACCAAAAATATGTCAAAACCTTTGAAATGACTGGAATACTCCCAAAATTTCTTAAATGACCAATAATACCCTAAAATGGCTACAAGCACACTATAGCATAATGATTGAAAACCTTTGACAATTCTGCTTGAGATTGTGTTCAATAGAAATTACAATATGTTCATTTTGAACCATCTTTTTATTTTCTTTATAGAAGGAATAATCTAATTAATATATGGAAAAACTAAGCATTTTCATGTGCAGCCTATCATATGGTTTTGTGACCCCCAACCCTTTTTCTTGCTTTTTTTTTTTTTTTGGGTGAAAAAATGGTTATGTAACTTTTGTTTCTGTAAAGCGCGTCTTCCTCCACGTGAAACCTCAAATTCCCCCAAAAAATTATAATTAAGCCCAAACTTAATGATTAGCTCTAAGTGCCCATGCAAATATAATTAATTAAGTCCAATCTTAATAATTAAAATTTTGGTAAACGCAATTAGAAATATGATTCCACATGCTGCACGCCCCTCCTTCACTGCCCATGCTTTTAGTCGGAGTGCTGTTTCTCCATAATTATTAATTTCTACTAATTAAGTTTAAACCTTAAAAAAGGTCTCTGACATATATTCCACAATAGGCTGAGGCTTATGTGGACCCCTTTGTGCCTGAACAAATGGGCATGAATTTCAAGCGCCAGCCTTTGTTTAACTTTAATCATGATTATATAATGATTAGGTGATGGTCTTCATGAGGTTTTAGCATGGATATCCTTTTTTGGGTCTATGAAACTAGACTAGATGTATTCATGTATTGAATATAACTTAACTTCGGCTTGGTCAGTGGCTCAATCCTAAAGTGGGAAAATTGAAAATCTTATAAGAGATTCCCCCCACTGGGTCCAAACTTTTTGGGTGCGTGATCTAATTGTTCTCACTAGGTTTAGACTCTAGATAGTTTAATGAAAAAGAAAAAATGTTCTTGGTCTTGTTTGAACTTTTTTAGCATAGCTAGCTGGTTCTTCTTTTTAATTTTTAGATAAATTTCATTATCAAAAAACATTTGTACCACAAATAAATTCATAATTTTTGTCTCAATTCTTATATATGATTGACTATAAATGATAAATTCATGTAAAGTGACAAACAAATGATTACAATATATTATATAAAAGAGTTGTGACTAAATTTGTGGTACTATAAAACAGCCTTTTTATATAACAAATTGAATATTTTTCAGCCAATAATAATTCTCAATATCTATCCTAGTACTGGACTGTTCGAAGTTAGAACATTTTGTTGATTTTGTGATGATTGACATAGGCCTGTGACATTTCACTGACAGAGGGAGACTCTTCGAGGCTCAAGATATACATTTACACCCAAACCTATCTAAAATTTTTCAGAAGCACAGGATCCTAGTTCAGTGGTCCTTGGATCTCTAGCAACTGCATGGCTCAGAAATGCAGACTGCATATGCAAGGAACCACTGCCAATGCACCACCAAATAGAGAATATTAAATATAAATAAATATTTGGTCTGGACCATGCCATGCAATATACAAATATTATCAGATAAAAAAAAGGGTCATGATCTGGTCCTCTGGAATGGGGCCGACTCGAAATAGGATAATGCTAATATTGTTTTGATGAAAAAAAATTTCGCATCTTTTAGAGTTGGGTAGTATTAGAAAAAATGAGTTAAAAGAAAGAAAATTATTTTTTGAAAAATAAGTAATTTTATAGAAACATAAATTTTTAAGGAAAATTGATGTTCGATGGTCATTCCACACACTCATATCGCTTCTTTTTTTGTAATAATTTTTAGGATTTTAATTGAATTTGACTTTTATTGGTCTAATATTTTAAAGATCTTCTTGGAGGTCCTTAATGTCTTAAGCCTAGGCTGGCTTTGATCGCCCATATTTTTCCCCCCCTTCAAATAATTGAACTAAAACTACTTTTGCATTCTCGATACCTTGAATTGATTGATATCTATCTGTAAATTATTATTGAAAGCAATTAAGACAAAGTTAACTATTAAACATAGGGTACGGTTATACTTATTAATTGTTGTGCAGTTTTGCTTGGTTAACAATGCTCTGACGGTTAGTGAACAGTTATATCTTGGTGAGGCCTAGAATTCAACCACAATGGACCAAATCCTCTACCCAAAAAAAATAATGAAGCAGAACTGATTTGGGCCCAGGACAATAAACTAATAAAGTACCTAGGAAATAAAGGGGCAGTTGTCTTCATTTAGTTGATGTTAGTTGATAAGCCCGATGGAATCGTTCGTCTCGAAGCAACTAAGGATGAGGAACGAGCCATAAATGTCACCATTATTAGTAGAACCGTTACGGTTTGGACGAAACAAAGCTACAGTTTAGAGGCTCCTATATTCAAGTATTAGGTGTCAAGAGATTCCATCTCCCCTACATTGAATGCCAAGAACGTTACCTAAGAAGAGAATTAAACCACTATTAATGGTGGTTCCAACGGTTAGGAGAAGGAAAACCTATAAATACCACGCACCACCAAAGGTAAATGATACAAATACAGAGTTATTCTTACCGAGTCCAAATCTTCTGTACCACTCTCTCTGCTCCACTTTATGCTCCACAAATAAAAATTTGACACATGTCTACCTATTTAATTAGATGCTAATTTTTTGCCTTTTTTTTATTCCAAACTTTCAGTTCCCTAAAAAATTAGAACAAAAAACCAACACTTGTTCAACGGCCACCAGCATCGGTCCACCACCAACTTCGCCGGCTCCACTAAAAAGAGATCACCAACATTGTCATTGGCCATCCACTACTGCCGCCAGGTCCACACCTTAGCCGGCTAGCCAGTTACCCAAAAAAAAAAAAAAAAAACACCAACACATCTTCACCGGTCACCACCAACAAACAATCCATCAAAAATTTACCAGATACTTAACCCCAAATTGGTACAAGTCAGTGCGTAACCTTTTGTCCGTACTTTGATTACCACAATTAATCAATCAGCACACAGAAACTGAAAATTTTCAAGAATAGAAAACCACGAAGCACTGTGCCACACAACAAAATAAACACAACAAAACCATGTGTTGGTGTGGACCTGGCGGCTGAGATGTGGACCTAAGGTAGCCACTACGGTGGACCTAAGTTAGCCACTAAGGTAAATGCTCTAAGCAGCATACAAAACATGGCAGCCACTAAGGTAAGCTTGAAGCTTTTGATTGACAAAAAGAGACACCAAGTGCTCTTCGCTGAAGCAGGCAAGGAATTGATTGATTTCCTTATTACTATTCTCACTCTGCTGGTTGGACCGGTGATGGTGGTCGTTGAACATGTGTTGGTTTTTTGTTTTAAATTTTTTTTAGGAAACTGAAAATTTGGAATATAAAAAGGCAAAAAATTAGCATTTAATTAAATAGGTAGACATGTGTCAAATTTTTATTTGTGGAGTATAGAGTGGAATAGGGAGAGTGATACAGAAGATTTGAACTCATTCTTACCAGCTAAAAACATTCCAATTCTCTCTCTCATTCTAACTTTATCATCGGAGGCTTGCCGGCAGCACCACACTGGTGACCCATTTTGCTACCTTCTCTTGTGTTCTTGCAAGTTGCACCAGGGCTATCTGGACGACTTCAACGACTGACAATTTTAGTTTCATCATTAGTCATATTTGTCACACTAAATTGGTTTTGTTAGCAGGTATACTTAAGAAAATTTTTAATACCACCTTCCAGTGGCGACTCCAGGAAATATTTTCAGGGTGTTCCTCAATAAGCATAAATTACACAATCTAATAAAAAGAAAATTTTATATATTGACAACAACAACAATCAAAAAATACACAAATACATAGAATTTACAATTGCTTTCTACGAGTTTTCATATTTTGAAATCGTTGCATAATAGTCTCATTATCAATGCTACAAGCTACATCTTTTTCAATATACACAATCAAGCAATCATTCATCCATTGATCTCCCATTCGATTGCGCAGTTCATTCTTTACATATTTCATTGCTGAAAAACTTCTTTCTACTGTTGCAGTAGCAACTGGAAGGGTCAAAGCTAGCTTCACTAGCAAATAGACTAATGGATAAGTCTCGTGTTTTCTTGTGCTCACTAACTTTTCAGCAAGTTCACTAACTCCTTGAAGCTCTAAAAAGAAGTCATTGCTGCGCATATCAAAAATATAATTTTGCAGTTGAGAGTCAAGTGCCAAAATATCTGTCCCAAGAAAATCAGAGGGATAGAACTTAGCTAGACGTATCAACTTTTCCTTATCGAAAGCCACAAATGAATTACTTGGATTCAAGCAAGCCATACAAAGTAGCAAATCAGTATTCGCTTCAGAAAAACGGTTGTTAAGCTCTTGAAGTTGCATATCTATGACTGTGTAGAATAGCTCAACACGATAATGATGTAAATTTGTATTTTGTTGGGTGTTGCGTCGCGGCCTCCCACTAACTACAAATATCACTTCCATGTCCAAGATAGGAATATCATGTGAGGTACAAAATAAAGATACTTCAGCCAATAAAGATGCCCATCCATCATCTCTCATCACTTGCAACCGTTGCTTAGACACTTTAACAAGATCCATAGCATTTACTATATCTTGATTTTTTTTTTGTAATGCTATTGACAACTCATTTGTGATCCCTAAAATATTTTTCATCAAGTGTAGAGCAAAGACAAATTCAAAAGAAAGAATTGACCTCATAATAGATCGAGCTTCAACTTTTTGGTCGGAGAGGCCATCTTCTTCAATAATCTCTAGTACATCAACAACAGCAGAGAACATCAAAATCAAACTGAGAATGGTCCCATAATATGATCCCCAACGTGTATCACCAGGACGTTTAAGATTTGTCTCTTGATTCAAACCTTGCCCACTTCTACGTACACCATTCTCTAAATCTTCTTTAATCTTGGCAAATTGTGTATCTCGAAGAGCATCTCGTCTCTTACAAGAGCCTCCAACAACAGTTACTAAATTACTAACCACATAAAAAAATTCAGCAATGTTAATGTGATTTTTAGCAACAGCAACAAGTGTCAATTGAAGTTGATGAGCAAAACAATGGACATAAAATGCTGACTTGTTCTCTTTCAAAATTAAAGTTTTGAGACCATTGATATCACCTTGCATATTACTAGCCCCGTCATAACCTTGCCCACGTAGGTTCGATAAACTCAAATTATGTTCACAAAGTAAACATTCAATAGCATGCTTGAGTGACAAAGCGGTAGTACTTGCTACATGTACAATACCAAGGAATCGCTCTATAATAATTCCTTCTTTGTTCACATAACGAAGAACGAGGGCCATTTGTTCTTTCACTGAGATATCACGTGACTCATCAACTAATATTGAAAAGAACCCATTGTCGAGATCCTTGATGATGGCTTTGGATGTTTCACGTGCAATTGCATTCACAATATCTTTTTGAATGTCAGGGTGGGTAAGCTTGCAATTTTTCGAAGCTTTTTGCAACACTTCATTGATAGATTCATTGTGATCCCCCAAAAATTGTACAAGCTCAAGGAAATTTCCTTTATCACTTGAATCTTGAGATTCATCGTGACCACGAAAAGCTAATCCTCGGCATAAAAGGAATCTTATGCAATCAACTATTGCATTTAATTGAATCCGATAGTCAATTTTATCTTGATTTGATTGCTTAACAAAAACACTTTGAATGTGTTGCTTTTCATTCAACAAATCATTACCCTTTTTGACAGCTTGGTAATGAGCACTATTAACTCCCCCAACATGGGAATTTAACTTATCTTTCTGATTCCAAAGTTTGAATCCCTTCGTTACAAAAGTGTCACCTCCCCCTTGCTTACCAACGTCTTGTCCAAATAGGTAGCAATAAAAACAGAATACTGCATCTTTGTCTATACTATATTCCAACCAGCATCTATCTTTATACCATTTGGATAAAAATCGACGGGGCTTTCCAGAAAAAAAAGATATAGGGTAATCATCACTGTGTAAAACAGGTTGACAAGGGCCTTTTGTTAAATAATATCTTCTTATTTCATCATGATGATTAGGATGATAAGATGATATTTTTTCTCGTAGCCCAGGATCTGAAGGAAGATTCTCTAAGTTAAAGTCAACACGAACTCGCTTAGAAGATGAAGATGAATCTTGTGCAGGAGCTGAATCTTGGGTACGTGGTTTTCTTATCAAATATTTGTCCATAATTCTAGCAAAAGAATAAACAAAAAACTATAAGTTTATTTGAAATATTAATAAAATTATTAATTATTATTGTTTAGTTGTTTTATTAATTTATTTGTTTTTTATAAACTATAATTTGTTACATTATTGTTTCATTAATTATAAAATTATTAATTATTATTTAGCCTAACATAATTTAATTTATTTGTCTTTTATAATACATTGATTAATTATACTGTTTTAATTATTATTGTTTAGCGTAACAATAAACTATATTACTTTAATTTATTTGTTATTAATTATATTACTTTAATTTGTTATATTGTTTAGTTCTTTGTGCACATTACACTAAAAGAGCTAAACATTATACATATCATGTGCAGCATAATAAAAGCAGTGTAATGTGCAACACATTACACTGCTTTAATTATCATTTACTGTCCGGCCCCATGTGCCCACTGCCTATCAGCCCATTTATCCCTACCCCACTCAACCCCACTCAACAGACAAGCACAAATCATCCCCCAATCACAACCTGCCAATCAGAAAATTTCACAATCACAATACATATTACTAATCAGCAACACACTGAATCACTGCCCAACAGACAAAAGCAACGAATAAAGCTATAAGATAAAGCCAAAAAAACAGACAAAAAAACAAAATAAAGTTAAAAGTAAAGATTGGTTCCCAAAAAAAAAGAAAAAAAAAAAAAGAAAGAGTAAAGATTCGGCACACTGGCACAGCCAGCCAATCAGATTATTCCAGTTCAAATTTCAAAAGAGAGAGAGAGAGATAATGACTTAAAGACTAGAATAAATAGAGAGAGAGGCATCAGACTTTTGCATTTTATCATTTCACGGTTTGCATTTCAGTGTGAGAGAGAGAGAGAGAGAGAGAGAGAGCGAGAGTCAGAGAGAAAAAGGGGGAGAAATACCTTGAGGCCGACTGGCGACGGGCAAGCGACGACGGCGGAACAGCTGAGACGGTGAGACCGTTCTGATCTGCGACGACGGGCCAGCGACGAGCGACGACGGCGGGCGACGAGCGACGACGACTAGACGAGGAGCGGCGGAGGTCACGGAGCGAGCGAGCTGCGCCTGCGCCTGCGAGCTGCCACTAGGCGCCACCGTGGGTTTGGTTTGCTCTGGGTTTGGGGTTTCTTTTTTGCTCTGTATTTTGTTTCTCTTTTGCTCTGTATTTGGTTTCTTTTTTTTTTTGATAAACGCCTCTGTATGACTGTATTGCAGTGTTGGGTAATGGGGTTTGATTTGTTTTGGCTTTGTATAGAGTATAGGCTGTCTTGATCTCTGCCAACGACGTGACCGTGGTTTGATTTCTGATTTTCTCTGATTTTTTTTTTTTTTTTTTTTTTTTTTGGGTGAGAATCCATGGGTTTTGCTACCTCCGTATTATGTTGGGCTTTCCGGGTTTGCCGTGGGCTTGGCTTGCCGTGGGCAGTGGGCTTGGTTCTGTTAACAAATTTTTTTTTTTTTTTTTCAGATTTTAGTTCAAAATTTTTTTTTGGGTTTTTTTTTTTTTTTTTGGCTTGAAAGTAGGACAGATAAATTTTTTTTTTAATTATTTAATTTGAGGGTATTCCTAATTTTTTGATTCAGGGTGTTCCTAATTATGGGATGAGGGTGTTCCTAGCATAGATTAAATATAAATTTTTTTTTTTTTTTTTTAATTTTTTTCAGGTCAGGGTGTTCCTGGGAACACCCTGACCTGTACGTGGCGCCGCCACTGCCACCTTCATGAAAATTATAAAAAAGTCGTAAAAAAAATTTTATAACTTTTTTTTTTAATAAAATATTTTTATTTTTAAATAAATGTCTTTAAACTGTTTGTTAATTTTTCTCTATCACAAATAAAAGGAGAAATAATAGTGGACCTTTCGAAATTATTTGTCCTACATCATAGCCGTTAAGAATCCAGCAGTAGAATGGTGCCGCGGCCTTTGCTTTTGCGTGGTAACCATCAACAATCAATGTCTCCCTGTACAAAAATTAAATGCATTTCGTGAAAAACAATCCACCATGATTGCTATTTTTCAAGCTCTTCATCATATAAACACAGAATGCATGCCTATGCCTATGTCGCATTAGCACACACTCTTCCCCCCCCCTTCTTATCTAATAATTTTCAAAAGTACTTTAGTTATTTCTTTTATGGAAAATTACCATTTACCCTATTGTTGTTTGGCCTTCTCATAGTTTTTTTTATTTATTTTTAATAAAGAGAAATGTTATATTTACAACATTTTCACAACAAATTTTACGTGGTGGGTTGTTATTTGTTATTACTAACAAGGTAAGAAAATAATATTAGTTGTGGATTCAAATTATAAACCCGTAAAAACATGATAATTAAGATTTGTTGTAAAAATGTTGTAGATGTAGAACTTCTTTTATGAAAGACCTTGACATAGTTTTGTCTATTAACTTTTTCAATTGTTACATATGATCATTTAAGGGTTGGAGAACAATGCAAATTGTTAGGGTTCCATTCAAAACTAAATAGATTACATTTGAATCCAAACTTTAGGTTTAAGGTTAAAATTTAATAATTGAAAAAGTTTGTAAGACTAGATTGTTATTGGGTCAAACCACAATAGGTAAGTTGTATGTCCCATAAATATAAAATTTGTTAATTTGGAGTATTTTAATCCAAATAGGAAATCAAATATGACAATGGAAAAAATTTGTGAAGTAAATTGTGACTGGACCAAACAACAAGAGGATATATTGTAATTTACCCTTTTAGTTTTCGTTTAGCCTTTTCTTTTCTTGAGTTTCTTATTTGTTGTTTGAACTGATTGTTAAACATGTTAAAAGTTCCTTTCTTTAACAGGTTGATAATTTACCATTGTTATTTCAAGTTGCTTTCATAGTTGCATATATTAAAACACTACTCGAAAACATTCTAGATGTGAAGTACAAATTAATTTGGAAGAGAAATAACTGGGAATTTACAAAATTTACTGTAATTACAATTACAAAGTACAATAAAATTACAATAATTTTTAAAATGAAAAATATCTGGGATACAAGTACAAAGTACAAACTACTTTAATACGTGCCTACCAATAGTATTATTATTTTTAGTTACTAATCACAACTTGCTAGTTGAACATGTTGTGATAAGTGTAAGGGAAAATCTGTGTGCATAGTTTTACTGTCCATTTTCTTGAAGGAAAGGGAGTTTCGATAATAATCAAATAACTATAGATACCACTTAATTAATACAATTCGTTGAAGTGATAAGTCATAAGCGGTGGATAATGACTTTTAGGCTAAAATACCAGAACTATTTATGAGGTTTGGATTAATATTAGTTGCTACTAAAACCTTTTAGAATATTCAAATTACTCTCTCAATACAAACATCACTTAACATTATTTGAAAATTTGGAGTAAGGGAATTTCGATCTGTGCTAAGTGCCACTTGTACTTAAGGAGTAAATTATGTATTATCAAAAAAAAAAAATATATTGGTAGTACCTTTTTGGTATTAGCCCAAACTAAGGGTGATTTTTATATTTTACCTAAAATATTTACATGGATAGTTTATTTATTTATTATATTAATTATTACCCTTCACTCATATTGTGTTGTCTCAATATACGAATTGTTAAGAAAAAAAAAAAAAGAGGACTAAATTGCAATTCGTAACCTTAAGGGTAATTTTGATTTTGTCCTCTAGAGTTTTAAATTTGGATCCGTATCCATGACATTATATATCATTTGAAATTTAAGCCATGTTAGTTGCATATATTATTTTGACTAAACTACAATTTAGTTTGAGGTGATTTTGGTTGTCTCATAAAGTTTCAAATTTTAGATTCACAACATTATGTTGTTTTGAATCAAGATGATATTTTTCTACCAAAAAAAAATAAAAATCAAGGTAATATTTAACGTCATGATGCATGGACGAAAGAGATTAAATTCATACGATTTGTAATGTTAGGAGTACAGATCTAAAATTTGAAAATTTAAGAAGATAAAATCAATATTATCCCAAATTTGAAGGGTATAAATTATAATTTAATAAAAAATTGTTTAATTTCCTGTTGGCTTTTGTGTAAACTGTTTACATGTGGACTTTTTGAGTTCACATAATAGCTGTTCATGGCACATAGATCCGTCTTGAAGGGAAAAAGATAAATTAAGAGTACGTACAAAAAAAAAAAAAAAACCCATCTGGCATTTACATTTTTGACTTCACATTGTGAAACCTTTGTGAGAGAGAGAGAGAGAGAGAATCTGCTTTCTAAAGGGCCATGTGTGTAATTGGCGTGTGGCAAATTTTGCATGATCGAGGCGTGGCGCCGAGGGTGATGATAACATCAGATGAGTGATAATCATGACAATGAATGGGTCTCTTCTTTTAGTCTTACAAACTCAAACCCCCAAACCAAAGGAACCAAAAAGGCTTAACCCTGTGGCTGTGAAAATGTGTTGCTCTTCCATAACTGGTTCAGTACATATATATGAATGAGTGTCTTTTTGGTCTTCGGCCCCCACATCTAGAATCTCTTCCCCAATGACTCTTTCTAGCCCCCACTATCACACCTACCATCATTACTCCCACTTCCTTATCTTCCCAACTCCTATTTACCCTCATTTAATATGTCCCTTTAAATTCTCAATTTGCATCCAACTTTATCTATAAATATTATAATGCCCATCCTTTCAAATCATACTATAAGCTCCAAAATGATTGGTTTCTAGACTACTACTGTATTTGACCAAATTCTCCTTATTATTCAACCCCCAACTGGTTGATACTAGTACCTATCGATTTTAAAACATGGAGCGTGACTCAATAGTAGAGGTCCTTATTCCAGCACTCTCAAATGAGCGGTTCGAGTGATAATCTCAATAAGGTTCATGTGGTACACGTTGTATTCCTTGTTACTATCACGCAGCGTGGGGTTGATGAGACCACATTCAAAACACCCCCCCTTTTTTTTACTAAGAAAAAAAAAAAAAAAAAAGATACTTATCATTTTCGGCCTTTACTCAACTCATTTTTCAACTTCAAAAAAAAAGAAAAAAAAAAGGATAAGATCTTTCCATTTTTTTTTCTCTCTTTCATACCTTGAATATAAGGCAAAAGACACGTGAAAGAGGAATAAAATGCTAAAATCCAATAACTGATTGCACTAATACCTACTTATCTTTACCAAATAACTATAAGGAAGCTTTATTAATATGAAAGTTTTGACATCTAGTGCTTGTTTAGAGGAAAAATTGTTGTGTTGGACTTGGGGAAAAGTTGGTTGACCCTTTCTACACACTCCTTGGTAACTAATGATCTATTAGGGAAAGATAGCAATGAGATTGCTCTTTGGAAAAAAGACAACACAAACAATGATATATTTTCTCTTTGGAAAAAAGTGCAAACAAATAATAATCTGCCAGATATGGTCCATATGAAGTTAACTATGATGAATTTTTCGTTGCCGTGAGATAACTCTTATGATTTCAGTATCCAAGTTTGACTTTGCGTCATAAATATTTGAAATTGTGAAGAGTTTTTTTTTTTTTTTTCAACGTGTTTATCATGAACCCAATTCATGACCGTTTTGCTGATAAAAGCAAGGAGATATCTTTTTCTCATTGTATATCTCATTGTTTTCTGTTTTATTTTTCTTGTTTTGGTATAAGGGTGTGGAGTTATTAAATTAATACGTATTGTATACTACTACTTGCCAAAAGTCACCTGGCTCAATGGCATGTTAGGCTCCCTCTTACGTCCAAAGTCTTCCTCGAACAAAATCCATTTCTAAATCTGGCTCCATTAAATAAGAGGAAAAAAAGAGAGAGAGGTAAATGACAAGAAATAGAATAAGATGTGTCGTTTGTGAATGTGATAGCTAGGATGAGGTATATATGTATGGGCAAATAAGTTATGTGTGACAGAGTGTGTATAACAAAACTACACTACAAAAAAAAAATTTGCATAGAAGTTTATGTGGAAAAATTCTCATGCCTGAGTTATCTATTTTGCAGGATGGGCACCAGACCTGAATTATCTATTTTGTGTACCCAAGTCTCATATTTGACGATAAACATCGGTTGAGCTACTTAAAACAACTCATATTTTCATACACAAAAACTACTAACTGTTAATTTACTAGTTCTCCAAAAAAAACTTAAGACGTTGAGAAACAATAAATATAATTATTTAACCAATAATTCTAGCACTAGCATAGATGAACCAAAAATCGGTCCCACACAAGATGTGTCTCATGTATGATTACAATTACAAATGCCTTCATTCACACAGCCAAAATAAAGCGCCTTGATTTTATTTTATTTTAAGTAGCTAACAAATTTACATGACTTAAATAAATTGTGCCTGATAATTTACCTAGGTAAATTTGGAACTCAATTGTAACCCATACAGTATATATACACCCCTACGACGTGATGTGTTTAATCTATAATCTAATATATATAAAACTGAAGATGTTTAACTTTTTGTTGACATCTTAAATATTGCCACACAAACTTTTGCTGTCTTTTAATTTTACAAGTCATAATTCTCTTTTTATTTTAATTGAATTTAAATTTTATTCTATATTTAAACTTTTAATAAAGTCTTAGCATATCATATTTTCTATCAATGTTAAGAGATATAGTTCAACTTCAGACACTTTTCTCAAAAAAAAAAAAAAAAAAAAAAAAACTTCAGACACAATCCTAATATATGTCTAATATTTAAAAAAAAAAATATATATATATATATATATATGTCAATATACAAATATAGGCATAATAAATACTGTTATAATAATTATCAAATTTCATTTTAGATTATATATATATATATGTGTGTGTGTGTGTACGGACTCAATTTGATCCACAGCTCAAAAGATTCGGACAATGGCCCAATAGGCCCACAACTAGGATTGTCCAACCCAACCCGGAACCCGACTAACCCGAGCAACCCACACGAACCTAAACCGGAAATTGCCTGAACCGACCACTCCGACGGTCGATGGCGGGTCGCCGCCCACAGAACCCTACGTTTGCGGGTCAGTTGGCGGGTTTCCTCTCCTAAAACCCGAGCAACTTGACCCGAGCATATAACAAAAAACTTCCAGCGATATTTGGAGTTCTCCGGCGAAAACATACAAAAACTGGTGTTCTTCGGCGAAAATTTACTTAAAACCCATTAGATCGGATGAGATACGGTGAGATCTTGTCGAGATCTAGTCCAGATTCGACAAGATCTGGTGAGATCTCGTTGAGATTCGACGAGTTCTTGTCGTGATCTGGCCAGATCTCGACGAATCCGGCCAAAATGACGGCACCGACAATGAAACCCGAAACCGATCGGTACAACCCAAAGCCCGACGTGACCCGAACAGGCCGATTCGACTAGCATTCTGGGTCGGTTACGGGTTCCGTTTTCACCCACCCAATAGATTTGGGTCAAGTCCGAGTCAGGCACAAACCCGACCCGTGGACACCCCTACCCACAACAATAGATTTTTTAGAGAGTGGGTTTGTTACTAAACATTCAATGAGTTAGATATAAGCCACAATAGGTTAATTAGTGCTGGAAGGGCTAGAATGAACAAGTTGAAAAGAAAAAGACTCCTCGGTCATGCCCAAGGATGGTATGTTCTTATAGATATTTCTTAGACTTATACAAATATTCAAGTTCTTGGTTACACAGTGGTTTTTTTTTTTTTTTTTGGTTTCTAATGATCTCTTCTGTGATGGAATCTTTCCCCTGTTATACTCCTTTCCCTTCTTTCATCTTAGCCTTCCACATGTAGATCAGATTACTAATCTCCTTGATACTTGTCCCATCAACACCTTCCTAAAGTCTTTGTGAGTAGTTGTAAGGCTAGAAATCACTGTTTAGGTATCACTTCCACATTAATGTGGCCAGTTGATTAGGTGGTAGCAACTTTCTTTCTAGATATTTATCAATTTTCTATTAATTTACCTCTCTTTGAATCTTATCCTCCCAAGCACAGTTGCCCACTACCCAGTACTTGATGGGTGGTCGAACTTCAAGCTTCCACCCTGTTGGTTGAGGAAGGGTGGCTCCTCGGACAACTTCACCTGTTTATCATGTATGGCCTCTTCCTTGACTCAATAATCTACTTGCCTTCACTAGTACTTATCTGTCCTCGGGCTCTTTGACGTCCTCGGGTGCAGCCCACGACCCAATATCCTTACCTGGGCCTTTCATCCCTATAATAACCCCTTGAAATTATACTATTTCTTTCCTTAGGGAAAAGTAGAGTTTTGATTTTAGGTTACTGTACCTCCCACGCTTATGACATTTTCTTACATGTGGGCATCTTTTCACCTGCAATGAGCACGCTCCTGACGCTTGGCATCTGGGACGCTGCAGCATTTACTCTGCACGGCACCCTGTCTTCCACGTTCTACGATATGATGAAAATCTTACAGTGGAGATTTTCTATAGGGATTCAAGCGAGAACTTTCCCACTTATTTTCCCCTCCTATATAAATTGCTCGAAGAATCCATATGCCCCACTTTTTGAATCTTCAACTCTCAAGAACCAGTCCGAGGTGCTCTTTCCTATATTTCTGTAAGTAACCTTTAGCCCACCTACTTATTTTTAGGACCTTTTCTTCCTCGGCCTCCTAATTTTCACCTTATTCTTCTAACATCCTCCACTCACGTCTAAAATGGGTGGATTTGCTAGCTTGGTTGACACCCCAGAGGGCATAGAGAGCTTTAAGGCCTGCTATAACATACCAACTGGGGTTTCGATCCGGCATTGCCTTCAAGGAGAATGGCATGTCTTGAGATCAGAAGGAGAGTTGGTAATCCCTATGATTGCCTTTATAGAGGGAGGGATGAGGATCCCTATGGGGAGAGTGACTAGGGATTTTTTAATTGCTCATAAACTCTACCCGACCCAGTGTTCCCCAAATCTATTTAGGATACTAGGTAGTGTGGACGGCCTTAATGACAAGATGGGAGTAAATCTTACCCATCACGATGTCAATTGGGTGCATAATTGCCAACACCTAAAAGTCAGGCTTATCTCATGTCTCCCCGAATCTAATAAGGGCATGGACCAAGATTTTTTGATTATCTCGGGTGAGTGGCATGATGGTCTTCATTGTCTAACACGAAAGGGGAAGCCAGGTGGGATATTTTAGGCTTAGGCTCCCTATTTTAACACTGAACATTCTAATTTCATAGTTTCTTATTTGTTTTGTTTGTTTGTTTGTGTGTGCGTGTGTGTGTGTGTGTGTGTGTGTTTTTTTTTCTTAGGTTCAAAATTTTATTTCTTTTTGTTTATTGAACCCTTTCTCTAATTACACTTTTGTTTCTTGGATTTTTGCAGACAAAAATTTCACAACCCCTAATTTTAGCTTCATTAACGAGCTCGATTTTACCAGGATACTCCAATCCGAGATTTTCCTCCACTCGGATGGACAATTGCGAGCCGCCCACGTCATCCTCGGTACAAGCTAATATCAACAAACTTTCAGTCCCCGAAGTATGTAATTAAGGCGAAAGACCCCTGATTACAACAGATTAACATTGCAGTGCCTAGGTTCCTCGTTAGTCCTCCACCTAAAAGCACTCAAAAAATTGAGTTGCCCATTCAACGTGTAACTAGGGAAGAAGCAACTTCTTCACATCGCGCTTTGGAAGAAGAGACATTCAAACTAATTGAGGTCACAGAATCTGAAGAAGACTTCGAGGTTCTTGATCAATCGCCCCCTGCCAAGTCTCCACACGCTTCCTTTTCCCACCTACCCTCTGCTCAAGTAAGTAGCAACCAAGAGCCATTCAACGTTCCTGAAGCCATGGTGCTCCAAAGGAAGAAGAACACTAGCCTCCTCAAATTATTAGAGTCACATGCTAGAGGGTCTGCTCACGAGGTGGCTATCTAAACCCGTCCCCCCACCCCCCTTCCCACCCATGCCTTTCGTTCCCAGCCAGCAGACAAGAAGAGGAAGAGGGATAAACAAGGGAAGGATGTGTCCGAGGAAGGTGAGGTTGCTTATTCCAAAGAGATTGAACCTCAAAAAGGGGCAAAAATTGCCAAAGGGGCACAAAGGAAGACCTCGACTGAGGGTACAGACATGGAGAGAATGCTTGAGTGTCGCCTCAGGATTCCGACTTAGAACCCATCACTTGTACTGAACGGAACCCCACTCCCCTTGGACTCCTCCATTAGGGACTTCTAGAAGGGCAAGGCTGGTTATGTGGCCAAAGTACTGGAACAACCCCTACTTCTGCCTCAGGACATGGTTGACCTGAGAACTCTCAAGAAGCATGAGGTGTTCCTGACCTTAAAGACAGACTTAGCTATTGATTCCCTTCGTTTCACCTTTTATATTAAATATATACACCTTTCTTTCACCGTCATCGCTACATAAATAGATACTTTGTCTTATTTAAAGGATTCACTGTTTTGCTTTCTTCTAGGCCATCCAAGCAACAAACATCACTGAGGAATGGGTGGATGATGCCCACGCTCAGTTAAAGGATAAGAAGGCAAGGCGTATTGCTGCTATCCAAACTTTAGCTATAGTGGAGAAAAGAATAAAAGACCTTGTCACCAAGCTGACCGAGGCAGATAGGGAGAGGAAACGCACTGAAATTGTACGAGCTGGTGCTGAGAAGCAGGCTAAGGACCAATGCTTGCAATTGTGTAAAGCCGAGGAGCAGCTTACGATTGCTAAAGAGCAAATAAAAGCTCAGAAAAAAGAAATGGAGAAGGTAGAGGAAGCTACAGCTCTGGCCGAGCAAAATGGTTATGACATTGGGGTAAAAGAGACTGAAGACATCCTGAGGGCCCAGGTCATAAGAGTTTGCCGAGGTTACTGCCTTCAAGTATGGACCGAGGCATTGAACTTGGCCGAGGTGAGTGCTTCTTCAGAGTTAAGGAGAACATAGAATATCTTCTATCCCTCAGCCTTGTGTGTAGCAATTCAACCTAGCTCACAGGTGGTCATTGCTCCTAAAGCGCCTAAACCTGCCCAGCCTGCTTATGCTAGTACCCTTCCAACCACTTCAGAGACCTCTAAGGAGTCCAAAAGGGTAAGCTCAAAAGGCGAGGAGAAAGCAGCAGCCAAAGATACAGTGCCTGAAAAAACTAAGCCTCCACCAATGCCTAAAAAGGCTTCTCAGAAGAAAGAGGTAGCCCTAGGCAAAGCGCTTGAGCAAACTAAACCTCTATCAACAACCCAAAAGGCTTCCGAAGAGAAGGAGGCAACTCAAAGCAAAGCACTTGAACCCTCCTCCCAGTCAGGGGCTAAAGGAGACCCCCCCCCCCCCCAATCCACTGTTAACTAGGGCATTACCATTCTATCCTGTACCTGTTCAGTTGCTTTTTTTTTTTTTTTTTTTTAAATTTTTTTTAACATGTTGTTTCTAGAAAGGAAGTAATACCAAGTGTATTGTACCCTCTTTGTTTTTTCCTAAGGGAAGATTCTGTGATCCAATGAAAAGTCTCAGCTTTACTTAATGAAAAATTTTAATTACTTCAAGGCATATGCTACTATTCTAATCCCTTTTCTCTCTCTCTCTTTTTTTTTTTTTTTTTTTTTTCAAGTATAATACACATTGTTATCAACCTTATCTCAATCATGGCTACATCTAAATGTATAAAAATAACTTGTAAATTCCCAAAGATTATCAATTGGCCCCAAATTATTCCAGTACATTCATCAATACCCAAGCAACAAAGCAAAAGACATATTTAAGAGAGCACCTATGTACTTGAAATTGGATCAAGTGAGTGATGTCAATGCATTCAAAGTATGAAATTTGAGGAGCAATGCATAATGAAATTATGCTTATCACCAAAGAATATTTTATAGATATACTTTCAAATGTTTTAAGTGATGCTCATGGAGATTTCTTCAATTAGGGTGTTGCATTTAGAGTCTTTGTTATCCATTAATGGTAAAAAGCATTAATTCATCAAAGGTATGTGGTTCGAGGAATCAAGCATGACCAAGGTTTTGTTTAACACTTAGGAAAGTCAAAAACATTAATTTACCCAAGGTATGTGGTCCGAGGAACCAGGCATGATTGAGGTTCTGTTTAACACTTAGGAAAGTAAAAAACATTAATTTACCTAAGGTACGTGGTCCGAGGGACCAAACATAATTAAGGTTCTGTTTAACACTTAGATGAATAAGATTAAATCACATAATAGTCAAAACAAAAGATGGTGAGATTGCCTTTCATTAATAATAATACCTTCAAAGATTGTTTACATTCCACAGACGTGGTACAACATTTTCATCTAAATCTCCTAGAAAATAAGCTCCTATACCAGCCACTGAGGTGATGCGATATAGCCCATTCCAATCGGGACCTAGTTTTCCCCAAGATGGGTTCTTTGCAGTCCCCACTACTTTTCTTAACACCAAGTCACTCGGTGCCAATGGTCTAGCCCTCACACCTTTATCATATCCCTACTTAAGTTTTTGCTGATAATGTGCCAGTTGTACCATGGCTGCTTCTCTTCATTCATCGACCAAATCCAAAATCCTTTCTAGTAATTAATCATTATTGTCTGGGATGAACAAGCTTGTCCTTAGCGTCGGAAACCCAGTCTCTAAAGGGACCACAGCCTCGGACCCATATGTCATTGAAAAAGGTGTTTCCCCAGTTGATCGACAAGGAGTTGTCTGATATGTCTAAAGAACATGTGACAGTTCTTCAACCCATCTACCCTTTGCTTCATCCGACCTTTTCTTAAGTCCATTAACTATGACTTTATTGATTGCTTCAGCCTGTCTATTTCCTTGCAGATAGGCCGGGGTTGAATATCTGTTCCTAATGCCCAGCTCACAACGATATCGCCTGAAGGCTTTACTATTAAACTGAAGCCCGTTATCCGAGATGAGGGTATGAGGAATTCCAAATCGAGTTACAATATTCTTCCAAACAAACTTCTTTGCATCAATATCTCTAATGTTGGACAATGGCTTAGCTTCGACCCACTTTGTGAAGTAATTAGTTCCAACTAAAAGCCATCTTTGGTTTCCCACAGCCTTGGGGAATGGTCCCACAATATCCAGGCCCCATTGACCAAATGATCATGGGCTAGACAGAGGATTAAGTACTCCCCCAAGCTGGTGAATGTTTGGAGCAAATCTCTAGCATTGATCACACTTCTTAACATATTCTTACGCCTCTTTTTGCATGCTGGGCCACCAATACCCCTGGGTGAGAGCTCTGTGCGATAATGATCTGCCCCCTATATGACTTCCATATATCCCTTTATGTAACTCCTCAAAAAGTGGCTTCACTGCCTCGGGATGGACACAAAGCAAGTATGGCCCTAAGAAAGAGCGTTTGTATAACTTTTGCTCCTCAGACAACTAGAAACGAGAAGCCATTCTCCATATCTTTTTTGCTTCCCCACCCTTGAGAGGTAACACGCCCTCCTTCAAAAATAGAACTATGGGATCCATCCAACTAGATCCGACCTTGATCTGGTGTACCTAGACTTTCTCCATCTCCTCCTCGACAGGCCTATTTAAATCCTCAACAAGAATAACTTAAGGAAGATCTTGTCCATAAGAGGTTGCCAAAGTTGCCAAAGAATTGGCATGTGCATTTCTACTCCTTGGGATTTGTTGTGTGGAGAAAAACTCAAAACCTGATTGTAACCTCTGAGCCTGATTCAAATATTCCTACATTCTTAGATCCCTAGTTTCTAACTCTCCTTTTACTTGCCTGACAATGAGCCTTGAATCTGAAAAAACCTCTACATCTTTTCCTCCTAACTTCTTAACCATAGTTACCCCGACCAACAAAGTTTTGTATTTTGCCTCATTATTTGTAGCTGAGAAACCCAACCTCAAGGATTTCTCAATGGTGATTCCATCTGGAGACAATATCACCATTCCAACCCCAGACCCCTTTTTGATTTGCTGCACCATCAACATATAGCTTCCAAATTAAAGGCCTATGAAGAGAAACTATTGAAACTTGTTTGACCCCACACCTATGCTTTTTGGCCTCAACCTCTATTGGAGACTCAGTAAATTCTGCCACCAAATCTACAAGAACTTGCCCTTTAACTGCAGTACAAGGCATATACTTTACATCAAATGCTCCCAAGATTCTCCCCCATTTGGCAATCCTTCCCGTATAATCAGATTTTTGAAGCAACGACTGCAAAGGGAGTTGAGTTAGAATTACAACTGTATGTGCTAGGAAATAATGAGGGAGCTTCCGTGTAGCGTGCACTATGGCCAAAATAGCTTTCTCCAAGGGCAAGTAATGAACCTTAGCCTCTTGTAGTGACTTGCTCACATAATAGACTGGTTTTTGTACCCCATTTTCTACCATCAATAAAACCAAACTGACTGCATGAGAGGCCAAGGCAATGTAGGCGAAAAGGGCTTCTTCCTTTTTGGGTCTAGACAAGATGGGTGGCTGAGAAAAGTAATCCTTCAATTGCTGGAAGGTAAGGGCACACTCTTCATTCCATTAGAACCCTTTCCACTTATGCAAGAGCTGGAAAAATGGTCTACATTTGTCTGCTAATCGAGAGATAAACCTATTCAAGGTTGCAGTCATTCTAGTCAGTTTCTGCACCTCCTTGGGATTTCGAGGAGGTTGTAAATCATTGATCGCTTTAATCTGATTAGGATTAACTTCAATTCCACGATGGGTGACCATGTAGCCCAAAAACTTGCCTGAGTTAACACCAAAAGAGCACTTAAAAGCATTGAGACGTAACTTATGCCTCCTCAGCACCTCAAATACGCTTTTGAGGTCACTCAAATGCTCGGCCTCCACCTTGCTCTTTACGACCATATTATTAATATAGACTTCAATATTTTTGCCAAGTTAGGGTTTAAACATTCTAGCCATCATTCGCTGATAGGTAGACCCAACATTCTTCAACCCAAAAGGCATTACTCGATAATGATAATTCCCAGTGGGTGTCACAAAAGCTCATCCGAGGATGACCAACCGTCACGTCAACCAATTGATCTATTCGAGATACCGGGAAAGGATCCTTGGGGCAAGCTTTGTTTAAATCCGTGAAATCTACACACACTCGCCACTTCCCATTTTTCTTTTTAACCACAATTGTGTTGGCCAACCACTTGGGATAAAAAACTTCCTTAATCGCCCCTGTACGCTTAAGCTTCATCATCTCTTCCTTAACAGCCTCGACATGTTCCCTAGAAGAGCGTCGAGGTGGTTGTTTCTTCAGGATAATGGTGGGGTTGACATTCAAATAATGACAGATGAAATTCGAATCCACTCCAGGGGCTTCATAGGCACTCCAAGCAAAAACATCTATATTTTTTCGAAGGAAAGTTAACAATTCCTCTTTCTCCTGAGGTGGCAATTGGACCCCAATTTGGAAGTACTTTTCTTGATCAGTGTCTATTATGACCTTCTCTAACTCCTCGCATTTCACTCCTTCATTCTTGGTATCCTCCGAGGACATTTCCACTTCCATTAATTGCTACAAAGCCTCTTCAATGATTCCCAAGGATTTATCCTAGAACTGGTGTCTAATAGCAACAACCAAGCACTGCCTTCCCATGGCCTGGCTTTTGACCAGCTCTTTAACATAGTCCCTAGAGGGATACTTCACTTTTAAGTGTAAAGTTGAGGAAACAGCTTCCATAGTATAAAGCCATGGCCTTGCTAAGATGGCAGTATATGGTGAGTAAGCATCCACCACAATGAAGTTCACATCCACCACCTTTGACCCCGCTTGAATGGGTAGCTTGATCAATCCCTTTAGTATAACGGTCTTCCCATCAAACCCTACTAAAGGGGAGTCATAGCTAACTAAATCCTCAGGTTTCAAATTAAGTCCTTTGTACAAATCATGATACATAATCTCTGTGCGCCACTACCCTAATCCACCAAGATCCTCCTTGCATCATACCCTCATATACGAAGAGTAACCACAAAGGCATCATTATGTGGCTGAACTGTTCCCACATTATCGTCATTGGAAAAAATCAAGGCTGGTCGGGTTTCACTCTTCACATGCTTAAACTCAGGGACTGCCTCCTTAGCACATGGTTGGGCTATGGACATTACTCCATGTGAACATGCTCAGATCTGGCCCGGGACTGCTAGAATAACACTAATGGTTCCCAGTGGTTGTCTCGAGAAAGATTCCCTTCTGTATACTATCCCAGTCTGATTCCCCTGTCCTGGAGGTTGGTGCAAAAATTGTCCCAATTTCCCAACCTTAACCAGCTACTCAAGATAGTCACACAAAGTCCGTCAATCCTCTGTAATGTGTCCTCGGTCCTTGTGATATTGACAATAAAGACCTTGATTCCGCCTCATGGGGTCACCCCCCATTTTGTTTGGCCATTTGAAGTATGGCTCAACCTTTATCTTCTCAAGAATTTGGTGCACATGCTTTTTGAATATTGTGCTAACCACCTGAGCAGCAGGAAGGCCAACATGTCCAGAAAAGTCTCTCCGAGGTCGGTTGTTATTGTACCTCTCAAACCTAAAGTCTCTTCGATCAGGGGGGATCACTTTTGCCTTCCCCTTCCTCCGTTGTTGATCATCCTCAACCCGTTTGTGTTTATCAATCCAATCCATGAGTTGATGCATACTTTGCGTTGGTTTCTTTGTCAAGGACTTCCTTAATTCGTGCTCAGCAGGAAGGCCGACCTTAAAGGTCCTTATATCCACATCCTAAAAGTCTCCATCTATCTCATTAAATATTTCCCAATATTTATCAAAGTAAGTCTTTAAAGTCTTCCCCTCTCTCATTGTCATTGACAACAAGGAATCCAAAGGATGAGGAACTTTGCTGCATGTAACAAATCGAGCCCCAAAGGCCCTAGTAAGCTCTCAAAAGGAGTTGATGGAGCCCTCCTCCAGTCCATCAAACCATCTCATTGCCATAGGCCCCAAATTGGAAGGGAATACTTTGCAAATTAGGGCCTCATTCCTCGAATGAATAGCCATCCTCTGATTAAAATGGCTAACATGCTCTACTGGGTCTGACCTCCCATTGTATATGGTAAAAGCAGGTTGTGCGAATCGATGAGGAAGTTTGGCTTCTTCGATCTATTGTGTAAATGGTGACTTTGAAATTTGGCACAGAGTCTTGCTCATTGCATCATTTCTAAAGCCTCCATAGACTAGACTTCTACTCCTTTTTCTATGTCCTCCCTATAGGAAAAAGATTCACTAGGATGAGTTCTTGATTCTGGTCTATAACTATCATCATCACCAGACTCAAACCGTGAGCTTGAAGGAGACTTCTTTCTTTGCTCGCGACGTAACTTTCTACATAGATGATCAATCTCCAATTGCAAGTTTCTAGTCTCTTCCTTGTGCGAAACATGGCTCCTAGTTCTAGAGTGACTCCTACTAGTGTGAGTCATGTGCACTAACTTCACGATCCTTTCTTCATTCCAGATTAAGAAAATGGTCTTGGTGTTAAGACCCCACAGATTCTTCTCAATTTGGTCCTGAACCCACCATGACTGAACGAGCTCAAGAGTGTTCAACTTCCCACAGACGACGCTAATTGTACGGACTCAATTTGATCCACAGCCCAAAAGATTCGAACAATGGCCTAATAGGCCCACAATAATAGATTTGTTAGAGATTGGGTCTGTTACTGAACATTCAATGAGTTAGATATAAGCCACAGTAGGTTAATTAGTGCTGTAACGGCTAGAATGAACAAGTTGAAAAGAAAAAGACTCCTCGGTCATGCTCGAGGATGGTATGTTCTTATAGATTTTTCTCAGACTTATACAAATATTCAAGTTCTTGGTTATATAATTATTTTTCTTTTTGGTTTTTGATGATCTCTTTTGTAATGGAATCCTTCCCCTATTATACTCCTTTCCCTTCTTTCCTCTTAGCCTTCCACGTGTAGATCAGATTGCTAATCTCCTTGATGCTTGTCCCATCAGCACCTTTCTGAAGTCTTTGTGGGTAACTGTAAGGCTAGAAGTCATTGTTCAGGTATCACTTCCACATTAATGCAACCAGTTGATTAGGTGCAGAGCATTCAATGCGGTGGTAACAGCTTTCTTCCCAAATATGTATCAATTTCCTGTTGATTCACCTCTCTCTAAAGCTTATCCTCCCAAGCACAGTTGCCCACTACCTAGTACTTGATGGGTGGTCGGACTTCAGGCTTCCACCCTGTTGGCCGAGGAAGGGTGGCTCCTCGGACAACGTCACTTGTTTATCATGACCAGACCTTTTCCTTGGCTCAATAATCTACTTGCCTTCACTAGTACTTATCTGTTCTCGGGCTTTTTGACGTCCTTAGGTGTGGCCCACGGCCCAATATCCTTACTCGGGCCTTTCATCCCTACAATATATATATATATATATATATATATATCTTTTTCATGAATTGCACGATTTATTGACTAGTTTAAAAGAAAATATGAAGAAGAAGAAAGGAACAGGCTGATCTACATTGAACGGAGACGGCAGTGCTAACATGTTCTTCATGTTACATTCTGCTGGTTGAAGTATAAAAAGCTTTATATTTAAAAGTGATAATTGTTAGCTATCTTATCTATTGGTTGTTAGCTTAATTAGCTGGTGAAGAAAGTTGATAAGCTGGAGGAGCATCATCAAGGTCCATTTTTTTTCCTTGTTGGGTGAAATTATCTCGGGATACCTTGAGCTGGACATATATTATTGTTTATATTTTTTTTTAGAGAAAAGGACATATTATTCTTTCTTGCATGAAGTAAATGACTTTTTAGCTTATATGAATGGATCATATATGTCAAAATCTGATTGAGAAAATTGTAATGAGTAATGTTACATTCACAACAAATCTTAGTGGTAATCTTTTATTAGTTCTAATTTGGATCTATTATTAACAATCATTGTTTTACCTATAATAACAATTATCACCTAAGACTTGTTGTAAAATTGTTATGGACGTAGCATTACTCGAATGTCTGAATGGAATAAAAGATAATTATACTTTCCATTAAGTTTGTAAAATCAGTGGAATGGGTTAGGTGATTGATCCACATCTTAATTGGTGCCATGAAATCTCCTTGCAACAAGGGATCTCTATCTATACAGGTGTATGAATTGTGATCTATAATTCAATATTGTGGCCTTCTAGACTTGACAACTATCCTAGTCTTTTCTTGTGCACAATCATGACCATGTGAAGTGGCTTGCATATTGAAGCAACACCATTGTAGTGCTTCTTTTAAACGGCTAGAAAGGCCCCGCTTTGCCGAGTAATTATAATTTCCAAATACCTAAATCTTTTGCCCACCAAGTCACCAACGCTAGTCATTTTCAATATGATTTATTAGAGCTGATTTAAAAAGCACATTGCACATCTTATTTTCTTCTGAATTTTGGTTTTTGGAATTGAAGAGTAGAAGATAGAATCGCCTTTGGTGAACCTAAACATTGGACTGATGAGTCACCTTAAATGCGAAATTTTTATTATTTTTTCTAAACTAGAAAGTAGCATACGAACTACTAAAATAGTGAAACCCTTATAGGAGGAGCAAAGGTTTAGTTCTTAGTATTCATATTTTTGATCAACAGAACACGCCATCTTACAAAACTGCTAGCGGCAGTTGGAAGTACTTAATATTCATGAAGCAAGCAAAAAGGTCAAAAAAGTCAAAACCGTCACTGCCACAAACCCACCGTTTTGTTTTGTTTTGTTTTGTTTGTTTGTTTGTTTGTTTTGTTTTGTTTGTTTGTTTGTTTGTTTGTTTGTTTGTTTTATTTATTTATTTTTATGAACCAAACCCACTGTATTGTGTGAAGCTAGTCACTGCGTATTCACAATGTGTTGATTGTAGACTCATACATAAGCATGAATATACACTTTAAAGATACACAGTATAATAATCTTACATATATAATTTAAATATTATTGATAGTCATTCTTATATATATATTTTTTAATTCTTTAAAAAGTCTTGTAAGAATGTTATTAGGTAGAAAATATAAATTGTCCATTTTTTAAATATTTTTTTGTTCATTAATTTTAGACTTTTTAGTTTTTGTACACAATAACTCACTTGAATGGATATTTATGATATGGTCCCACATTTGATTCCAAAATTAAGAAATAAAACTCTCTCTAAAAATAAATAATTTAGGACACATGGTACAAAATTGAACTTCAATTGTAAAATCTAATTGGATTTTCTCTAAACTTTACCTATTCATATATATATATATATATATATGAGAGATGGATTCAAGTTACACTTAGTATAACTTTAAAGAGTTACACATTTTTTAAGCCATTGGATTTAAGGAGATTTAACGGTCAAAAAAAAATTATTAATACTAATATTCTAATTGATCTCATTTATTATCCTTTATTTAATACATTTCATACTTATTTTTGAACCCAAAAAAGGTTATACCTCTGACTTTTTCTCTCTCCACTGCACGTCTCTCTCTCTTTCTCTTTGCATGTTTCTCTCTCCATCTCCTCCATGGCTCTTCCACTTCCATGGCCAAGTTGTCGGCAGCCAAAAAAAAAACCCACAGCTGCCAAACTTTGTTGAATAACACAACTATTGTTTTTTGTTGAATAACACAACTATTGCTTTTATATATATTGATAATTATTCAACAACTAATTATCAATGTATAGTTCTCTATCTCCACGTTTCTAGAACAACTAAGAGTTACACCATGTGTAACTTAGACCCATCTCATATATATATATATATATATATATATATAATTTTTGTGCCAAATGAATTGTTTTTAGTTATAAAAAAAAAGGCTCATAAATATAAAATCATTCAAACTCTCTTTTCCTCTAATTTTATATATAGTGTTATATATATATGATTATGTTTTTTATGATTTATTTATATTTGACTTGTCATTTTCTACTCTAAATTAACTCATTTGGCACAAAAATTAAAAATTTACGATTAGATGGAACACGTGTCGTAAAATTAAACTCTAATTGAAATCCAATTTTTACACTGAACTAACTAACTTGTTTCAAAAATTTAAAAACTTTGATTAGATGAGACACGTGGCGCAAAATTAGACTCTAATTGAATTTCAATTTAAAATCTAATTAGATTTTCTCTTAGTTTTACTTATTGATATATATATATATATATATATAGATGACTTATAAACTTGAATTGTTTTTAGTTCTACAAAGAAAAAGGCTCATAAATATAAAATCATTCAAAATTTATGTTTTTTTATGGTTTACTTATATTGGACTCCTCGTTTTTTACACTAAATTAACTCATTTGGTACAAAAACTAAAAAACTTAGATTAGGTGGGACACATGCCGCAAAGTTAAACTCTAATTGAAATCCAATTTTTACATTGAATTAACTCACTTGATACAAAACTTTAAAAACTTAGATTAGATGGGACACATGATGCAAAATTAGACTCTAATTGAATTCCAATTTGAAATCTAATTGGATTTTCTCTCAGCTTTACCTATTATATATATATATATATATATATATAGATGGGACACATGTTGCAAAGTTTAACTCACTTGATACAAAAATTTAAAAACTTAGATTAGATGGGACACATGGAGCAAAATTAGACTCTAATTGAATTCCAATTTGAAATCTAATTGGATTTTCTCTCAGCTTTACCTATTATATATATATATATATATATATATAGATGGGACACATGTTGCAAAGTTTAACTCACTTGGTACAAAAATTTAAAAACTTAGATTAGATGGGACACATGGAGCAAAATTAGACTCTAATTAAATTCCAATTTGAAATTTAATTGGATTTTCTCTCAGTTTTACCTATTATTATATATATAGATTACAAGTTTGAACTTTGAACCCAATATTAAATGTTAAGAATTGTTTATATATTTTTCTATTAAAAAAAAAAAGGAATTGTTTGTATAATGTTATTTCGAGCAAGAGATGAATTCAATTTCATCTTAATTATATATTACATATTTAAGTTTGTAATTTCTTTAACAAACTCAAAATTATTTATGAATTGCTTTATTAACGTATTCCTTTTTCATATATATATCATGACTAAATGTGTGCTAATAACTAAATTATTATTTAAATCATAACATTTTAGTAAAACAGATAGAATAATTTTCATTTATGAACTTATTAAAAAAATAGATTTATCAATCTTGCATTGTTAAAAATAGATTACACTTAAGGTATTGTTTGATCGTGAGAGTGAACCGAAATTCTTTTGATAGATGATTTTAAATATTGAATACCACATTATTATTATTATTATTATTATTATTATTATTATTATTATTTTGATTTGAGGTAGAAATCATATTTTAACATAATTTAAATATATATGCGTGTGAAGCTCTTTTTAGAGAGTAGAGACTTGAATTCTAACCCCTGCTCCCCATCCCACAATAACTTGTACTTGTGGAGTGACCATCATACAAATGGTGCGCATTGAAATAAACTAATTGATGAACTCTTATATGTATATTACTAGTGTAGGGGGATGCTAATCCGAGCCCAACCCACTTAGAATGGGCTAAGACGGAAACCCAATACAATTAATTAGGAGAGATGGGAATGCAAACCGACACTTAGATTCCTTAAAAATGCGGCTTAATGATTAAAGAAGCAAGATAAATTTCAAGGATGGTTTAATACTGACAAAAATCGGACAAGTAAAAATGAAATCTTATTTATTTCTCTCATCGGGCTGGCCAAGGATCAAGTATACTTAAAGGGAATTACAATTTGTAGTACGGTTTTTCTTTCTTTCTCTCTCCTTCTCTCTCCCTCCTCTCAAGTAGGATCTTTCTTCCTTTTATAGCCATTCAAATCGCATCCCAACCTTCCACTTGGAGAGCTGCTAATCTTTCTTTGGATACTTGTCCCATCACTGCCTTGTTGGTGGTGGTAGAGTAAGATACAGGCTGTGAAAACACTGTTCAGGGGTCATTCTGTCATTAATGCAGTATGCTGAGTTGTTGCATAGCATTTAATGGGGAGGTGATGGATGTTTTATTTGGAAGTGTCCTCCCTCTTTTATCCGTACGACACCATGGTCCTCCTCGGCTTCCAACCTCATAGCTCTTGCAACCAACTTCTTGTCTCCCGAGGGGTGATTGTTCCTTGGCTTCCTCAGGTGGGTCGCAACCCTTGGTCTTTCTAATCCACCAAGTATGTAGATTGTCTTAATTGGGTTGGGCCTACTTACAATAATTTTTTTTTTAGAATACTAAATATTTTAAGACACACTCGGGGAGAGGGGAGAAAGTCTTAAAGAAACTTATAGTGGTGTATATCTAAAAGGGCCTAACTCTTGAATATACAGCACATGTTTTAAACCTCTTTAACTCACACTCATTTTCCAATATGAGATTAACCCATTGTTTTTTCTTTTGAGAATACTAAATATTTTAACACACACACACAGGGAGAGGGGAGAAAGTCTCAAAGAAAATTACAGTGATGTATATCCAAAATGGCCTAACTCTTGAATATACAGCACAGGTTTTAAACCTCTTTAACTCACACTCATTTTCCAATATGAGATTAACCCATTATTTTTTTCTTTTGAGAATACTAAATATTTTAACACACACACGGGGAGAGGGGAGAATGTTTTAAAGAAACTTACAGTAGTGTATATCCAAAAGGGCCTAACTCTTGAATATACAGCACAGACTTTAAATCTCTTTAACTCACACTCATTTTCCAATGTGGGATTAACTCACAGTTTTTTCTTTTGAGAATACTAAATATTTTAATACACACACATGGGGAGAGTGGAGAAGGTTTTAAATAAACTTACAGGGGTGTATAATTAAAAGAGTCTAACTCTTGAATATACAATATAGACTTTAAACTTCTTTAACTTACACTCATTTTCCAATGTGAGATTAACCCACTGTTTTTTCTTTTAAAAATACTAAATATTTTAACACACACACGGGGAGAGGGTAGAAGGTTTTAGAGAAACTTACAATGGTGTATATACAACACAAGTTTAAAACTGGGTCCCACAAGTTTTAAATCTCTTGTTAGTGAGTGTTTGAGTTGCACTGAAATTTCAGCATGTTTGCGTTTGGCGTTTTACCCAATAGGTCCTGTGCACTGTTCACGAGACCCGCAAATACGAAATTTAGCAAATTTTGTTTTAAAACTGGGTCCCAGGGTACTATTCACATATTTAAAAATTATTTTACTACGGTGTTTTCAGTAATAAATTTTCAAATTTTCAGTAATAAGTGGTATCCAAACAAACCCTTAGTTTACTAAAACTAAAAATTTCATAAATTACGTGTATCATCTCAAGAAAGTGATTTAGTCCATGTTATAATATTCATGTAAATAGTATAGTTGGTTAAGTAG
This sequence comes from Quercus robur, assembly GCF_932294415.1. Taxonomy (NCBI): domain Eukaryota; kingdom Viridiplantae; phylum Streptophyta; class Magnoliopsida; order Fagales; family Fagaceae; genus Quercus; species Quercus robur. The sequence goes on along the minus strand of NC_065535.1, from coordinate 15,279,311 downwards.
TGAAGCCCCATATTGATTATTAATAAAAAGAAAAAATAGTTAATACAACATAATTGAACCTAAACTTTTTGGGTGAAGTGATGTCTCTACGCGTTATATATTAACCATTTATTTCTCATGTACGAGATAAGTTAAAATGAGTTAATAAATATCTCTCTCAATTTTAAGGTACAACATTAGTTTGGCGTGTAGCAGGTTTGGTGGCAAATCTATTTTATGAAATAAGTCAATAAGACAATAACATCTTCTTGTTTTGGAACAGATGTGATGTTTAGTTTGGATTCTAATTACTTTTTGTCGTGTAGTAGGTTTGCTGGTAGAGATTGCGCGTAGTTTTCTCTTTTTGGGTGTAATTTGCTAGTAAGGGGGACGTGGGGTCTATTTAGTTTTTTTACAGCGTTTTTTCCCTTCTAGTTCTGGTGTTTTGGACTCGTTTACAGTAGATTTTTGTTATTATTATTATTATTATTATTATTAATGAAAAAGAAGAAAAAAAAAATAAATAAAAATTATAACTCCTCAAAACCCTTGCAACCTTACCCCTCTCTCAAGTTAAGAAATATAAAGCCACAATTTTCCACGTCAGCATAATATTTAAAAAATAAAAAATAAATAAAAATTATAACTCCTCAAAACCCTAGCAACCTTATCCCTCTCTCAAGTTAAGAAATATAAAGCCACGGTTTCTACAAACTCTCTCTCTCCAGACGTAGAAAGCCCTAAAACATTCAAGATCTACAAAGTTCAGTTTTGTTTATATATTAATTAATACATAAACAGAACAATAAGTTTGCAAGCTCTTTATGCAAGGCCTGGATAAGAAGGGACGCCCCATTGTGGTTTGCTTTGGTGGCAGGCATAAGCAGAACAATCTAGAGGAGTTCAAGCGTATGTTATTTTGACTTCAATAACTATTATTATATATTTCTTGAGTTTTCTATTCTCTAGCAAATTGAATTTGTGCAATCTCCCTGCTGCAAAATCGGAGCTGGTGATTAGATAAATGGAGATGTCTTTACTTTTTGCAGGTTTTGTGGTCTACAGCTTAGACAAAATATGTTCTAGGTAACTTCCTCTCCCCGTCTCTATTATTTTATCATTGGAGAGGGAATACCATTGTCTTTGAAGAATCATTATATTTTTTATGTTTTTTTTTATTATTTTTTTAAATTTGTTTTATGTAAGGTTATTTTGTTTACATCAGTTCTTTATTTCAAAGATAAGGCTTTTATTTCTACCGCAAGAACTATTTAGGTATGTATTCCTTGCAAGCACACATGAACTTAAATTGTCTTTTAATATATGCATGCTTTATTATTTTCTAATAGTTTTCCCGTGCATCGCACGGGTTAGCGACTAGTTAAATTAATAATAGAACCTACCATTCATGCGAGAGATGAAAATTACTGGTGGAAAATTGAATAATTATCCTTCTTTAAATATAATTTAAGCTTTTAACGTTAACTGGTTAAATTTAGTTGAAATTACTCAATTATAACATTTAACTATACTTTCTTAAAAAAAAAAAAATTAACTGTATTTATCTTAATTAATATTAGTGTTTTTAATGGAGGCACTTATAGCTAATGTTTAATAAAGTTATAGTAACTTTACTGTAGTGTAGTGTGTACATGATCTGAATCAGACTTTAAGTCCTTATGGCATTGCGCCTGACTTTTCACATTACTACCTAGCGTAAAGTAGCAAGTCCTTTGATCTTAATAAGCCAAATTACTGAAACATCCTCACTCCCATAAACATACTCACTCCAATGACAAATGTTCGACCAAGGCAATCGAATTTATCGATTAAAAAGAAACAAAAAATGACCATATCTAGATTCCAGACAAATCGACCGAAAGCAAGGGTAATTTCGTAAAATTAAAGTCATACGTAGATTTTGAGATGAAAAAAAAAAAAAAAAAAAAAAAAAATATCTCTTTTCGAAAACAGTAAAGTTGGCAACATCAGTAGGACAGTCACAGTACTGAATTAAGTTCCATCTCACTATGTCAGTAAGTTACTATAAATACGGGATTTTGACTCTCTTCATTCCATAAAACTACACTTCTCTAACACCCTTCAACCGTTCAACGGCTCGCTTTTATTTTTTCCACTCGGAGCTTCGCTCTGTGAGAAAGAAACAGAGAGACAAAGCGCATGACTCGTTTTCAAACGGAAATCTGGAGCAGAAGAAGAACGATGGAGATTTTTCTAGGGTTTTTCTTCTCGGTTTCCTTGTTTCAGGCAAGAAGAAGAGATTTGATGCTTCTCTTCTCATCCTCCTCCTCCTCCTGTTCTTGCTCGATTCTTTGATTTTCTCTCTCTTTCTCTCAACTTTTCCCTGATTTCTCGGTTCCTTCTTTTTCTGTTTCCTTTTCAGGAAAATTACAGTAAAGAAAGTTAATGAATGATTATAAAAAATTCTTGTTTTACATCGTTTAAATATTTTCAAATAAATTTTTTAAAAAAGAAAAATCGAAGTGGAAACAGAGCAATTTCTTTCTTACTTTATTTTCTACTAGTGTTTTCTCAGTAACCAAACGGAGTTTTAAAATTAAATAGTATTAATAATTTGGAAAGTGAATTTTGGCGAGTTATCTTATACATGCATATTATGTGTGCTCTTCTTTTATATATATATGTGTGTGTGTGTGTGTGTGTGTGTGTAGCTTCATGGAGAATTTGTGTGTCTGATCTTGCTGAATTTGAAAATATATGTATGTGCAGATCTTATTTACACTATCTATAGTCACTGCAGAGAGGTCTGATACACGGCTTCTTTTGACTCCTTCTGTCACATCAGGGTGATTCTTCTTCTTCTTCTTCTTCTTCTTCTTCATTTTTTATTATTTTTAATTTTAATTAAAAAAAAATTTATATCTATTTTTTTAAATGCTAAACTACAAATCATAGTAATTATTGCAATTGGTGTATTAAATTAGTATATAAAATTGCTCAGTTTCTAAATGATGTGGTTGCTAATGCTGTTTTGTTTTCACTCTGAGTGTTGAATATACTGAAGAATAAGCTTGATTTTGTTTTTTGTTTTTTGTTTTTTTTTTTAATGATTGCAAAATTTATAATATTTAATTTACTTTGAGTCCTGATTGTTGAAATTCGCAAGATTCGAACGTCTTGTTCGTAGCAGTAGCTTTACTATATATGGCGAAAGAATTCGATTTTTGTTTCGTAAAATTGAGATATTTTAGTTGTTGATGTTGTTTAGGGAAAGGCATTCTGAAGAGTATTGTGCAATGTATGACATCTGTGGACAACGAGAGGATGGCAAATTATTGAACTGTCCATACGGTTCCCCTACCGTGAAGGTATTTGTTACAATTGTCTCTTTCTTTTTGGTAGAATTGTAAATTTCTATTTTAGATTTTAGCTCTTCAGCACCACAGAAGTTAACATCACTAATATTACAACTATTATTATTGTCGTTATTTTATCCTTGTATCTATGTGTGCGTCGGGGGTATGGGCATGGCTTCTTTTTTTAAATCTACATCTAGTGTATTTTTTTTTCCCCTCTGAACTTACGGCATGTTACACACAAAGTTGTGTGTAAATTTTTTTTAAAAAAATGAAATCATGACTTAAAAAAATGTTACACACAACTTTGTGTGCAATAGCTTGTGCGCACTAGTCATTTCCTTTGAACGTTTCTATCCAAGATATGGGGTTCTTTGGTTGCTGGTTAACCCCTGTTTCAGTAGCAGGGTGGGTAGCAGTCTATCTTACTTCTGGGTCCGTTAGTTTTAAGCTTTTTGCTGTTATTACCTGACGGTTTCATATTGTTATGCTTCCCAGCCAGATGAGTTGCTTTCATCAAAGATCCAAAGTTTATGTCCTACAATTACTGGAAATGTTTGTTGTACAGAAGCTCAGTTTAATACATTACGGGAACAAGTCCAGCAAGTAAGATTCTTCTTTTGTCTTGTTTGTTTGTTTGTATTTTTGGCTGAGATTGGCCACTTCTGAATTAGACCAGGCATTATATGATATTGAATGTGATAATTCATATTTTTTACTTGTTTGGGAAAGCCTAACAGTAATTTGTCTTCATAACAATGGCAGTCTTGGTTTTCTGTTTTCTTTGTCCAAAGTCTATAGTTTGCATGATTTTTGTTATAGTTTGAATAAAAAATATTAATTTCTCTAGATTTGTTTTTAAATTTGAAACCAGCAGGCTTATGTTTCACATAAATGGAATTAGAATTGGAAAATGTTCTGTTTTACTTAGATACATATGAACTGAGTTGATGAATATTTTTCACGTATACTGCACTGATGATTTTTTTTTCCCTAGTCTATTAATGTTGTTGGTACCTGTGCCAACAGTCCACATATTTACTGGTTTCATTAATTGTTTAGGACTTGAGTGTGCCTTGCTGAGCTCTTCATATATTGTTCTTCTTCTTGCACTTTCTTTACAAGATGTCCAGCATCCCTTTAATAATATCCATTATATATGTGTTTTACGTTTATCCTTTCTTGCAGGCGATCCCTTTTCTTGTAGGTTGTCCAGCGTGCTTGAGAAACTTCTTAAATCTATTCTGTGAGCTTACCTGCTCTCCAAATCAGAGTTTATTTATCAATGTGACTGCTATTTCCAAGGTCAGGATCCCACTTATCATTCCCTGCAAAAATTGAAGATAGCTTTTGATTTTATCATTCTGTTATGCCCCCGATGCAGAACAGGTTCAAAGGGATAGGAAAGGGGAGATAAAGGAATGTAGAATAAGAAAAGAGAAAGTCCTAGGAATCAGCACCAAGCAGGAAAACCTAGGCATCAGCAACTAGGTTGTTAGGAGTAGTCACCAGTAATTGGAAATAAGGAATAAATCAATAAGGAAAATAAATAAATAAACCATTTAAAACATAATTTCACATGATCCCCTATAAAATAAGTTTTTACATCATTGGAAATTTAAAGTAGCGCTAATTTTGGTGTCTGCACCAGCGCCTCATTGTGCTTCAACTGTATAATGAAATTCAAAACTATTTGCAACAAGTACATCTTATAAATTCATTTGGAATCTTGTTATTTATAAATGGTTTTTGGTTCTTAAATTGAGTAGTCAGAGCACATATTTTAACAGCATTGTGTAGCCCATATCTAATGATATTCTCCTAAGATACAAGCAGCAACATCAACTAGATATCTGGTCTTACTGTGTCCTCATAGGTTTCCTGTATATTCTATTGTTGTTCACTTCAATATCTTTTGTTGGATACAATTTTGGAATTGCTTCAGCAAATAAGTCTTTAAAGTATTTGTTCTCATTTGATGAGGTGATTGTGACATACATACATGTTTGTATGTCTTATTGGAGATAGATACATAATGGTGCACGTAAACATTTAACTTTATTTATGAAACTCATTCCTTTTTCAGGTTAATAACAATATGACTGTGGATGGGATTGATTTTTACGTAACTGACAGTTTTGGTGAAGGGTTATATGATTCTTGCAAGGATGTAAAGTTTGGTACCATGAATTCTCGGGCTATACAATTTATTGGTGCTGGTGCTCAAAATTTTAAAGGTAATCTGATCCTTCTAAAATTGCATCCTTAGGATATGTGTGCAATATTTTTATGCTAAAGTGGGGGATAGTTATTGAGACTTCTACTGTATGAATCATGTTTTTGAGTGTAAACTTTGTGATAAGTAAAAAATATTCATCAGGAGAGCAAAGGGCCACAATCCAAGTACATGGGAAGTATACAAGAGATGTAAAAGGTTTCCCATGTCCTTGCCTATGCGAGAATGGCTTAGCCATCATCTATAGACCCCTCTGTGTTTGGAACAAACTAATTTGCTGAAAATTTTCTAATTGATTAGAAATTTGTGCAACTTATGGACTATTTTAGACCTTTTGAATTTGGAAGCAGATGGTCAATTAGTCATGATTACCTGTACTCTTATTCCATCATATGTTCAGAGACATTAATAAAAGTATGTATTTTGAAATTTTCACTTTCCTAGATTATAGTGTAGTATTGTGCTTGACTGCTTTCCAATCAGTTTTGCCATGAGTAAAAAAGGCATTACTCTATGATTGGGATAGATGAAAGACCTAGTTGATAGCTCCACTGAATACATGGTCCCTAGCTGTTAGTCAACTTTAAAGAATATATGGTCTTATTAGTATTCCTTTTAGAATCATAACTGATTTTGGATGGCAGTGTTGCAGAATGAGATATTCTTTGGTTAGAGAGTTGCATCTAAATGAGCCCAATAATTGGTTGGTACAGATGACGTAAACGAAATTAGTTATTCTGGCCATATTATTGATCCAAATTGGGAGTACATGACTTTGGGAAAATAGTGGAATCAGAGTCTTATTTGAGCAATGAGTTTTGAGGTTTTTTACAATTGCTTAAATATAAAGAGGCACTTTTGATGGGTTATGGGGTTTTTTTTTGGGTGTTGTGTGGAGGTTGATGGGTGATGCCCAACTTTATGCACTTGATGCTTCAAGGTTGGAGATGGAAACCAATCTCCTTTAGACATAGAGCATGGAATTTAGTACCGTTATGTTTGATATGGATTTTGTGGAGGGAGAGGAATAGAAGAACTTTTAAGGGGCAGAGGAGTCGTCAACTGTGAGGTTCAAATCAATTGTTGTGAGCTCTTTATTTAATTGGTTATCAGTAAAGATGGATATACCAAATACTTTGTAGAAGTTATAGATCTTTGCATTTTTTTGAGAGTTCTTTGGGTATATAGCTGGGTACACACCTAGCACCTCACTGTCCTAAACAACATTTGTAATCTTGCATTTTGATTTTTAATACAAATTATTATTATTATTATTATTATTGTTGTTGTTGTTGTTGTTATTGTTATTATTATTTTTAAAAAGGAAATTATAATCATTAAGGACTTGAAGTGAGAAAGGAAGAGATGCATGAGTCCTAGGTCTATTAGGTGTCCATGACTAGAAAAAATTGTTGCTGATGGTTCTTTTTGTTTTTCTGTTTCCCCTGCTTAAAGTGATAACTCAAAAATAATTTGATAGAAAAAGCCACTTCTTTTTCTTATATAAAACGTCTGGGATTATAAAAAGAAACTGGAACATGTTTTAATTTCTTTCTTTATTACTCATTATTCAGGTTGTGTTCTAGTTTTAGTGCTTATATTGTGATTTTTGTTTTGCAGAATGGTTTGCCTTTATTGGTAGACAGGCTGAACTGCGCGCGCCTGGTTCACCATATGCCATTAAATTCCTTTCAAATGCTACTGAGTCATCTGGAATGAAACCTATGAATGTTTCTATTTACTCATGTGGTGATATTTCATTGGGCTGCTCCTGTGGTGATTGCCCCTCATCTCCAGTCTGCTCTAATACAGCTCCTCCTGCTCACCACAAAGCAGGTTCCTGTTCACTGAGAGTTGGGTCTCTAAAGGTGAGAGAAAATATGTACTTAGTTCCAAACCTGAGCGGTTGCTTTCATTTACTTGTTTATTCTAGATGCATAATTTTGTAGGGCATTCTTTCTTTTTGGATTTGTGTGAATTTCTATAACGTAGATGACTTTGCTAATGTGGTTTCCATGTTTGCCAACTGCAGGCCAAATGTATTGACTTTGCTTTAGCAATCCTGTATATCACATTGGTTTCTATGTTTTTAGGATGGGGTTTGTTTCATCGGACAAGAGAAAGGAACCCACGTTCTAGAACAAAACCATTTTTGAATGTCAACGATGGTGGTCAACTACATTCTGTTAACAGGCAAAAGGATGAAAACCTCCCTATGCAGGTGCATGCTGATTTACCACCCACTTCTAATGATTTAACTGACATCCTCGTTATAGTAATGAAAATTTATAATTTGACTTGAGTTTGAGGCTCTCACTCATTAGCTTTGGCTAAAAATTATTCACTGTCCATTGTCCAAAATTTGTGGGCATCTCCTGGAGGAGTTTGTGTAGAGACCCAGTAATTTAGAGTTATGGTAGCTCCTGCACGTCCTCTGACCCTTTGGGAGTTTTTACCATGGTTTCCATATTTTAGATAATGTTATTTATATGTGTACTAGATGTCCTAATCACTGGATCAGAAATAAGAGTAATATATATATAGTTGGAGCATGGGCTAGCTGACTCATTGTTGCCTTGTATTTGTTCAATCAATTCTTTCTTCCCTATTTTGCTGTTTTTTTATTGTCTCAAACTCTACCTGTTGACTCTTTAATGTCCCTTTTGCTGTGTCCTGTTTGCAAAATATGTGTTTTCTGCCACTGTGAAATGGTATTAATGTTCTTAATTGGGTTTCTAACTCTAATGCTTCTAGTATCCTTCATATTTTCAGTTGTGAATCTTGTGGATTATTTATGCTGTAGCTTAGTAAAAAAGAGAGAAGGTGGGAACCTGAAGTCACCTGCCACATTCATGCACATGCATCTTCTTTTTGCTTGAATCTTGTTTGTCTGAATATGAAGAATTAGTGTCAGCAACCAACATAAATTCTTGTATATTACCTATAAAAAAGAATTTATGCCCCCCCCCCCCCCCCCCACCCCGCTTTTTTGTATTACTATCTGTTTCTTCCATTTTTAGGCTTATATAATTACAAGTTTCTTTGATTGTCAGATGCTTGAAGATCATCCTCAAATTAGGAATGGGGTCCAACTTTCAGTAGTGCAAGGATACATGTCAAACTTCTATAGGTCATTGAAATGCCATTGATGCTCACATTGGTACGGTCAGAATGATCTTTGACATTGTGTATATGTTTTCGTGTTCAGGAGATATGGAACATGGGTTGCTAGAAATCCAACCTTAGTTTTGTGTTCATCATTGGCAATGGTTCTTGTGCTTTGTTTGGGTCTAGTCCGTTTCAAGGTGGAAACACGGCCTGAGAAGGTATGATTTGGCGCATAAAGATCTTTCTTTTTAATTCCTGGTGCCTTGTTTAAGGCCTTATTGTTGGTTTCCATTGTTGTCAAATCTGCTTGAGTTTTCCTCTTGGAATTAAGTCTTTGTGTTTTCTCATCACAGCACTTCTGCTGTAGTCAGAATCCAACTTTGCAGTTTGCATATATTCATGATAGGAAGATAATTTGTGTAATACCAAGAGCAATTATCTCACTCACACTGACATAGATTCTCTTGTACATGTTAAGCTCCTTGGACTGATGAATGCATGAAATGGTTTTTTGCCAATTGAAAGTTCCTATGGTCATTTTCATTGACACAATTATAGCATGCTTATATTTCTAGTTCCTCAGTTGGGAGTGGTTGTTTTGACTTTAAATGCAATATTTTTGTCTGTTTTTATGATTTTAGCTTTAAGAAACATGGGAATCTCGGATTTTCAAACCTTTAGTGGTCTTTTTATACTGAAATATTTCCTTGGCTACTTATGCAACTGTTAATGAGATTCATTTTAAAAGAATTTTAGACTCTTAAAAATAAAAGAATTTGGAAACTTTGATGAATTACTGGGAGAATGTTTATGGAGATGCTAATAGAAATTTGGGATTCAAGACAGCAAAAATTACAAAAGCATCATAAGAAACAGATAAAAAAAAAAGTTTGGGGGCGTTACTGTCATAGGGGAGAGTAGATTATATTTTATCAGAGCCACTATCAATGTGCAATATTACAGGTTTTGTTTAGTTGTTTCACAAGTCTTCTCAATTTCAATGCAATCATTCTTAGTGTGTTATTTTCACTAACATATATGTGTTGCCTATAAGCCTCTTAACTGTGATTTGTACACTGTTTCAGCTGTGGGTAGGGCCTGGGAGTAAAGCTGCAGAAGAGAAGCAATTTTTTGACAGCCACCTTGCACCTTTTTACAGAATCGAACAGGTTCTACATAATATGTCTGTGTGTGTATAGTTATTTATTTGTCAACTTAGCATGCTTTCATTAGGTTTAGAAGGTAAATAATTTCTTTAAGGCCTTACGGAGACCAAGATCCAGTCTTTGCTTGTGCTTTTAACAGATGTTGCCCGTCTTATCGTGTTTGAGTGCATAAATATATATGCCTCTATTATTATTATTACTAGTCTATATGCCCCTATTCTTTCCTTTCATGCATTGTCAGAGAATAATACCTGTATAATAATTTTTTCACCCTAATTTTGACTTCTTTTTCATTTGTGGGGGTGGGGGGTGGGGGAGTGTTGTTGTCTTTCAAAGAATAATATGCATAGGTTTTATGTGCCTTAATCAGCATCATTGTAATTTAGTGTATTTGTAAATTTTTATTTGTCTCAGTTTTTATCCAATACCGAGTCCATTGGTAAAATAGTACTTGTGATTTGATACAACATCAGGGAGTAGATAAGTTGAGACTAAATATTATGTGATTTGATACAACATCAGGGATTTGATAAGTTGAGACTAAATATTATAGCAGGAGGATTTGTAGTATTTATTTAATTTTGATGTAGCTAACCATGCCTTTTTATTTTTTAACTTTATCCAGCTTATATTAGCAACAACTCCAGATGCTGTGGATGGCAAATTACCAAGTATAGTGACGGAGGACAACATCAAGTTACTTTTTGAAATCCAAAAGAAGGTATCCATTCTGTTATAGCTTTTTAGTTGTAACTAGATTATTACTTATCAAAAACAAAGTTGTAACTAGATTATGTGACTTGTGGTGGACTATGATTTAATTTGTAATTATACTTTTCCTTCGTTTTTTTTTTTTTTTTGGGTAATCATGGTTAAAAATTTGTATGTAATTATATTTTGCCTTCGATTTTTATTTTTGGGCAAGTGTGGTTAACAATTTGTCTTTGTTTGTTTTTTTCTGTATTTTCTAAAAAAAACTTCAGGTTGATGGAATTCGTGCAAATTATTTAGGATCAATGATAAGTCTCAATGATATTTGTTTGAAGCCGCTAGACCAGGATTGTGCCACTCAAAGTGTTCTGCAGGTAAACTTGTTTTGGGTAATGCATATTATGAACTGTAGTGATGACTGATGAAGCTTTCAAAATCTTATTTTCTTATTTTCATGTGCAATTAATATTCCTCATTTAATTTTAATTGTGCTGTGCACAATTTTATGCACTTCAAAGGAAGTCTAATCCAAGTATTTTAAAGACATGCTATTTTCATACATACACTTCTTCTGTACTTGTGTTAAAGTCACTGAGACTAGTCTATTAGCCTTTTTTTTTCCTTTTTTTATTTGTTTATTACCTTTATGAAACATCAGCAATTTTTTTATTAAACATAAATTGACATTGCCAAGCTAATATTTCCTTTTCTTGTTTAATTTAAAATATAAAGTAGCTATTTTAATCTTTCATTGATGGGTAGCATCTGCCATTGACATTCTGTTTCTTTTTTTGTGGTGCAATAATACCATATCTCTAATTTACAACTTGTCATTGCATCTTGTTAACATCTTAAACTGTTTACAATCTCTTTTTATTGAAGTGATGCATGATATTAATTATTCATTATGGCTAGGGAACCTTGATATTTGATGGCATGAGATATATATATATATATATATATATTTTAACAAGTTAGAGTCATGTAATTAACATGCAGTTTCCTGTTTGTTTTTTCTTCTTGGTGACAGTATTTTAAGATGGATCCAGAAAATTACGATAATTATGGGGGAGTTGAACACCTTAAGTATTGTTTTGAGGTATGTTGTGGTAATTTCCATCTTCATGTTGTTGAAAGCCGGAGAGCTTGTTTCTGCTGATTTGTCTGTTCACATGCCTGGAATTTTGATAAAGTTTTCCTTCCCATTTCTTTAGGATTTTCATTTTCAAGATAAGTTGCCAGAGACAATGCAATCTTAATCAATTTAATAATATGATTCTATATTTGTTTGTATGGATATATAGGATTGGGATTGGTATACTCAAAGTGATAGTAGGCTTAAATGGTATAGGTACTTGTACATATGTTTCCAATCCAACTGCTTGATACTTACTTAATATCAGGTGGATAGGTGATGAATTTAGGTATCTGAAATTTATCTTCCCACAAAAGAAATTGTCTTTTGGACCAGGGCGGAGGATCGGGGAGGGGGCAGATTTTGAAAATCCCCCACTCCCTCTATTTTTTATATAAAAAAATAGAATTTATATATAAAATTTAACTAATGGCCCCCTAGATTTAAAAAATTGTACTACATCTATGCAAATGATTGGTGCAATATTTTTCCCGTTATTAATCCTATACCATATGTAGCTCATTAAGTTAAAGTGTATGCAAGGTTGTTTTTTTTTTTTTTTTTTTGAGAGAATTTCAACCTATGGCATCCGCTCCTAATGATATATTTTGCTTGCTCCCTTGAATATTTTTTTTGGCTTTGGCATTGTAATTTGAGCACTTGTTTTTATGCCAAAGTAAATAATATATATCTGAGCAGAAATGATGAATGTGATGTTGGGTAGTCTTATAATGTGAAATTGATCTGCCATTTTAAGAGTTATCAAATTTTAGATGCTTATCAAAATAAAATAAAAGAATTGCAGCAATGTTTTCATTCCTGAATTGGATGACCAGCCTCACATATTAGTGTGCCTAGTTTTGTCCATTCATATATTTGTATGCTTTCTTGGTCTATATCTTTCAAATTTATCCAATGGCTTTGAAGAGACGCTTTTGCCATAGCTATGAATAGATTTTTTAACCTCATGTCATGGCTTTATAGCCTCCTCTGCCCCTCTTAATTACTGACACTTTATTTCTATCCTTTTAGCATTATTCTTCTGCAGATAAATGTATGAGTGCATTTAAAGGTCCTCTAGATCCAAGCACTGCATTAGGAGGTTTCCCTGGGAACAATTATTCTGAGGTAATCTTTTCATCCCTTTGAAGTTGCAAACTTGATTGGATTTTAGATCACTGCATAGGAGGTTCCCCTGGGAACAATTATTCTTAGGTAACCTTACAGTGATATTTCCATGACAGGCTTCTGCATTCATAATAACTTACCCTGTAAACAATGCTATTGATAAAGAAGGGAACGAAACGCAAAAGGCAGTGGCTTGGGAGAAAGCTTTTATTCAGTTAGTGAAGGTTTGTTCACTGTACTAGTGTCATTCCAGTAGTTTTTTTCTTGCAATTGTTCTTTTCTATGCCCTACTCTCAAGTATTAGACACATCTACAAAAGTGTCATTATAAGAAAAATGCATTTTATGTGGAATTTACATAATAATATATCCGTGCAAGTCCTATTATACCATTTCGCATAGTCTGAGAATTTTGTTAGTGATTGTATTATTGAATATCTGGTTTTTGGAAGTGTTTAGGCAATTCTTGGTGTGGACACTAGATTTGACTTATTAATTTTGATTGATTTTTCTTAGAACTGATTGATCGTGATTGACGCTAATTGACACTGATTAATGCTATCAGAGGAGTTTGATTCTATTTGATATTTGTTTCCATATCTTTTGTAGTCTCATTACTAGTTTATTTTCTTTCAATGTATGATATATTTGAGTCCTATTTAAAAGGATAAAAAATGTCTATTTTAGATGTTTTGTTCATTGATTAATGGAATTTGGGTTGGGAGTTTTCTTCCAGTTCTTGGTGCGGATTCCAAGTAAGCCAGGTGTTGATTCTTGGGTAAATATCATGATCTCTTGGTTGGTGCTGATTCCACGAAACCCTAGGTGCTATAATATTTCTAGGTTCTGTCCATTTTGTTTTATTCTTTTTTTTGGTTTCCCAAACAAGTCTCCCTTTTTGGAGTTCATTGTCCTGCATCAATTTTACCGTATGCAATTTTTTCCTCATGACTTGGTAAATCATCCATCAATATAAAATTGTCCATTCCTGTTCGTTACAAAGCATAGCACATTTTTATAAGTCGTTATTCATTTATTATGATTTATGAAGTTCAAGTAAGTGCATTGAAGTCATCTACAAATTGAAGCTAGAATCTAGTTTAAAATTCATGTTTATTTGATTTAAATCATTCCAAATTATATGCAAGACAATTTAAATATGACATTTAGTGATCATAGCAACAAAATTTAGATCACCCAAGTCATGCTATTCTATGATTAGACTAAAGTTTTTGGGGCTGTATGGGATAAGCCTCTAGAAGACATTAAAAAGGGTTGGAAGGGCTTTAAGCAGTTTATCACTTTCAAGGTAGGGGATGCCTCTTCAATTAGGTTTTGGCAAGACTCATGGTGCAGGGGGCTTTCTCTAAGGGACAATTTCCCAGAACTATTTTATAATGCAGTGATAAGGATGCTTTTGTGGAGGGCTTTGTCTTTTTTAGGGGATAGTTATCACTGGGATGTCAGGTTTGTTTGCCCTGTCCAGGATCAGGACCTGGAATCAATTGCCAATTTTATGGATCTGATTTATACTGGGCAGATAAAAAGAGGCAGAATAAATACACTTGCTGCACTCCATCTTCACGGAATGTTTTTGAAATCAAACCATGTTATAAAGTGTTGCACTTGACCTCTCATCAGTCCTTTCCTTGGAAGAATTTATGTTGGCCTAAAGATATGACAAAGATCAGTTTTTTCCTCTGGACAGCAGCTTTGGGGAAGATCCTTACTACCAATGACCTCCAAAAGTGAAGATTAATTGTGATAGACTGGTGCTGCATGTGTAAGAGGGATGAGGAAACCGTAAATCATCTCCATTGCATGCTTGCTAGATTACTTTGGACCATGGTATTTTCTTGTGTTGGGGATTACTGGGTTATGACAAAAGGTGTTAATGGAGCTTTTAGCTAGTTGGAAGGGCAACCTCAACAGGTATGCTAATGCTGCAATTTGGAGTATGATTCCACATTGCCTCATGTGGGGTATTTGGTGGGAGCGGAATTCTAGGACATTTGAGGGTTGTGAGAGATCAGTACATGAATAGAAGCTTTCATTCCTCAAGACTTTGTTTGAGTGGATTAATGCTTTGGGTCTGTTTTCTTTTGCTGCTTTTCCTGACTTACTTGATTGATGTACTCTTAGTGTTTAATTTTCGTGTACCCTTTTTACACATCCAGTGATCTTACGTTGTGTTTTTTGAGCTTATTTAATGAAATTTTACTTATAAAACATACCAACTTATTCCTTGTAACAAGGGAAGGAATGAGGGTTTTGAGGAAAGGCATGGCAGCCTATGATAAAAACATATGTTCCTAACCCAAATTGTTGGATTTTAGCATTTCTGTCTTTAATACCATGCTTTAGGAACCAAGATAGCTGATCCTGAACTGTTGATATGATTTGATTATATGTATTTTCTCATCTGCATTCTAAATGTAAACATACCAACTCTTTCCTTGAAGCAAAGGAATAAATGAAGGATATGAGGAAAGACATGGCAGCCTATGATTAAAACATATGTCCCTATGTGTTGAAAAATGGTGGGAAAGGATTTATCTAGCTCACCCAAGTTGTTGGGATAGAGTATTTCTGCCTTTGATTCTGTGCTTTAGGAAGTAGGGTTTCTGATACTGAACTATTGATATGATTTGATTATATGCATTTTCACACATTAGCATTACTAGTTTGTTGGTTTTTAATGGTTTAGAGCTGCTTTTTATCCATTTTTCACAATCCCCTCTACATGTTTCCTTCTGTGTGATAGGATGAGTTGTTGCCGATGGTGCAATCAAAAAATGTAACAGTTTCTTTTTCATCGGAAAGCTCCATTGAGGAAGAATTAAAAAGAGAAAGTACTGCAGACGCTATTACTATTGTGGTAGGTTTTTCTTTCCCCATTTTTTTTTTAGTGTAAGAAAGTTTTGTTTTAGCTATACCTTTTGAAATATTTCCGAACTCATTTATAATGAAACTCTTGATTGCCCACAGTGGATGTGCTTCTTCTTTTTTCTTTTTCCCTTATATTATATTTAAATGCACTTTTACATGAAGATTTTAATTTCTTGTCTATATTTGCTCCCATTTTTGGTTGCAGATAAGCTACCTTGTGATGTTTGCTTACATTTCTCTTACTTTGGGTGATACACCTCGTTTATCTTCTTTCTATATTTCATCTAAGGTATGCTCTCATCCAAGGTTTCGATGTTTTTCTATATCATGATGGACCTTTATTCTCCTATGGAGCTATGCTCTATTGCTATTTAGTTTTAGAAATGTTAAATTTTCTACTAAGGAAATCTTATCTTATTTTTTGTATAATTGATATTATAAGATGACTGGATTCCAGGTATTGCTTGGTCTCTGTGGAGTTATGCTTGTCATGTTGTCCGTTCTCGCTTCTGTTGGATTTTTTAGCGCCATTGGAGTTAAATCTACACTAATCATTATGGAAGTTATTCCATTTCTCGTTCTAGCTGTAAGTTCTTACCCTTCCTGTATCTTCTAGATTTATGTGTTTGTCATACTTGTGATTACAATGTTCTTGACTGGAAGGAGACACACCAATCTTATTTTGTTGTGCTTAGTACTCTATATATCGAATGTCATATCTTAGTTGTGAAGATTTTTCTTCATTAATTTTTCACCCATATGCAGTTAACTGATTTCCCTTTTGTATCTATACAAGCGATTTTGGATGCATCCTTGTTGTAGTTGTATGAAGATCAGTTAATGATTTGTCTATTGTTAGTGATGAATTCCACCATTTCTGCCCATTGTACTGTTTTACATTGTATCTTAATATTTATGGTCTTTTGCCATATCAGGTTGGGGTGGATAATATGTGTATTCTGGTGCATGCTGTTAAGCGGCAACCTTTAGAGTTGCCTTTAGAAGGACGGATAAGCAATGCACTTGTGGAAGTTGGACCATCCATAACACTAGCCAGTCTTTCAGAGGTTTTAGCCTTTGCAGTTGGGAGTTTTATTCCCATGCCAGCTTGCCGTGTGTTCTCCATGTTTGCAGGTTAAAAATGTTCATGCATTCCAAATTTTGCATGGGAAATAGTTTTTTATATTTCTATTATTGTCATGATGTTTTATTTCTGGTCAATTGTTTAAATTCCATTTGCACATTCTTTTGCAGCATTGGCTGTTCTCCTGGACTTCCTTCTGCAAGTTACTGCTTTTGTTGCTTTGATTGTTTTTGACTTTCTCCGAGCTGAGGATAAGAGAGTTGATTGCTTTCCTTGTGTAAGAGTTTCTTCATCTTATGCTGACTCTGATAAAGGTATATTTGGTTATTTTATAATTTACAATTAATTGATCCATGCCTCTGATATAGTTTTTTTGATGCATGAATTCCTTGCATGATATATATATATATGTTTTATTTTCATTTTTAAGCTGTTCATCTCTTCTTGTACACTGTACTTAAATCTAATTTAAGACTAACTACTGAAATTACAGGCATTGATCACAGAAAACCTGGAATCCTGGTTCGATATATGAAGGTTATTATTTTCTTTCTTTCTTTTTGTTTGTCGAAATTTTCATGTTAGTCTTATCTTTTAAAGGTTAGACCAATGATCCGATTTTATACTCAATGGATTCAATGGAAAGTACCCTCAATGTCCTCTATAATTGAGAATTCACATGTATGGTTATGTGATCATTGTAACTCTTTGTGACATTACACCACTGACATGGGACAATTTGGAGGAGGGTTTAGGATAATTTTTGGATTTTGGGTTTAGAACCTTTAGAAGGAGGGTTAGGGTTTAAGAATGACTTTGGGTTAGAAAAGGGGAAAGATTTGATTTAGGGTTGATAAAAGGGGAAAAAAAGAAATGGAAATAGAATTTCTTCCCAATTTGTGTTTTTCCTCAATATGCAAAACATTCAATTTTTATTGATCAACTCTAACTTGTTGGAGTACAATATCACACTTACATAGGCCCTAAATCTTAACTTCTCATACTAGAACTAGAACTCCTTTGACTAGTAAATCAAATCCTGATGGAATTGAACCAAAGCCCACACTTAAATACTACACTAAATAAGACTTACTAGTTAATAAAAGAAAATCCAAGGTCCACAACTATGGCCCATACCCAACAATAGTAAAATTACAAAAGTAACCTTGACTTTAGAATAACCAAATAAAGCATTAAAAAAAAATCAAATGGTAATTAACTCCATCAACCACTCCATAACCACACTATGGTTACGCCATCAACCTATCAAAACTTTTTATTAGATTAATATTTTGAGAATTGAATAGTTTGATCACATATTCTCCTTGTTCATAACATCCATGCCAAATACCATATTAATTGGATGTTATTTACCATTTGATTAATAAACTCATGTTTTGCATATAATTTTTAAGTTAAAAATACATTAAATTTAAACTCGTTGTGATGAGATAGTTTTTGATATCTGATTAGCTTGATATTTTGCAGGCATGTAAATTAGAACAAGACAATGTAATCCAACGGTTAATTTGTCAATATACTCATTCAATACAAAATTATGGAGCAGTGTAACATTGTCAGTCTTAGGGAGCCGATTAGGCCATATGAGGCCGCTTAGCTATGTTTCACTCGGTCATCGGGTGTCTTGTTGGTCTGAGTTTTCCAACAAAATCTGCAGTTGGGGGTGGTGATTGGGTTCATTATTGGTGCAGATCAGGAGAAAGTACTGGGTTTATGGGTATGATTTTGGTTATTGGGATTAGATAGTGTGTTTAAGGTGGCCGTTGGAAGTGATTCATGTAGGAGTTGATGGCGAACCACCTGCAATGGCGGGGAAGGTGACTTTTCCCCATATGGTTCTTATACCATGTTCTCAGGAAGTGTGTTTAGGTTTTATTAATTTATCTTAACACATGTATATTTTTTATATGTGGGTAATTACATTGATATCACAATTTTACCTGTCTCATACATACTCATAATAATATAAATATGTACACAGAGTGTGGAGATTGGTTACTTTTCTTTAGTTTGGAAGGCCTGTTATACTCCCTGACCTTCAGCAAAATTTTATGCATGCCTGGGTTATCATTCAGCGTGCACGCCATGCATATGATATATTTCTGACATATTTCAATGTGCCAATATTATGCATTTCAAAGCAATTTATTTGTATCTTAAAGATAAAGTAACTTTACGAAAGTTAAACCTCCACCATTGTTTGTGGAGGTTGTTGCTCACATGCCTCACTAAGATATGTAATTGTTAAGGGTGAATCATTTGATTTTGTAAAACACCTTAACTGAACATGTACGATTTTTGAACATTACTTTTAGGCATGTTTATATTAGTACTGCTGTCTTAGTCAGTATTGATAGCAGTGATGTTGAACCAACCTGCACTCCGAAGGTTTACAACTTTTCCATGTTGTACTGATAACAGTTTTGTTGAGACTAGAGGTTTTGTGAAACTTTACTGTAAAATGCATGATGATATCTACCTTTAGTATTTGGGCCATGGCATGATGCTTTGTTGAGCATAGTATGCATGTCATTGTAGTTGTAATCATTAATGATAAACATTGTTTTTGTCCATTCTCGAGGAGTTATTCATGCTAAATATTTATTTTTCAAAAAATAGGGTCATTTTAGTGTGGTGATTTGAATTTCTTTTTTCTTGTAATTTTTTTTTTCTTTATATGGTTGTCTTTCCATAATGTCTAATCCAGTTGAGCTTTGATTTGCATTTCAGGAAGTCCATGCACCTATTCTCAGTCTTTGGGGAGTGAAAATAATTGTCATTTCTCTCTTTCTTGGATGTGCATTGGCTAGCATTGTGAGTTTTTGTGGATATTTGAAAAAAAAAAATCATTATCTTTTGACATTCTGTGAGATTCTCCTTTTATCCGTTTGTGCCTCCTATGCATCTTAATTAATTTTTCATTTCTTTACATCTCATAGGCATTATGCACTAGGATTGAACCTGGTTTGGAACAAAAAATTGTTCTTCCCCGAGACTCCTATCTTCAGGTTTAACTACTTTACACCTCATTATCTATATATTATGAAAAGAACTATTTGTTTTGTGTATGCTAAGACTAAAATTCTGTTTTCTACAGGGGTATTTTAATAATGTTTCAGAGTATCTCAGAATTGGACCACCACTCTATTTTGTTGTGAAGAACTATAATTATAGGTATCATAGTGTCATTACATTCCCTTTTTGCTCCAATTTGATCACCTTTGTAGCTATGTTGTTATTCTTCTTATCATACTTGTGGTTCTCTACCTTTATAAAAAGAGAGAAAGGACCAAGTGCCAGCTGCCAAGGCGCATGCCTCCTGTGTATTTTATACAATTTAATCTGCAGAAATTTAATTACTGGTGTTTGATGAAGCCTTTTTTGTTACTGTTGATTTTTCAACCTGAATTTTTACCACCATGTGTCTGTGAAAGAAGAGGAAGAGGAGGGTTGAAGGGTGAACCTTGATTTATTTCCATGTATGTCACTTTGTTAAGACTACAATACTGATATTGATCTATTCCTCAGCTCAGAATCAAGACATACAAACCAGTTATGCTCCATTAGCCAATGTGAGTCAGACTCCCTTTTAAATGAGGTAAAACCTTTTTCCTTTGACATAAAAATTCTGATGTGTTGTTCAATGTTTTTCTTATAACACACTTTTGATTTGGTAAATCACTTTCATATAAATGTGAATCTTTTGTAAAGGGTGACATAATGACTGGTTTGGTTTGTTGTCTTTTGTTGTGATTTTTATATCTTTGGTTGTCCCCTTAGTTTGTTCTATTTGATATGAATTATGTCTCTTTTTCTTCTGTAGATTGCAAGAGCGTCCTTAACACCAGAATCAAGTTACATTGCTATGCCAGCTGCATCATGGCTTGATGATTTTCTTGTGTGGATGTCACCAGAAGCATTTGGGTGCTGTCGGAAGTTCACAAATGGGAGTTACTGCCCCCCTGATGATCAGGTCATGACCCAATAAGTCCATTGGCATAATAATAATGTTTTTTTCCCCTATAATGGCCTATCTTTTCTGTCACATTTTCTGTTTCTGGTTGCATGATTTTTGGGCTTAATGACTGCTGTAAATTAGGTTAGCATTAGAATTTCATTTGCAGTATTGGAATTTGTAATAATACTAAAAAGGTTTGAAATTATATAAAGGCTAGGTCAAAATGAGCTCTCAAAATGGAACTGGAATTGCTCTTTTCCAACTTTAAGGGTAGTGAGACTCAAAGTAATAAGTTGTCTTTTTTAGGGGATATCATGATTAAATATGCATGACTTTCTCATAGTAAGAATATAACAATGATCGTGCTATAAACAATCATGCTTCCCTGTCAGTTTTGGGGGAACTGACTCAGCTATTAATACTGATCTTGTTCAGTACCAAGCACATCCCATTGAATTTACTGAAGTTTGTTCTCTTCCAGCCTCCTTGCTGTTCTTCAAATGATGTTGCTTGTGGCATGAATGGAGTATGCAAAGACTGTACCACGGTAATTTTCGCACAGTAGATTGGGGAAAAAAAAAATTTTGGATGAATCTTCTGTCTAATTGTTTTGTAGTATAATTCAATTTTTGTTTGTCTATTTAACATATTTAAATTGAGAAGTCTTAATTACTAACAATTGTGGAGATTGTCAGTGCTTCCGTCACTCAGATTTGCAGAATGATCGTCCATCTACAGTGCAATTTAAGGAGAAGCTTCCATGGTTCCTGGATGCTCTACCCTCTGCTGATTGTGCTAAAGGTGGCCATGGGGCTTACACTACTAGTGTGGAACTAGAAGGTTGGTAGGATTTAATATTTGTCCTTCCATTATTTACTCTCAGGAAATTAACGTATAATGATTTATTGATTGAACCTATAGTATCTGTTTCAAAATTAAATTTGGTATTAGCTAATTAATCACACTTCATCAGGATATGACAATGGTAATATTCAAGCATCATCATTCCGTACGTATCATACCCCCCTAAACAAGCAGGTATGAAAGTTCCTTTCATCATGAGTTAGAATGCTGTTTGTTTTCTTTCTTATCTTGTGTTAAAAAGAGCTCCACTTTCTTTTATTTTAGGTTGACTATGTTAATTCAATGAGGGCTGCTCGAGAGTTCAGTTCAAAGGTTTCTGATTCTTTGAAGGTAATATTTCAGTGCTTCTCAATTCTTTACAAATATTTCTTGCCCCAGTTTTGGGTAGAAGATCTTACTATATTATTGATGGTAGAACAGTAAGAATAGTGAATCTTCTATCCATTCAATGAATAAGAATTATCTCCCTTTCTCTTAAAATAGGTGCAACATTTTGCAGAATGGGCTTTGTGCTAATCATGCTACATTTGTTGAAGTGAAATTACTTTTTTGGTGCAGATTGAGATCTTCCCATATTCAGTGTTTTATATGTTTTTTGAGCAATACCTTGATATATGGAGGACAGCACTGATCAACCTTGCCATAGCAATTGGTTAGTGAATTTGAGAACTCCTATCATTTGAATAACTGGAGTGTTTATTTTTTCAGTACAGCATTGATTTTAGAAACTTAAATGGGATCTATGTCCTGTGCTAATAAATTTAGCATTTAAGTGGTCTTCATTTTTATTGCACAAAATACTTGGTTGCACAGCCTGAAGCGTATATGATTTTGCCTGCTACTTGTATATTGAAATAATAACCTCTTGCAATATATATATGTATGTCTGTGCGTGTGAACAACAGTATTGATATTACGCTTAACTGGGACCTATGTTGTAACGACCCAAATCCATAAAACACAAAATTATGTACATGACTAACTAATTGGTCTAGCAAATGTCAGTTAAAGTTACTAAACTGTGAAATAAATCTCTTACAAAACATAAAAATCCATCACTAAAAAAGAACCTCAAATTTCTTATAATCTGAAACAAAATAGAAATAATTAATATCCTGTAGATAAAGCCAATCACAATCGAATTTGTCTAAGTTCTACGAAGCTCTATCTGCATACTTTATTGAGTGTTCCAAAGCTACAGCTCTCAGTTAAACTTTAATATGAAAGTTATCAATGAAGGAATGAACTACATAGCCCGGTAAGCAATTATATACATGACACATAGCAGAACAGATTCATACTACAATAAGCAATTATACATGACACATAGTGGAATAGAGTCATGCCACACATGAATATTTTGAATAACCATATCATGATATCAACTTAAAAGTATTAAATTTAGTTCAAAATTAAATCACTTAAAATATATGCATTTAAATTCTTAAAATCATTCAACAACACAAAAAATTGACCAGTATACTCCTCCTACACACGTATCACACGTTCTCACATACTGCCTTGTGAGTGGACACCACCATCTAACCCCTGATGGAGAGAGATGTTGGTTACAAGATATAGACCTCCAATTATACATACTTACAGGCATAAAAGTAAAAAGAAGACGGTCCAACCTGTGGCCTGATGGATGGAGCCTGCTAATAATGGGCTTGAAGACCTACCAAGCTCAGTCATTTAATAATTAAGGATTCTTTATGCATTTTATTATTCTCTATTTAAGCACATTTTTTCAGCTTTGTAAGACAGTTTTGAGATTGATAATAAACGTTTGTTTAGTTTTACAACTGGTGCCTACGCCAGTCATGCTTGGTGTTGACTCCAAGCAACCCTAAGTGCTCCCCACCCTGTGAGGGAGCTTACACATATATCCAATCAACTTTCAAGACACTTTATGGTTCAGATAATCATATTTCATAACATAAGTGAAGTTTATGCAGATTACAAATATTTACTAAGTAATAAGAGTCTTTGACATATGCAAGAGCACAATATTGAATTGAATATAAAAAATAGGATGATTTGCTCTCCTATGAAGCACATAAGGATTGGAGAGCTTATAAAAATATTTTATAATTCTTGAGAAAGTATAAAAACACAATTTAATAAAAGACGAAGTGACAAACATTCTAAGTACTATTTGGAACCAAGGAATACAAATTTAAAATCACTTAGATTTAAAAAGTTCAAAGAACAAATTTTTGGAAAACTTAGTTTAAAATGCAATTAGTTTCTAAAAATAACTTAGCTTAGAAAACATCTTTAATATAAGAGCTAGAGGGTCAACTTAGAAATCATAAACTTTAAAACATTGACTTTTAAGAACTTGGTGAACAAAAATTATGTATGTGATGCCCAATTAGTTACAATTCACAAAACCTCCACAAAACAACTCTGATCACTCTTGAATGTAGCCTCACTTTGGAATTTAAGACTATTCCTTATAGAGTTTAAGGCATTCAACTTCAACTCCTACATTGAAACATCAAACAACTAAGGATATGATTGTGCCTGCTACTTCTGTATTTCAATAATATCCTCCTCTGTCGGTGTGTGTTGTGCTATTTGATTATTATTTGTCTAAATAATTTTATTTTATCAATTTAAATTTTAAATTTTATAGTGACTTGTGTAATAATCTATTACATTTTAGAAGCATTAATTGTATTTCTTTGATGATGAAACAGGTGCAGTGTTTATTGTTTGTTTAATTATCACAAGCAGGTCAGTATCAATATATTTATCTATTGGTTTAGATAATAGCCCTTTGTATTTTTGCACCTTGACAGTGAGTTTTAATCTTTCTGGAATGACTGATCTCATTTCTTATTCTTTGCTTATTAATTGTAGTTTTTGGAGTTCAGCAATTATTTTACTGGTGTTAGCAATGATTGTCGTGGATCTCATGGTAATTTTCTTCCTTGATAATTATTGAACTTTTCATTTGCAATGGTGATGTTAATTTTGCTTTAATTAATTTAGAATTGACCATATGTTGTTTTCCTGTTACATTGCTTACAAGATGACTATGTACAGGGTGTGATGGCAATTCTGGAGATCCAATTGAATGCAGTCTCTGTTGTTAACCTTGTTATGTCAGTGGGCATTGCTGTTGAATTTTGTGTGCATGTGACACATGCTTTCTCGGTTAGTACCCTTGGCTTCTTGATGGACTCTTGCAAACTTAGTTTGTTTCCTCCGTCTTACATTATGTTTTTGTTTCAATTATGAAAATATTCTTCTAAAAAAGGTATGAAATATAAAATATATTTTGTTGCAAGCTATTCAATTTCCCACATTTGATTAAAGTTATTTTCAATATTTTTACGCAAACCTCTAAAAAGAAAAAAAATATCAAATATCATATTTGATATGATTACAATATTCTTTGAACAGTGAAATGGAAGTGTTATGCAAAGAAGTATACTAATAGAGCTTTCAACCTTTGAATGCTTTTCTTCATTGTGAAAACTTAATTTATTTTGAAAGTCATGACTGGTGAGATGAGATGCCGATAGCTCCTCTTCCAAATATTGGGATATTTTATTTTCTTGGCTTTACTGTTTTTGTTAGTGCCATAATAGAGGAATTTCTTGTACAGGTAAGCAGTGGAGATAAAGACCAACGCACAAAGGAGGCTCTGGGTACAATGGGGGCATCTGTCTTCAGGTAAAATATTCTTTTCAGTCAACAGAGCTAATGTCCAGATTCCAAAGAAATTTGCATTAATTTTGACATAAACAGACTATCGTGCTATATTGACATAGCTGTAGTTGTAGTCATGAATTCAGCTTCTAATTGCATGGTCTAAATTCCCTCCTATTTTGTGGATAACCATTAAACCATGATTTCCTCCTGACCCTGTTGCAAAATATTTGGCCCTAGCTGTCAAAATTCCAATGTAAGCTTGATTTCAGTTTAAAGTGATCTCAATAACAAATATACAAATCTTTAACATAATTTTGCAGTGGAATCACATTGACAAAGCTAGTTGGAGTGATTGTTCTTTGTTTCTCAAGGACAGAAGTTTTTGTGGTAATAATTGCTCCCTCTGAATTTTGAATAAGCCAATATTTTCCATTGTCATTAATATCTTCCCTGCTTGTGTTTTGCAGGTTTATTACTTTAAAATGTACCTGGCACTGGTGCTTCTTGGTTTCTTGCATGGACTTGTATTCTTACCCGTAAGTCCAAGATACTTTGTCACTACTTTCTTGTAGAATATCTTTGTCTTTGTGGTATCCATGTAGGTAATGGAATCGTGAACAATCTTGGTGATTTGTGGTATCCATGGAGGATACTGGAATCATAAAAAATCTTGACATCAATAAGCTCTCTTTAGCAACAGAAAGACCAAAAAATTATGTTAAAATAAAGTATGCAACAAAAAAGTTCACCATTTTGGCCAGTATGTCAACATACCAAATTATGATAACTGGATGTTTTGACTTGCTGTTGCCTGGCACGTGAAAGTCAGTAAATACCTCTAGTTTTGCTTCTATGCATGATCTTATTTGTTCCATGTATCAGTTATTAAAAAAAACATGTTTATTCTGAATTTTCGTGATATCCACTGGTGTTAGCACCTATTGAGAGGCTCATGGTTATGACCCATTCCCCCCCCCCACCCCCACTCTCTCTCTCCCCCTCCCCCCCCCCCCCCCCCCCCCCCCCCAAAAAAAAAAAAAGAGGAAAGAAAAGGAATAATTCTAGACAGTTGAAGTAAAATTGATTTTCATTGATACTCCTACAACAATAACAACCAAGCTTTATTTCCAAAAGTTTGGGGTCAGCTATGGATCTTCAATAGAAAAATCAATGTCAGCCAAATGTAGTCCATTGATACACCTATGAGAGAAATTAATAATATAAGGAGAAGTCATTTTTTGTAGCTTTTATGTTTGCAGGTATTTTTGAGCATGTTTGGTCCTCCTTCTAGATGCGTGCTTGTCGAGCAGGGTGAAGATCATCCATCTGCTTCATAACAGTTATAGGAAACCATTTTTTGTTAATGTCCTCTTTTATACTGAGATTGCATGTATCATCAGTGCTAGAAGATATTTGAATAGCTTCCAAAATGTAGTATATAATTTTCTAGTGATGAGGAAAAAGAAAAGGGAAAAAAAGGTAAGCAAAATTTACCCTCCTTTACGTCTCACTTTAGTAATTTGACACATAGAATGAGAATGTCAATAACTTTGGTTTGGCTTCTGGTCCATCAAGGCTGATAGTATCTCCTCTGATGTACAATTAAGATGAAAGGAAGAAATTTTATTAGTAACATTGATGAAAGAATGAGTTAAAGTTGTTTGAATTGGTTTCCTTTTTTCTTGTTTCATTTGCAAATATCCCTTGTGAGTTGTGCAATGGACTTATAGTAACAGGTTATTATTGTTTTCTTAATTATCGCATTATTTCCTAATGTCCTGTTAAGTGGATCACAACATCTGATTTAGATCGACATTTGTTTCTAACTTAGTATTATGATTAGGCAATACTGCAATTGCAAATAAATGGTTTTAATCAATAATGCCCTTTCAATTAGTTTAAATAAGTAGGATTCCAATTTCTGGACCATTTAATTGTCTTTGGAGATGGTAAAATTCACTAGTTTTAAGTTCCTTTGGGTACATCAGATTAACTCAGTAGTTGAAATGAAACAGCAAATTGGCATGTACCACCGTCTCCAAAGATTCACTTGAATGATCTATTTAAGCATGAGAGAAGATGAAATCATAGAAGGTTATAAGTTCCACCCCTGCAAAAGAGAAATTATTCACTCTTACGAAAGGAGCCCTGCCTCCTCTCACTGGATGTGTGGGCAGCCAGAGTCCTCCCTCCCTCCTCTCTCGTAGATAGGGTTGTCCATCAACCTATCAGACCCAACCCACCCACCCATCCAACCCGATCTAACCTGAGGACCCATGGGCGGATTCGAATGTCCAGATGGGTCGAGTGCAGGTCTGTTACTTTTAAAAATCGGTTTTGCCAGTTAGTTTCGGGTCCTTTGAATTCTAACCCATATAAACCGACCCGACCACCCAAAATTTTAAAAAGGAAAATCTTTGACTTGGGTTTCTTCTCATTTACGCTGAAGTCTAAACACAAATCACACACCTCCTCATCCCCATGCTCAAAAACAAAAACAAGCCTCAAGGCCCTCAATCCTTATTAGTTTCAGAAAAATTTCTCTCTCTCTCTCTCTCTCTCTCTCTCTCTCTCTCTCTCTCTCAAATCTCTAACCCTAACCTTATTACTACCGTTGTCGTTCGTCGTCGAGTTGGGGTCTACTGCCGCCCCTAACCCTAGCCTCCTCATTGCTGTTGTCCCCGAGTTTGGTCTATTGCCGCCATCGCTAACTCAAAGTTCAACTAGAAACTCCACATATTGATGAATCCCTCCTCTGATGTACTTGAAATCCCCTCTACTCTTGTGTAGCCTGTGGGTTAGTAGAAACAATGTTTTGTTTTGTCTTGTTTTTTTAATTATACTAATCTTGTGGATGTGGTGCTGGTGGGGGAAGAAATGGTGGTGGTGATGTGGGTTTAATCTTTATCTCCCTCTTTGTCATTTCAATCTATGGATCTGGTGTTTTTGTTATTTGGGTTTTGATTTCTTTGTTGTTTGGGTTTTGATTTCTATCTTGTGGGGATTTAGACCCAAAATCACCTGTCGGTTTTCGACCCACTCAACCGATGACTTATGCCATCGGGTTCGACCTGAACATTTGGTCGACTGCAGGTCTCTTTTCCATTCACCCGATTCGATTGGGTTGGTTGCATGTCAACCACAAACCCAATCCGACTTGACCCATGGATAGCCCTACCCATAGAAGTGAATAATATATATATATATATATATATATATATAAGTTGAAGCATAACATTTATTATTGCTAGACTTCTGTTGAGTGGCCACATCATCCATCTATTTTCAACGTTCTTTTTTTTAATTCTTTTTTTATTAATTTCTAAACTTATTATTATACTTTCTCTAACTTTTCTTATCCCTTTTACCTTTTCATCTCCCCATTATTATCTACAAAATTAAAGCGTAGCATTTATTATTGCTAGGCTCCTGTTGAGTGGCCACATCATCCATCCATTTTCAACATTTTTTTTTAATTCTTTTTTTTTTCTTATTAATTTCCCAACTTATTGTTATACTTTCTCTAACTTTTCTTATTCCTTTTACCTTTTCATCTCCCCATTACTATCTACCTTAATATCATTTTTCCTCTATCCCTTTATCTTCCTTTATTTTTTACTTTTCTTAGTCTCCTCCTCTTATTATAAATCTACAATTCTCTTTTCCATTCTATTCATAGTTTTTTCACACACAAAAGGTTATTTCTCTCTCTCATTTTTTTTTTTTTCATTTTTGGTGGATTTTTTAAAATATTTTTCTTGCATCTCTATTTTACATTGATGAATTTTTGTATTATTAGGAACTCTACTTTGAGTTGATGTAATTAAGTTTTTTATTTTTAAGTTGTTATTTTTATTTTTTTTATTCTCGTTGATTTCATATATGTTATCATATTGTATTATAAAGATAGTATATTAGAATATAATGTTATTTTATTACATAACATTACTTGGATAATTTGTGTTTATTACTATTTTTTTATATACTTTTTTTTTCTTCTTATATTGTTTTCTATAAATTTTTTATTATTCTCTCTCACATTCTCTCTTGGAAAGTAGTTATTTTATTTCTTTTATATTTTTTTATTCTTTCTTGCAACTCTACTTTATATTGATGAATCGTTGTGATTTTTAAAACTCTATTTTGAGTTCATATGGTTTGGTGTTGTATTTTTTAGTTCCCAATCCCAAGTAGTTTCTCTCTCTCTACAACAAAATTTAGAGAATAAATTATACATATTCAGTATAAGTTTGATATGAGTTTTGATTATCATGATAATCTGTATATATTAAGAGGATTCAGAAAGTTAGTTATTGCTTTCTTTACTGTAAAAAATACTCATAATTTAATTAATCTAAACCAATCAAAATGGGGTTAAAATAGTAAATTCACTCCTAAATAAATTCCTACCCGCATTGAAACACTAATTCTACTTCTTTGTTGAAAAACCTTCCCACCCGAAAAATACTCAATAGCTTAAAAAACTCTCCACATATTTACCTTCCCACCCACAACTATAAACAAAAAATACTCAAAAGCTTAAATAACTTCCCACGTTTTTTGAATAGAACTTCTTGCAAACAAAAACACTTCTCATTACTCTGTCATCTCTGTTATCATTACGTGTACAATAAAAGTTATCATTACTCTATTACGTGTACAATAAAAGTTCTCAATAGAACTTCTCACAAATAAAAAAAAATTACTATCCTACGTTCTTTTTGTTCCTTATTGAAATTAAAAAAGGTATGTAACTTTTCTTCTTATTCCTAATTGAAATTCAATTAAAAAAAAAAAAAAAAACTTATCCCATGTTCTTTATTAAAAAAAAAAAAAAAAAAAAAAAATCCCTACTCCGGCCACCCATTATTTTGTTTCAAATTCAAAGTATAAAAACTGTAGAAATTTGTGGAACACAGCACGTTTAAAAATTCAAGTAAAACACGCTCTATCAATTATTTACTCACGTTCCTATTGAAAAAAAAAGTTCTATCCAAAAAAAAAAAGCACTCCCAGTACAAACAAAAAACACTCCCCACGTTGAAATAACACTTTCCACCCATTACAAACAAAAACTTCTCAGTAGCTGAACTTCTCACAAACACAAACTCTTCCCAGTAGTTTATAAAAAAATAAAAAAAAAACTCTTCCCTGCATATAGAAGAACTATTATTTCTATTTCTAATTGAAATAAAATTTTTGTCAGCACTCTTAATTGTTTGTTACATCTATTTCTATTCCTAATTGATAACAAAATTTTGTCAAGTGGCTACTTCTTTGTTTAAAAGCAACGTGCGTGTGGTTTAATTGAATAGAAAAGAGAAACACGCCAAAATTAAAAGAAAAAAACATGTTATTTGAGTGCTACATCTGTTGAAGTGTGCTACAGTTGAAGTGAAAAAAAATTGTTCTACAAACCTTGCTTTATTTCATTAAAAGGTATGTAGCTTTTCTTCAAGGTATTGCTATTTTTTTTTTTTTGAAGAATTTGTTTGTGATTGCTTTTTTTTTCTTTTTCTTTTTTTGAACCATTTGTTTGTGATTGCTAAATCCACTAATCACTACAAATTTACACATGCTATAATTAAGAATGGGTGCATCATTTTTACTTTTAATATTTTTATATATTGTGTTATTTTGGTGTTTGAACTATTTTTTTCCTCACATCTCTCTACATTGTATTTTTTTCCTTTTAATTATAGACTTTTCTCTGCACTAATTTCTAACGTGGTCAAAAAATAAAAATATAAATAAAAAAACATAACAACAATGTATTTGTTTCAATGTCCAAAAACATAAAACAAATTTAACTCATAATTTTTTTAATGCAAGACGACTTTTTTAGTGGATTGCATAAAGGCCAAAGCATCACAATTGGGTGTTAGTTGAGTTTATTAGGGGAGAGAAGTTAAAACTTGCATGCAATCATGCACAACTCCTTAATAATTCCTTGTTTTGTAAAATAAATAATTGCTTTATCTCATTAAAATTAGTATTTGCTATTTATTTAAAGTCCATCTATTGCTTTTTTCTTTTCTTTTTTTAATTATTATTATTGTAAATCCGTATAATATTTTGTTATTGTCTACCATCAGATTTTAATAAACTACTACAAAATATGTCACTTTTGTTGTCTCTTAATTCACTAATAGGAAGTATTGATTTAAATTTTTAATCAAATTTGTATTACCTAGATATGTGTTCTGGAAATACACATACCTAGGATTAAATATTTCATTTGGAAAGTAACATTATGTAAGGATATCTGCTTATAATATTTTTCATTCATACAAACCTCAACCAAAAAAGTGACATTTCATTCATGATTAAGAAGTCAAATTTAGCCAAAACTCAAGTGGGTTTGACTTGTTTTATATAAAGTACCTTAAAATATTAGGAAAAAAACAAAAACAAAAACACCTTAAAATAAATAAAACCAACTCAAGTGAACTTGGCTGTGATTTTGATAAACATTCACTAAAGTTTTTTTTTTTTTTTTTTTTTTTTTTTTTTTTTTGTGGATAAAAATGAAACTATGTTAATGAATCTTAATATATATATATATATACTAGCCTTTGAGCATGCGTTCACGCGCGTGCTCAGAGGCTCTTCTATTTTTTGGGTAAGAGTTAATTTAGAGCATTTATTATAATTTGGGATTACTATATTTTTCAATCACAAAAAAAACCTAGGAGTGTGATGAGTGTCATGTGTGGAGAAATAATTTTCCAATCACAATAATTTTTCATCACAAAAAAATCTAGGGGTGTGATTGGAAAATTATTTCTCCACACATGACACTCATCACACCCCTAGGTTTTTTTTTGTGATTGGAAAATGTAGTAATCCCAAATTATAATAAATGTTCTAAATTAACCCTTACCAAAAAAATAGAAGAGCCTCTGCGCGCGTGCTTAGAGGCTAGTCTCTTTTAAGAGAATGAATAATTTATTTAAATAAAAATTATACATACATACATATATGTATATACTATTATTTAAGGGGCTGCCCCTATTTGGAATGAATTTTTTTTTTGTTCTAAAATACCCCTACATCCCTATGTTTAAGTAGAGACAAAATCAAAGGACTATCCGGTAAAAATACAACGCTAACTCCCACTAAAACATTGCCTAAAAAATAGGGTCACTTTCCTATTAATTTTCAAATTTCTTTATCCACTTATAAATTAGATTCTAAAAATAAAAATTATATATATAAAATAAAAAATCACAGATTTCTTTTTTTTGCTCCGACCACTAAAAAACGAAGAAAGAAAGCTTCATCTCACGCGCGAAGCATGTGTGATGAGACTCGTTGTATTATAAAGATAGTATATTAGAATATAATATTATTTTACTATATAACATTACTTGGATAATTTGTGTTTATTACTATTTTTTTTATATACTTTTTTTCTTCTTATATTGTTTTCTATAAATTTTTTATTATTCTCTCTCACATTCTCTCTTGGAAAGTGGTTATTTTATTTCTTTTATATTTTTTATTTTTTCTTGCAACTCTACTTTTTTTTTTTTTTTTTTTTTTTGAGAATCAACTCTACTTTATATTGATGAATCATTGTGATTTTTAAAACTCTATTTTGAGTTCATATGGTTTGGTGTTGTATTTTTTAGTTCCCAATCACAAGTAGTTTCTCTCTCTCTACAACAAAATTTAGAGAATAAATTATACATATTTAGTATAAGTTTGATATGAGTTTTGATTATTATGATAATCTCTTTTAAGAAAATGAATAATTTATTTAAATAAAAATTATACATACATACATATATGTATATATTTATTTATTTTGCTTAAATGTATAATTAACCTCATAAAATTTATTTAAATGTAATGACGTTAAAACAAAAAAAAAAAAAAAATTGCCCTAAAGATTACAATTGTATATCTATAGCATTTATATTTAAAAAGACTTTCACTTAAATTTAGTCGTACCAAAGTAGACTAAAATACTAAATTAATGCGGTTTAACAAATGCGTAGCAATAATAAATGTTATGCTTAATATGCTCAGGTGCTTTCAACCCAAACATGTCTTTTCCCATTGTATAAGTGCTAGATCAAAGTGGACCAAAATGAACTGAAGTGATTCGAATGGACTGAATTGGACCAAATAGAGAGAATATGACCAAAATGGACAGACTGGACTGAATAGGACCATAGTGGACCGAAGTGGACTGAATGGGACCAATGTAGACTGAATAGGACTGAAGTGGACAGAATGGACTGAATAGAACCAGTGGACAAAATAGACTGAATATGGCCAAAGTTGATCGAATGGACTGAAGTGGATCAAAGTGGATGGAATGAACCAAATAGGACCAAATAGAGCCAAAATGGATTGAATGGGACTGAAGTGTATAGAATAAGACCAATGTGGACTGAATAGAGCCAACGTAGATTGCATGGACCGAATAGAACTTTAGTGTTCTCTCAAAAAAAAAAAAAAGAATAGAACTTTAGTGCACAGAATGGACTAGATAGGATCGAATAGAGTCAAATTGGACCAAAGAAGACAAAATAGACCGATTAGAACCAATGTGGACCAAATAACACTTTTGAATATTTATTATTTTTATTACATTTTTACGGTTCTTATTTCTAATTTCTAATTTCTAATGCTTTTTTTATTTTAACTCGAAACTAAAAAGTTCAGTCAAAATACAATAAAATTTCATACTTTTTAACCCAAAAAAAAATTAATAAAAAAAATAAAATTTGATCTAAACTTGAAAAGAAAACCTACAAAAAAGAATCAATGCGAAAATATTATTCTGGTTTTTATATTTTAGAGTTATGGTGAATTTGGCCTTTACATTTTGATAGTAGTTAATTTAGTCTCTGTTATTTTTAACTTACAATTAATTCGATTTCTACCATTAACTTTTTAACGAAAAATACCAACGTCGCAAATGATCTGCACAATTAACAAACCTCACACCTAAGTGTCTTATAAAATAAGAAAAATTTTATGTTCATAACATTTTTATAATATATATAATATATTTATAACAAATCATAGTTGGTTAGTTGTTATTAATTCAAATTTGAACCTATCAATAAAATTACTTTTTTGCCCCAATAATAATAACCAATAACAACCTGCCACTTATGATTTGTTGTAAAAATGTTGTAAAAATATTGTAGACATAGCATTTCTCATAAAATAATAATAATTTTTTTTTAATTAACATAAAAAATTGCCACATCAACATAATTAAAAAAAAAAAACCAAAAAAACAAACAAAAATAGAATTTATTCCTTTTTTTTTTTTAAATCACTTTCTTGGCAATCAATCTCTAATTCATTTTTTTTCCTTTTCTTTCTTCCACTTTCTGGGTAAACAAACACAACATCCTCCTTGAAAACTCCACAAACAACCCAGAAAATCACGTCCAGACCTGTGAATTGAAATTCAAAACAAAACCCATCTGTAAAAACTAGAGAATCTAAATAGAATTGAGAGCATTTCATTGATGGAGAAGAAAATTACAAGAAATGGAATGAATGAATAATACATCACTATACTCTGTTTTTATATACACAGTAAACATAACCGCCCTACAATTGGCGCCAAATTCAGTTACTTGAAATCTTCTAGAATCTGTACACGTGGCAATCCAGGAGCAAAGGACTCCTGGATTTGCGGAACTAATTGCTTTAATGCTATTAGATGAAGAAATCGTGATCTGGCATAGCTTCAAGCATTTCCAATACTTCTGTGCTCATCAAACCATTTGATGCAATCCTTGTGCTCTGAGAGATGCACTCCTTATCAGCAACAGCTGCCTTCGTGGCTTGAACAACACACTTGTCATTAGCAACTGCTGCACTGCCTGCTACCCTTGTAGCTTGGCTGATGCATCTCACATCAGTAGCTGCTACATGCTGTGGGATTTTACTTGGACTCTTATCAGTAGCTGCTACATGCTGTGGACTCTTATTAGTAGCTGCTACATGCTGTGGGATTTTACTTGGACTCTTAATACTCCCCCTCAAGAGCACAGCTCTTGCCTTTTGCTCTTCCAAACCTGTATGAGGATAAGTCACTGTAGAAGCAAAAATATTGATCACACCTAGCCTTCTGATCAGTTTGGAAAAACTTTCCACTCATAATGCTTTGGTGAACACATCTGCCAACTGATCCTTTGTTGAGACATAGAAAGTTTTAAGCGCACCTTCAAGAATCTTGTTCCTCACAACATGACAATCTGCCTCTATATGCTTTGACCTCTCATGGAATACTGGATTAGCAGCTATATGAAGTGCTGCCTGGTTATCACAGTACATTAATGCAGGCTGATCATGTTTGACGTGTAAATCCTGTAGTAAATGCAAAATCCAAGTTAATTCACAGGTAGTAGTGGCCATAGACCTATACTCTGCCTCTGCACTGAACCTAGACACTATGCTTTGCTTCTTAGACCTCCAAGATACTAGTGCATCACCAAGAAACACACAATAGCCTGTTAAGGACTTCCTTGTGTCAGGGCAGCCTACCCAATCTGCATCACAGTATGCTTTGAGGTGCAGATCAGAATTAGTGGGGAAGAAAACACCTTGACCAGGTGTTCCTTTAATGTATTGAAGAATCCTAGTGGCTGCTTTCATATGTGGTGCTCTAGGTTGTGCCAAGAACTGGCTAAGTCTATGCACTGCATATGTGATGTCTGGCCTACTTAGAGTCAAGTACATAAGTTTCCCAATGAGTCTTCTATATTGTCTTGAGTTGGTAAGTAAGTCTCCACTGTCTTTAGACAACTTGAGTTGTTGTTCCATTGGAGTTTGGACTGGTTTACAGCCTGTCATACCCGTTTCCTCAAGAACTTCCAAAGCATACTTCCTTTGAGATAAGCTGATTCCACTCTTGTTTCTTGCAATTTCTAAACCCAAGAAATACTTGAGTGATCCCAAATCCTTAATACCAAACTTCTGATCTAAAACAGACTTGAGAGAAGCAACACAAGCATGATCATTGCCAGTGATTACCATATCATCAACATAAACCAGTAGAGCAGTGAACAAAGACCCTTTGCTGTGCACAAATAAGGAGTGATCAGCCTGAGATTGAGCAAAACCAAGCTCCTTTATAGTTGCTGACAGCTTGGTGTACCACTGCCTTGAGGCTTGTCTTAAACCATAAATGGACTTAACCAATTTACACACCCTAGGAGTAGTGGAAGAGGCTGAACCACACTCCCCCTTACTGTGAAAACCAGGGGGCAAGGACATATAGACCTCTTCATCTAAATCTCCATGCAAAAATGCATTGTTGATGTCCAATTGGTGCAAAGGCCACTGCCTGACAGCAGCAAGAGCAAGCAAGACCCTCACTGAAACAGTTTTAGCAACAGGAGAGAAGGATTCAAGAAAATCAAGGCCTTCCCTTTGGGTATAACCCTTGGCAACCAGTCTGGCTTTAAGCCTCTCAACACTACCATCAGGATTAAGCTTCACTTTGTAGACCCATTTGCATCCAATGGGAGACTTACCAGGAGGTAAAGGAGTCATATCCCATGTATGATTCAACTCAAGGGCTTGGATTTCTTTGTCCATGGCAGCCCTCCAAAGTGGGTCCTGAACTGCTTGGGAAAAGCTGTGAGGTTCTTTGGGGCTAGAACTGACTGCCAGCAAGTACGAGTGATAGCAAGGTTCCAAATGGGAATAAGTAAGGCACTGAGCAAGATCATAAGGAGCACCAGCTACAACAGCAGTACAAGCATAGTCCTGCAGGTAGGCAGGAGGTCTGATGTCTCTAGATGACTTCCTAAGAGGTACAGGAGGAACCAAAGCAACTGGTGTAGAGGAATGTGGCACCTGCGCAGAATTAGGCAGCTAAAAAGGACTAGAAGAAGTAGCATTAGAAGGTAAAACACTAGAGAGAGGCTGAACAATAGTAGAAGGAGGTGAGACAACATCAAAATCTAAGGAAGCAAGATCAGGTATGCTAATGGGAGTAACAAAACCATCAACATCAGCAGGGCAGGAACCTTCAACAGCAGCAGGAACAAAAGGATCTGCAATATTAGTTGAAGTAGAGGCAAAAGGAAAGGAATGTTCATGAAAAACCACATCTCTAGAGAGGAACACCCGATTAGTGGCTAAATCAAGGACTTTATAACCTTTAACCCCAAAAGGATATCCCAAGAAAACACATCTAACAGCCCTAAGAGCAAACTTGGATCTGTGAGAAGAAAGTGTAGAGGCAAAGCATAAGCAACCAAACACCTCTAAATGTGCATAACTAGGTGGATGACCAAATAACACTTCAAAAGGAATTTTGTTTGATAAAGCAGATGAGGGGATTCTGTTGATCAAATAAACAGCTGCAAGAATAGCATGGCCCCACAAATGCAAAGGTAAATGGGATTGAAACATGAGAGCTCTTGCCACATTCAAGATGTGTTGATGTTTCCTCTCAACAATGGCATTTTGTTGTGGGGTTTCAACACAGCTCAAATGATGCAAAATGCCCTTCTTTGCAAAGAAATCTTTCATGAAAAATTCAGTACCATTATCAGATCTTAAGGTTTTAACTTTCGTAGAGAATTGAGTTTCCACCATTATGCAAAACTGTTCTAAAACAGATTGTGTTTGAGATTTATGCTTTAATAAATACACCCAAGTGCACCTACAGTAATCATCAACAATGGTTAAAAAATACTTGCAATGATCAACAGTAGGAATTGAGAAAGGTCCCCACAAATCACAATGGATCAATTCAAAGCAAGAATTAGAAAAATGAGAACTTTTATTGAAAGGTAAACGTTTTTGTTTAGCAAGGGGACAAATGTCACAAGTGAAATTCTCAATAGAAGTGAAACAAGGTACATCATTTGGTTTAATTGATGCCAATTTGGCATTGGACAGATGACCCAATCTGGAGTGCCAGATATGAAGCTGTGAACTAGGTACAGAAGCTGAAATAGAAGCTGCAATGGAAGGTGTGGAGATGCTGCCTTTGTCCAACAAGTAAAGTCCATTGCATTCTCTACCCAGACCAAATGTGCTCCAATGAGCAAGGTCCTGGATAAAGCATAGGTTTCCAAAGAAAATAAGACAACAAACAGTGGACTTGGCAAGCTGACTGACAGAAATAAGATTGAAGCTAAAGGATGGAACACATAGAACATTATGAAGGGTAAGATGTTCTGAGATTTTCACAATGCCAATATGAGTGACTGAAGCTACTTCTCCATTGGGCAAATTAACAAAAGTGTTTAAAGTAGCAGTGATAGTAGTAAAACATGTAATGGAATGCACCATGTGATCAGTAGCCCCTGTGTCTATGACCCAATTAGTGGCATGAAAGATCTCTCTATCAACTACTTTGGCAGAAAAAATAGAATGTTTAAAAGAAGGGGTGAAAGGGAACAATGAATTTTGACCTGTCATGGTGTCAACAAAGGAGGAATCTGCACTGTCTGAAGGTGAAATGGATGAAGGATGTACACCAGTTGCAGCAGGTACACCAGAAGCTCTAGGAATCATGTTAGAGACAGCAGCACTTGTACTCACAGTTGCAACATGGTGATTAGTACCTTGATCAGTACCCGTATTGAAAAAGGCAAGCAATTGCTCACATTGTGCCTTAGAAATAGGACATTGAGCAGATGCATTGGAAGAAACTTCAACACCTTGGCCTTGAGGATATGAAACTTGATTAGCATTGGAATTTAGCTTCCCTTTGTGTTTGTAACCCGGTGGGTACCCATGCAGCTTGTAACACTTGTCCACAATGTGTCCAAGCATGTTGCAATGGGTGCACAAAGGCCTCTCCTTCTTAGGACCAGCTTTACTTCCATAATTCCCTCTGGTGTTGGCATACATTGCCACTGAATCAGGTTTAGGTGTGAAGGTAGAACCATGACCAATGCCTTTGTGAGATTCTTCTTGAAGAACCAAAGCATACACCTTGCTCATTGATGGAAATGGCTCAAGCATGAGAATGTGACTCCTCACAGTCTCAAAGTTCTCATTGAGCCCCATTAAAAATCTCATTACATAGGATTTCTCATGAGTAATGCTTAGAATCTTCATTGCACCACAAGTACAAGCTGGTAATGGCTCATAATGAATCAGTTGATCCCAAAGCTTCTTGAATTTAGAGTAATACTCAGTCACTGATAATTGACTCTGAGTTATCTGTGAGATTTCCTGTTGAATATTATAAATCTTTGGTCCATTTCCCTGTGAAAACACACATTGCAGCTCAAGCCACATCTCCCTTGCAGTCTCACAATACATGATACCACTTGACACATCAACATGCATAGAGTTGATCAACCAAGAAAGCACCATTGTATTACAGCTTTCCCAATCTTCGTACAGAGGAGAATCATCTTCAGGTTTTGCAATTTTGCCATTCACGAATCCTATCTTTTTCTTGGCGGTTAATGCTAGAACCATAGCCCTAGACCAAGATTGATAGTTCCTCATTCCCAAAAGTGGTTGAGTGACTAAGATATTTCCTAGATTCTCACTAGCACTAAGGAAAAATTGATTGGGAGAATTGGTCTCTGTGTTGGACTGAGGGATTTGCTGCGTAGATTGATTGTGCGCAGGAACAGAGTCACTTCCTTCTCCAGAAGCCATTGATGCTATTCACGAGCTTGAATGAAACTTCTAATGAAATTTGAAAGGAAAACAAAAGATTCTTTAAGATACAGTACCAACACAGATTAATCAAATCTCTGTGAATCAAAATTCAAGAATTTTCTCGAAGAGATTTCTGTTTGGTAAACAAGAATCTTTTGTAATCAAAGAATCAAGACTAGGAAATCAGTATTAACTATGCTAGTCGCTCTGATACCATGTAAAAACTAGAGAATCTAAATAGAATTGAGAGCATTTCATTGATGGAGAAGAAAATTACAAGAAATGGAATGAATGAATAATACATCACTATACTCTGTTTTTATATACACAGTAAACATAACCGCCCTACAATTGGCGCCAAATTCTGTTACTTGAAATCTTCTAGAATCTGTACACGTGGCAATCCAGGAGCAAAGGACTCCTGGATTTGCGGAACTAACTGCTTTAATGCTATTAGATGAAGAAATCGTGATCTGGCATAGCTTCAAGCATTTCCAATACTTCTGTGCTCATCAAACCATTTGATGCAATCCTTGTGCTCTGAGAGATGCACTCCTTATCAGCAACAGCTGCCTTCGTGACTTGAACAACACACTTGTCATTAGCAACTGCTGCACTCAGAGGCGGAGCCAGGGGGGGTTGAGGGGGGGCCACTGCCCCCCCTAGCCCACCCAAAAAAAAAAAAAAAAATTTTTTTTTTTTG
Source organism: Quercus robur (assembly GCF_932294415.1). Classification (NCBI taxonomy): domain Eukaryota; kingdom Viridiplantae; phylum Streptophyta; class Magnoliopsida; order Fagales; family Fagaceae; genus Quercus; species Quercus robur. Next base: position 15,238,707 of record NC_065535.1, on the reverse strand, counting down.
ATACTATCATTTTTATTTTCAGTTTTGAAGGTGAGAACAGTTGTTGGTTTTTTTTTTTTTTTTTTAATTGACTCGTTTTGGTTGCTGATGAAGTTGTGAAAAATGAAATATATGTATATATATTTTATACTTGTTTTCCTAATCATTAATGGAACAATATCACCTTAGCTACTTAACATATTTGTTGTTTCTATTTTTTTTCTTTTTAAATACATAAGATATATGTGCATAAAATGCATATATCTTATACAAGTTTTGCCCCCCCTCAACTCAAATTCTAGCTCCGCCACTGGCTGCACTGCCTGCTACCCTTGTAGCTTGGCTGATGCATCTCACATCAGTAGCTGCTACATGCTGTGGACTCTTATCAGTAGCTGCTACATGCTGTGGGATTTTACTTAGACTCTTAATACCATCACTAATAGTAGCCACAACCCATCTCCAACCCAAAATGAAACTCATCACCAGACACCAGTAGCAGCTACAACTCATCATTAAAAGAAACCCATCACTTCTGCCTTCACCAATCCTAACAGTAGCAGTGGCAATGGACTCCAACCCAATGGTGCATCTCCGACGACCTGAAGAAAATCCTCAATGGCGACTACTTCTGCAGTCCTTGTTGGGTGGTTGAGTCATGCGACGACTGATCGGCGCTACAGAGGTTTGGTCTCGTCGGTGGTTAGATTGCGGCGGTGGCAAGGTAGAGAGAGTGGAACAGGTGGTTCAAGCTCTCCCCATCGTTTGGTTTCCGAGAAATCGTGAGAAAATGAAAAAGAAAAAAGAAAAAAGATTGGCCCCAACTAACCCAAATCGCTGGTCACGATGGGAATTGCTGTTTATTATTATTATTATTTTTTTGGCCATTTCTAATCTGGATTTTTTTTTTTGGATAAAATCTGGATATTTACTTGATTTGTGGTCAATGTGATTTAGCTTTTGGGAGCTGTTTCTGGGTTATATTCCTTTCAGTTTGGCTTTCTGTATTTCCAAGAGAGAGGACTTTGGGTTTTAATAAAAATCAAACCCAGCAATTTCAATTGAAAAACAAACCCACCGAACAATGTTTTTTTTTTTTTTAATTTTTTTTTAAATGTTTGTATTGTGTTTGGTTGCCTAGAAAAGCAAAGAAAAGAAAGTGTGATTCTTATTATTTTTTCCTTTAAAAAATTATAATTTCTTATAAATGCTAATGTGAAATTTTTTTATGTTTGATTAAATTTGTTTAATATTATTTTATAAGTCATGTAGGCGTGAAGTATGCCAACAATGCACACGATATGACACGTAGGCATTTTTCATAAGTGAATTAATTGCATGGATAAAATTAATTGTAAGTTGAAAATAATATGGAATAAATTGACTGCTATCAAAATGTAGGAACTAAATTAATTGTAACCCTAAAATATAAGTACCAAAATAGTATTTTCGCCAAGAATCAATTTAAAACCCAATTAGTTTAAAATGGATTAAAGGAGGACTGAAATTAACCAAGTGGACCAAATTGGATCGAATAGAAATTGTTTTTAGGGAGAACAAATTATTTTCAAAAAAAAATTAGACAAATAATTATACATCATATTACAATACAAAATAATTATTTATTCCCACGCATCGACATAAGGTGTGTGTGGGGCCCTTACTCTTCAGCAAGTGGGGAGCATAATTCTATGTTCTTTGTAAGATCTAAGGTTTCTTTTTGAGAAGATTTGTAAGATCTAAGATAGCATTAGTGCTTTGCTTTAAGAATTGCCATTAGGCACCCTTGTAAACCACTCAATAAGCGACCAATAATTACCTGGTCCAGCATGATGGCTCTCAAAAAAAAAAGAAAAATATTTATCAAGCATGCCAGAATTAGAATATTAATTTCATTTTGGTTTTAGTTTTTTTTTTTCTTTCCATTTTTTAGTGTAATCATACTTGGAAAATTGACACCGTGACCAACCTCGTAATAGTTGAGCACTCACATCAGTTAATGTATAATAAAATAAGGGGTAAAATTTGCACATTCAACTTTAAAAATCACCCACGTTAGCAGGGTGGTGGTTGCACATTAATTTCAGGGGGTTCAAATGAACCCCCTGACTTGAAGAATATATATATATATATATATATATATATATATATATAATATTGCTTTACTAATATAATACTTTTAAAAATACTTTTGCACGCTTTGTTTTAAATCTTACACACTTTGGTCATATATCAGCTTATCTCACAATCAAACAACTTATTGTATTATTTATGGATGAATGAGTGTGGTTGTGTGAGTTAATAATTATAAAGTGCAAGTGGAGTTGAGTGTTTTCATTTAGTTTAAAATATTTTTATAAAAAATGACAAATATATAACCACAATTGCATAAAAACAAAAATATTATACAAACTTAACAAAATAAAATGGTCATACTTATATTGACAATAGATAATGAAAACCGATAATAAACTATCATGAGATAATTTCAAAATATGAAAACTTGTAGAAGGAAATTGTAAAATTTCATGTATTTGTGTGTTTTCAATAACTCAATATATTAAGGTTTTTTTTTTTTTTTTTATAAATTAAATTTTTGTTTAATTTAAGTTTCTTAATGACCCCCTAGAAAAAATTCCTAGAGTCACCACTGCACATTAATCTATGTAAACTTGTATAAAATAAGATGTAAGCTACAATAAGAGTGTAATATACACATTACTATTCACATGCAAATATATTATTTAGAGAGTAATAAAAAATTAAAAGGAAATAATATTTTAATAAAATATAGTGTAAAATAGATAATATGATGTAGGTGTTTTTTAAAAGTGATTATCAATAATAGAAAAATATGTTCTTACCTTAAAATAGACAATTTTTTTTTTTTTTTTGAATAAACTGATGTGAGTGCTAATATATACCGACCAACCAGTAGGAAATTGCTTGTATCGAAACAAAACCCAGAAACTAAAGGCGGTGAAGTCAGCATAAGCAGAATAGTATATCAAAATGGGGGCAAACCTGCCTCCATTATACTGCAAAATTGACAGGATTGACGTAAGAGTGAACAAATATTTATAAATTCAAGTTACTTCCACACCAGAGCCACTACCCACCACCAATAATTCAGTACCATAAGAAATCTAAAACTCAAAAACGTATGCCATGGATTGGAGACTTCAAATACAAGTAGAGGACAAGAATAAAAAATAATAATGTCCACTTGCATGTCAGGAGGGAAAAAAAAACAGAGAAATTTCACTTTCATTTCAATTTTCGTCTAGGAGATTCCAAAATTAAAATATACAGCAAGTAACCAACTAGCAAGCAGGGGAAGTATAACTTCCTTTTTTTTTTTTTTTTAATGTGGTACCTTTTTGTTCTCTTGAGACATGGAAGATGTTTGACTTTACAAGATACAGTATCCTGGATTTCGAATGAAGTACAGTCATTTGCTTGAACTTAATTAGACAACCCCCATTACAATACTATCTTGAATAAATTATACTCAGATTCCTGTTTCAGACCTCTTATCCCATCCACTTTTTTGCCGACTACAGCCATGCAATTGTGAATCCCTTCCAAATTCCACCAACTAAGGTGCACTCTCCAATTTCTAGAAACTTTTTTTTTTTGTCCAAAATGTCAGATATTATATGAATAATTTTATATGCACATAATTTCACAACTTGCTGACTTATGCAACTGTGATCTAGAACATAATTTACAATTTAATTTATATTTACTTTTTAAATGTAATTTTCGGAATTTTAGATTTACAGTTATTATTTTTAGATTCAGTTTAATAAAATTTCGGAATTTTGTCTCTCTATTTCCTAGTGGATTACGGTAATTCTCCTTGTGGATTCGAAAAACCCTTATAAATTTACGGATTATATTTTTGAAGTATACCAGCATTGCTTCTTGCAACTTTCGGACTGCGTCCATTGGTATTAGAGTCGTATCCTTATCTTGGTATGTGGCTAATAAGTGACACACTAGCATGGCTTAGGATAAAAAAGATACTTGCCATTAATTTTATCATTTGGATTATAATGAAATATTGTCATATACAAAGCAAGATTATTGGTCAAAAAGTTCATACTTGATGAATTATTTTGAAGAATGCTATATTCCACCATATCGGGAGAAATTGCATGTTAAATAAAATATCTTTCTTGAAGATTATGCAAAAATCAAAGAAAAAACTACATAAAATTTGTTAGGAAATTAATGGAGATCTCATTATAGAAAAAGATCCTAAATCTAGAATATGGAGAAAAATATCGATGTTTTAAAGACAATTGATGAAGATTCTAGTAAATCAAAAGATTGTGAGGCTGAAATTGCAAAGAAAATTATCAAAGATCTCGATGAAATCAACTCAGATGATTGCAAATCTCAAGATCCTACTATTTTAGTGAAGGAAATACATCAAATTTTATAGATTTTATTAGGATTGAAAGATTTGATTCAACCATCAACTCTTCTTTGGTGAATCTTGACGATTGCATGAAGACTAAGGAAAAATAATTTCAAATTGATTTGTTTACTCCATTGATGAGTGAAAGTATGGAAAGAAGATCAAGGGGCCAAAGTATTCAAAAATATTTGTTTGCTTGACATATAGAATTTCAAATCACAATTATTAACTTGAGGATGGGTTTTTTCCAAGTGGAGAGGTCTGATATAGGGCAAAATCTACAATAAAATTTTTTTTTTATATTAATTTTGGTATTTTTTATGTAATATTCGAAATTTTAGGTTTAGGGTTATTATTTACTTGATTTTAGGCGTCTATAATGATTTTTCTAGTCAAATTAGAGTCTTATTATAGTAGGATATCTATTAGGATCTGCTTTAAAATATTTTTTTTTTGTTGGTCAAATTTTATGAAGCCTTTAAATTGGCCTTTAAGCTTAAACAAAGTTGAAGAACTTCAATTTCATAAAATTTTAGAGATTTGTTTCTCTATTTTCTGGTGGATTCTAGTAACTCTCTTTGTGGATTCAAGGTTAACTTTCTTGAAACAAATATATTTTGCTTCTTGTGACTTTCTGATTGCGTCGGTAAGGTTGCTTCTTGCAAATTTCCAATTGCATCGGTAAGGTTAATTGCTTCTTGCACCTTTCCAATTGCAACCCACCACTTCTTGTTGCCCATTCACAATCGCACTAATTAGCAAAGTTGTGAAATTGAAAGAAGCCAAAGAGGCTATGATGGCCTGCTAATTTCATGCTTATATCAAATCAAGCATCTTACAAAAATGAGCTTTACAACAGATTTGAACCCAAGGGTCCTAATATATCTAACAAACACAAACCAAGAAGTAATGGCAGGATTGCAACCATTTTGAACTTGAACTTCTAAAGACCTTATTGATTTGCTTTAAGACCATCTTTCAATCAAGAAGTGTCATTGCTTCCTAGAGACCTTCCAACATGATGACGAGAAACTTGGAGGGCGAGTTTGATAGTGTCGCTCTGTGATGATCGACATGTATCAATACACTCCTCCAAATCATCATCACATGTTAATAAGACCCACTCAGATTCATCATCCAAGTACTTGACATCAAACCTAATTATGTCATCTATATTAAATCGACTGGCAATTTCTAGCAGTAAATCTTTGTATCCCCAATTGTTTTTCATTCGTAAACGGATTTTCTCATCCCCATATGTGACTTTTAATTTCTGTAAAGGTGGAAAATTCTCGGCACTAGGGTGCTCATTAAAAGATACAAGACTCTCAAGTTTTGGCTGCAGCAGTGGTGCCTGACTTGAGGCATGCAGTTCTGCTTCACTTGTGATCCTCTGTAGTGCACTATCACTAAAGTTTTCTCCAACTATAGGATCTTCGCAACCAACAACGTTCCTAGTGGTAGCTTGACTTGAACTTGAACTCTGACTGCATGAAGAGTAGGGTGATTTTGATGCAGCAGTTTGAGGACTGAAAATGCCTCCTTCAGGCTGCAAAATGGGCCGTGGATGATCGCTGAGCTTTGAAGCTGAAAATGGGTTGGTTCCTGATAAATTTGGAGAGGCTAGCTTTGGGAACTTTGTATAGAAGGAATCTATTTGTAAAGCACCAGATGCACCCTCAACTGAGTCGATTACAAGCTGGAGTTTCTTTAAGGAGTGACCAACCTTCTTAATTTTCCTAGAAGGCCAACGATTAATCCCATGCTGTCGGCATATTCTTTTCAAAGTCGTTGGGCAAACTGAAAGTAAATGATGTTTAAAAATGTTAAATTCAAGAGCTTGATAGTGGAAATTATCACGTAATCAACCTGAAAGGAAAAGTAATAATAAAAAATAAATAACCCAGATGCAGACATTCTGAAGCACTTAAAGGCATTGAGTGATGAAGCAGTCAACAAAACTGATGCTGATTACAATTGTGGGACAATTTACTTTGGAGCAGTTGTTAACAGATACAACTTATATAGACAGGCCTATAACCACATTGTAAAACAGTGAAGAAAAAAAATTCAATAATTTTCAAAACTTCCATACACAATCCAGTAAATCGTAGCACCCCGGGATGAGTGCAGATCAGACCCATTGTCATGCCTTCTGTTTCTTTTTTATTCCATTTTTTTTTTTCCTTTTTTGAGGAGAATTTTTTTTCTTATTTTGTGTGTGTGTGTGGGGGTTTTTTGGGGGGGGGGGGGGTTGGTGTGGCGCAGGAGGACTCTAAAGCATCAAAATATAGCTTCAATTGCAATGACAATTTACCTCCAATACTCTTTGAGGCATCTTTTAGACTGCCAGCAAAATATTGCTGAAGGACTTCCAAAGGGATCAATTTCTCTGCCTTGGTGCGTCTTTTCTCTCCTGTTTTAGCCTTACCCACACTTGGAAAGTTACCCTCACCATGCATAGAACACTCTTCACCACAATCAACATTTACTTTTAAGTTGGAATCTTGATGAGATTGGCAAAACTCAGAGCACTTCTCTTTGAATATCTCTTCTCTACTAAGTTTCTCAGTCCCATTAACTGGCAAATTAGTATCCTCCTCTAGCTCCTTGTCTGTTACTACTCGTAAGCTCCGGCAAACCTGCTGTATGATACGGGACAATGAATTAAGCATGTTCTTTTGTTCTTCAAGATCCCTGCAATCTGTGGGCAAGAAGAACTCTAGGACAAAGTCATCTGTACCAGTGTGGATGCTTCGCAGGTGTATTGCAACAGCAGCATGCAACCCAAACAACCTTGCATGGTGAGACAAAGGGTACTCTGTCTTGCTTAGGGATGTTATGTCACTTGAGAAGCGTGGTTGATTGGTCTTAAATGCTTCCCCAACAATGCCTTCACCTTTTAACAAGTGATGCTCAGAGCAAGCCTCGTGAAACTCCTGCATATTGGGATCAGCTACAATGCAAGCATGATCCACAGTGGAAACACAATAAATGTAGTTCTCATTGGAGTGCCGGCACCCCACTTTACCTTGTTGAATGCATGGAACCCAAGTTTGAGCTAAGGGCAGTTTATGTGTCTTGCAGGCGAATCTCAAAACCTCTTGAATCTCAGGTAATGCAGCTTGGTAGGGCTTGGGGCATGCCTGCGAAAAAGAATCATAAACATGAGATTTAAAAGAAAATTGGATCATTTAATTAATTAAATCCTTCTACAACAATTGTCCAGTTACCTTTAGATTCTCGGTGCTCAAAGCAACAGAACTCCTAAGATCAACAGCCTACATATTAACAAGTTGGCTCCAGTTAGAGAAACAGGATATATATGAATTCTGCATTTTATGTTCACATTTGGCCTATAAATAGGTTAATTATACAAGAGAAGCTACAATCTCTTCACGGTTCTCGAATCAAACCTATACTTTTTTTTCTTTTTCTTTTTTTCAAATCTGAAAATGGAACTCAGAAAGAAAAATGGTATTTATATGTTTAGAGAGGAGAGGGTGGGGGGAGGGAGGGAGGAACTAATTGAAACTTAGAATAGGATAAATTCCATACTTCAGAGAGGAAAACAATTAGTAGCAGTGCAACTTTCTCCTGAAAATGACCAATTCAAGACAATTTCCCAATAATGATTGTTGATCTTGCTATACTACACATACAAACTCATTCCAATGTTTTACTCATCCAACACCTCAAACTTTTGAAGATCAAGCTTTAAATTTAAGTTCCCAAAATGCCTGAACTCCTCAGAGTTTTACGCCAAGATGGGAAGTTATAATCAACCTAGCAGAATCAACAAGTCCTTAATGAGCATAGCTCAACAAGGGATCTCATTTGACACCACACCTCACACCTATGAAGAGTAGGTATGCATCATATTATGTTGTTTTTCATATTCGAAGACATCAAGCAACTGAAAATCACTACTCAGGCTGTATCTTCATATTTTCTTCAATAAAAAATTGACCCTCACAATTGCAAATGTAAGCTTGCAAATATATAATATTACAAAATATTTAGATTTTCTAAGGGATTTCATTCTAGTTTCACAAAAAGGTAGATTATTAGACATAACCAATGGAGATTACAACAAAATGTGATTCTGGCTGCAAATTTTAAGATATTATCTACTTTTATCTTCTAGATACTATGAGCGCATGTATGGATACAATATTATTGCAAAGGAACTAGTAATGTGCAAAATTCAGCATAAACATTAGTTATTGAGTGATGCACCCTTTAAAAAAAATAGCTTTGACAAGAGCAGACAAACAAACTATAAGTTCTGTTGAGTTAACCAAGCAGAATAGTTGAGCTTATCTGCAAAAGACACCATATGAAAATTTCTTCTCTATTAATATATATAAATAAACCTCAGAAAGTAGACAAGATACATCTGTCCTCTGTTCCCATTTTCCTATCCAATAGACTTCAAATGAACCGACTGTTATGTTCTTTAGGGTGAAGTTCCTGTCCTTGATATGAAATGCTCAATCAAGAGCATTGCCACATGATTTGTGGCAGTTCAAGTATGAACCACAATGGCCGATCTCTCATGCTAGGGCCACCAAAGCATGGGAAATAAACAAATATAACATATCCATTAGATATGAGCATAAAGGTGAACCAAGCAATAAGAATAAGTTTGATAGTGATGAGAAAACCACATCATAGTGTCATTTGGCAATGCCCATAAAAGTATTGGAAGTAATTCTAAATTCCATGCAGTCTTCAGCTGCAAGGAAAGAGAGAAACCGACACACCCAAGAAAAAAATAGGAAAAATTCTGAGAAACAAGCAAAGAAAACATACCTCAAGTGCCTTGCAAACACTTTCAAGCTCAGGGCCATACTTGGTCTGCTGGGCAGTCATCACAACCTCAATAACACCCACGCAATTACTGCTACCATGTTCAAAGATTGGAAGGGCAAGAGTTCCACGGATATCATACAGTTGAGCATGAACAACTCTTAAGTACTCATTCTTTGTAAAGAATCGAACGTCAGGCGTCCACTCAGGAACCTTACCCAAGAAAACACGACTGAGCAATCCCACCACCTCCTTCGAATCCTCCTCAGCTGCAAAATGAAAATCCGCAGAGATATCCCGGTAACTTGCAAGGCTTGGATTACTGGAACCAAATGCGAAAGGTTGATTACTAGTTGTTAGAACACGTCTACCGTCTCTATTCACAGGCACCCATACCTGTATAAGAACATCTTTACCTCTTGTGAATTCTCTAACGTATTCAATTGCCTTCATTAGTCTCTCTTCTACACAATATGTGAGACCTTGATTCATGTTGGGTGCAATCCACAGCCTTCTACCTAGTTTAGGACCTTTAATCACAATATTTTCTGATTCACTAAAACACCCAGCAACAACATCAACCGTATTCTGTCCAAGAGATACAGCATTGACTAGACTTCTTTCCTGACTTTCATCAGGCAATGGTCTTTGTGCCTCATCTAGATTGCCCGTTTGAGATGGGTTCAGGCTCAAATTGTCACGAGCCTCAAAAGCAGGCCATACAAATGAAGGGCCTAAGACTGAACCAGAACTGGAGGGACTTTGAAGAAGGAATTCAAGTCCCTCAGTTGCTTCCAACCAGCATCTATCTTGAAAAAGTTCATCGAAGAGGTCCAGTTCCATAGCTGAATTAGGCAGAGCACCCAAAATGGTACCTGGTGCTGAAAAACCATTTTCCATTATGACCTCTAAATCCCCCAGCAACTATATGGATCCAAAGCTGATCTAAAACGAGCTAGAAAAAAAAAATAAAAAAAGAGTCCAATTAATGAAATTCTAGGATTACTTCCAATCTTCACTCTTCAGAGTTCATACGTAATGAGCCAGGGCCTCTTTATTATAGTTGTTTAAACAACAATTTTCAATGTTTAAATAATATTACACGTATTTTCACAACCTTTTTCCTTCACACATATTTTCAAAAAATACAAACAACGTTACTAGAAATCTCTTACCAAATGAGCCCTAAATCATCAACATGGAAAACTACAATTACAGGAGAAATAACCAACAAGCTTTCTCAAAGAATAATGGCCTGGAAACTTCACTAATCAAAAGCTCAACACAAAAAGAAAGAAGATTTCAATTCAATATTTTATGAAAGAGTGGGTATCTCTTTTTCACTCAATAAATCAAAAATATTTCAAACAAAAGCACTACTCAAGTCAAATCCCATTGAGAAAGCCATCATTTGCAACAAAGTTGCGTTACAATCAATTTTAAAAAAGGAATAAACAAAGAGAACAAAAATGAAAACCAAGTTGCATATATAGATTCCTGCAAGATGGTCAGCCAACAATAACTTTCACAACTTAAAGTCATATTCAAGATTCAAGTTTCAACAAAATGAAACACCCATTTCCATCAGTAGAATTCAAACAAAAAAATAAAAAACAAAGAAATCACATTCAATGATAGCAGAATTGAAGCTCTTTTTATTACCTGAAACACAGAAAATAAATGAAGACAGAAAAAAGAGACCCAACAAAGAATAAGAATTAGTTAATACCAACTAACCAAATAACCATATTAAAGATTCTTAGAGTCAGAGATACCCAAGTAGGCTTTTTATTTTATTTTATTTTTATAAAAATTTCATTTTATACTTTATACTTGCTAAGGGGAGCTCTTAGAGTATTGATTAATAATTTAATTAAAAAAAAAATTTATGAAAAAAAAAGTTTTTATGAAAAGAAAAAAAAAAGTTTTTACAGCTTTTTTTTCATCTTCCATAAAAGTAATGTCAAAATTTTTCTAAAATAAATCGTTAACCAATGATTAAGTGTACTCGTTTACATTTCCCTTCCTAGAATACCCTCAAGAAAAAACTGTCTGAAAAATAGGAACATGAACGCACCAAAAAAAAAAAAAAAAAAGCTTGCTTTTCATTCCGGAGTCAAAGCCTCAAGAGTCTCGTACCTTGTCTACTCCACCAAACAAAGACAAAGCGGCCTGCTCTGCTATTACATGCATCCAAAGATACAACCTCGAAGCCGAATGAACTATGCTTATTTATAATACAAAATTTTAGCCTTAAGTGTACACACTGTATGATAATTATTACTCTATCTAATACAACGGCTTCACACACTGTTTAGAAATATGATATTAGTGGGGCTATGGTGTTTCCAAGAGGGTGACCCCACACACACACACACCAGCGTACGCAGGCACGTACGCAATGGCTAACTGGAACCTCCTGCTGTGAAAAGTCAACTTAAGGTGAGAGAGAATGAGAGATGATTTTATTTTCTGGCTGATGCAATGATGTTGCTGTTTTGAATATTATAGCTGTTGTATACTTGAATTAGTATTATTATTATTATGATAAGAGTGGTCCTTACTTTTTAAAAAAAAATTATTTCCATAGATGGAATCCCTCCCAATTTCTCTATTATGTTTGGACTTTGGATGGAGGGGATGAGAGAGGAGAAGAGGGAAAGTAATGGGAGAGGGTTGAATAAATCTTATTTAGATTTTTTATTAAAGAGTGAGAGGGAAGGATTTGAGATGGGTAAAAAAAACCTTGTATGAATGTTTAATAAGGAATGAGGAGGAAGGGTTTGAGGAAAATTATCCTAAATTAGGAGGGGAGATGAGAGGCTCGTAGCCTTAGAGGGATTATATTATTAATATATATACACACTACTCTAATGTTAATTTATATCTTAAAAAAAAAAAATTCTTTTTATAATTAGCAAAATAGAGTTGTTAATTTATATCATGGTTGTTAGAATTTTGATCTTCGATCTTAGAATCCTAAGATTCTACTAAAAAAATGATCTAGATCTATGTAGAATTAATGATGGTATCTATATGTCAGCGTTATCCGGAATGGGTAGGTAGAGATTACCTACGAGCGCAAGACTACCCTCTCTAAGGAACTCTGCAGAATAGCCTTGTAACTTTGGGAGAAGGGGTACCTCCTCACTGTCTACTTGAAACTGTCCCTTGGCCCGTAGGTCCTGACTCAAGGTTAGAATTCTAACTCTTTGAGAGTGGTTTCTCATTGATGGCTTGGGCCCCCTAGAAGGGGGAATTTTTTATGGGATAGGATTTGCATAGGGGCCCCCTAGAAGGGGGAATTTTTTATGGGATAGGATTTGCATAGGATCGCAATCCTAGATAATGAAATGTAAGATCTTACGATCTTACTTCATAAAATTATTATGATCATACTCCATAGAATCAATTTGAATCGATGTAGATTGTTCATATATCATCCAAACAACAAAATTGTTATCCATTTTATTATTATAATTATTTGTAATTATGTCTCTCTATGGTGAGATTAGGACTGTCTAGTCCTATTGATTAAGTTGTAATGGGTTTTGAAGGGTTTGAAATTTCTCATTATGTTAATACAATTGAAATATTTGCGAAGTTTTTGAAACTTTGGAATTGGAATGATTTTCTTTTTGTAGCCAATGACAGATTTGTTAATTTGGAACTTTATGCATATTTTAGGTGTTGGAACTTGAAACTTGTAAGTTTGAAATTTGTCATTTATTCACATATTGGTAATTTGGTACTAAGTAGTTGGTACCTTTCGAGAGTAATTTGTGTTGCAATTACTATTTTTCTTATGATTCTTTAACATATATTATCATTACTAATGATTTTTCATTTTTATTAATGGAAAGTAGAATCTTCCGATTTGTGATTCAATCCACAAAACCTTCTCACTGATCCTATGTAAAATCCTGATCTTGACTATCTTGATTTATATGGCAATTTCACTCTATTCTCCTCCTCTAATTTATTTTTAAAATATCTAAAAACATCCAAAAAATAGGAAGGATACCCCTTCCCTTTCCTCCTCTTTCCTCTCTTTTCACCCTTTTAGGTCCATTTGGTAGGAGAGATTTTAGGGGGATGGAAAAAGGGGGAAAGAACAGTGTAAGAAAATGGTGTTTGTGAGAGTTTGGTTGGAAAGAAGAAAGAAGGGAAAATTGATAGGATTTGAATGTTTTCTCCCCGATCCCACCAAAATATTTTATTAGAGATAAATAGACGGAAAAAATTGGATTAAAAAACCCATGTGCACATGGGTTTGTCGTTTTCTTATTTGGCCTCTTTTTTCTTCATACTTTTTTTCCCCTTTGGTTTTTGTCTTTTTCTATTATACCCATCTATTAGTTGAAGTATTGTTCATACACAATACTTTTTGTTTTATTTAATGGGGACGTAATTGTAAATTTATACCAATTTCAGTTTTCATCCTCTCATTTTTCTTCTCAACCAAATAAATAAGTTTTCTATCTCTTTACTTTTCTATCTTTTCAACCAAACACATATAAAATAAAACTAAATAATTTATATCCTCCCACTTTTCACTGCTCTAACTATAAGTAATAGTCGACTCAATCAGCGATGAATTTTCCTTTATCCATATTACAAAACAAAATTATTACTATTGACTATATCTTTGGCATGCTTTGCCAATATATGTGCTGACCTATTGCCAAATATATATATATATATATATATATATATTATTAAAAAGAATGTAGTTGAATTTAATTGAACAACTTAAAATATAAACTAAATGAATTGTAACTATATTTCTTACTTTTAAAAAGTAAATAAAAAAATGGCATTAGGTAGAATGTCAATTGTAAGATGATTTTATATAGTTATGCTATTAAATATGGTATTACTATTGGCGATAGCTATCGGAATTAGTGAGGATCACTCAACCAGAATTGTCTTTTTGCGAAATTTAGAAATTTAAAAGAAAGAAAAAAAGTGAGTTGTTTTCAATGGATTCATTGTTTGTGCTTGTCCACACAGTTTCGATTTTTTTCTTAAATAACAACGTCAGCACCACGGTTTCGAGTTGCTCTGCTTTGATCAACACAAGTGAATATAATAATCGCCGTATCAAGATCGTGATCGATTTTTTTTAATACCAAGTGGAAATCATTGTAATGTTTACTTTAGGTTCCAGTTTGCGCATACATCATCATCTTATAGTATAATCAAGATTCCTGGTTGAATTTTTTTTTAAAAGCCCAGTGGAAGTCACTGTAAGATTTTTGAGATTCCAAGGATAATTCTAAGACCCCCCACTTTCATACTCTTTTTGTTACAACTAATTTTTTTTGTTACAACTCATTTATGTGACACAAATTGTGATTGATTATTTGTTATTTTCATATAAATTCATCAGTTTTTCTTCACCGCTCACGTTTAATCACATAAGATGGTTGTGAATCTTGTGACAAATGATGTGTAAAAGTGTTCTGAGCTAGAATTGTTTGAGATTTCAAAAATAAATAATTTTTGTACCACGCACTTTCATACTCTCTTTGCCACAACTGTCTTCTGTAATAGACTGTGATTGTTTATTTGTCATTGTCATATAAACACAAAATTTTTTCTTCACTACTCACAATTAGTTACATAAGACAGTTATAACAAAAAATGTCCAAAAGTATGTGGTCCTAGAATTAAGATTAGATTTCCTTTTTTCTTTTTTGCTGAATAAATTAAGATTGGAATTGGCATATAAGAAGACTATTCTGCGAATAAATGGTTATTAAAAGACTTCCTAGTTCACTTTAAATAACACTACCTGAGCTCAATTATTTGAGCTCTGTGTGACGCCACTCCTTACCACTTGTGAAAATCACTTTAACTAAAACTAAATAGAATAAAAAAATAAAAGTATTCGCCATACTATATATGAAGCTAGACCACTTTATATAGAAAGTTACAAATACTAAAGAAACCCATTAATAGCAGACCACACAAGCTTCTTTTTTGCTGAATCAACAATCAAATTTTATTTGTTTATTTATTTACTTTTGGCTAAAATGGCTGCTGAGGTTCTTAGCATATACAACAGGCTTTTCTATCTACCCTTCCCACTTTATGTTTAAGACGTCACTTAAAATCATTGATCTAACACTTCATAAATTTTTATATTGTTATAGTGACTGTTCACACCCAGAAAGTCATTGCAGCTCTCTGAACTCTTGTTTATCCATTTTTGCGAAACAACAACCTAGAAAATTGATCCCAAAATTGTTGATAACCATAATTCAATCTAGAATCCACTACATCCAATGACACATACACAATTGATCTATGGAAACCACATAATCCATTGCTAATTATGACCCAAATTTGATTTTTTTTTTTTAAATGGAGATGCACAATTGATCTAGGCCGCATGACCTTGGAGATGTCGCTCTCTCTCTCTCTCTCTCTCATTTAAGTAAGGTGGAGAATAAAGGATTTAATAAATAAAAATAAAAAGATTTTGGTAGAGAAAAATTAATTAAGAAAAAGAATAAAAACATTATTTTAATGAAATAGAGAAAAAAAAAATAGAAAGGCTATCGGAGAGAAAAAATTAGAAAAGAAGGGGGTTTTTTTGGGAGGGGGGAGGGTAAAATTTAGGTGAAATTATAAAGAGGATTTAGCATTTTCAACATGATAGTTAAACCCCTTTTCTCTCCAAATTTTGGATTACTATTCCATAAAATAAACTCCAACAAATTATTATCAAACATTAGATTTCCTAATCAATCATCAATTATCTATATATATATATATATATATTTATATTTATATAACCAGAGACCTTATGCAAGAGAGTATGAAATTCTACCATATGGCGCATTCTATGAAAAGAATTGAAATAATCTTAAGCCACATTAGAGATAAGAACAAATTTAAAAATAGGGACTCTTTATTCCTTTGGTTCAATTTTTCAATACTATTTTTTGTTACATTTTTTATTCAATGTCTTAAGACTACTATTTGTTTCATTTGGTTCAATATTTAAGACTTTCATCTCTCTCACACACACAAAACTCTTTGCATTTTCATTCACCATTTTCAGTTCTACTCCTTTATATACATATGCCCACAGCCCTTCATACCATCCAATCTCAAATACACTTAGACAAAAAACTATGTCATTTACCTTCAACCTTTCAACAATATCTACGTAACTCCAATATTGTGATACCATTTGATCCTAACCCATATGAGTAGGCTATGATCAAGGAAAGGGGCATGCATTTTTTACTCAGTGACGGTAACTTACAGTTTTGATATTGAAATCGAACATTGTGGATTTTGTGAAGGTTGTGATTCACTTTGAGTCTTTGGGTTTTTGGGAAAGTCATAAATGTATTTTGTTTTAGATCTAAAGAAAAAAAAATTCTAATTGATTATTTATGAAGTTAGCTTTTTTATTTTATTTTGTGTTAGAACTCATAATTTGTAGGTTTCTTTGTATATTTTTTTTCTTTTACTACTAATTTGTGCGATATGAACCGTAGTGATAAAAAATAAAAATCAATGATGATTTTTCATTTTTTTTAAAGGATACGAAAGCCCAACTAAAAACAATTAAATTTTGATAAATTGATGTGTTTTTAGCCAACTTCTCTTTGTTTAATCACGTTCTCTTTATATTGATACTTACAAATGATTTCCTTAATTTCATTGAGATAATGAATTGAATGTTTGTGATTGAGGTCTCCATATTTGGTTGTGAGAATAAAGTGGTTGAGAAAGCGTTTGAGAGGTTGCTTAAATTTATGTAATTTTAGGATATAAAAGTATTTTATTCTTTAAATTATTATTTATAGATTTCATAATCATTTAATCAATTTAAAAAATAAAATCTACATTTAACGGTAAATATTATAATATGTTAGTCTTATAGTGTTATACAATTTTTTTTAATAAGGTTGTACCATGTGGCGCATTCCTTGATGTTCTCTTCATTTAGTCTTAGACTTCAACAAAGTTTGTATTAATATCAAAGTATTAATTCATTGAATTAGTCAATAGAGTATATGCATATATTAATTATCTATAGTTGTGCACTAATTATTTATATTAAATGAATTTATATGAATATTTTTATAAACTCTATATAAGAAATAATTTTTAGTTGGAATAATAATAATAATAATAGATTTAGAATATGACGTTCTTTCTCATGTTTAGTTGCTCTAACAATAATTGACACAAAAACCATTTTAAAAAAATTTGTGAATTCATTAAAATTAATCTTAACCCTTTAAATTTCCTAACTCCTTTCAATGACATGTAATATGTGTGTGTGTGTGTGTGTAACTAAAATTGTAGTATTTATTCTATGTAATTAGAAAGATAACAAATAGAATAAATATGTTTATTTATATGAAAAAAAAATTGATTTTAAATTTTATTTTATGTGGAGAACAACTGATTTGAAATATGATATTCTTACTTAAATTTAGTTGTTTTCGCAATAATTGAAACAATGTCCAACAAAAAGGAAAAATAAATAAATTTAGTAACACGAAATCAAGATAGTAGAAAAAATAATTGAAGGATATTTGTATTTTTTTACTAGGCATGAAACATAACTATCTATATGAGCCACTATATCATGCAATTTTCAATTGGTAAACACACATGCACATATACTATACACACATATATAGTATGATTAAATCCCTATACAATTCTTAGTGTCTTTTATTTTGTCTATAAAATATCTAAAGTTAACGGTTTTTTACAATGAAATTTATTTAATTTTTTTTATAAATTGATAGTTGAAGGTGGAGATCTGAATCCCAAATGTCCCAATTGGAAATTGAGGTATCAACCAGTTAAGCTAAATCTTATTAAAATATTGGAAAAAACTAATAGTAAGTTGCACCGTACATCGTGCGGAAACTTCGTGGCAGCCACAGCAAGAGAGCTACTTTAGATGAGCCATATGTTTTTGCAAATAAAATTAATCCATCTCCCCTCTCTTCTCACTTTCCAAAAAAAAAAAAAATTAATAATAATTAATGAATATTTAATAGAATAGAGAAGAATGAAGAGTTTGTTAGTTTTATTTGAAAAAATAATTAGCTAAAATAGAAAAAGCGATTTTTTAGTTAAAATTTGGATGAAAATTTTCCTGATTGGAAATGCGGTTTATTAGCAATGCACTAGTCCAATCCAGTTAAAATATTACTACCCAACCCAAAAAAATGATCAAACAATCTAGCCCAAACAACTTCTACAATTAGAGAAAGAAAGTCTATACAACAAAATCTCAGAATAATAAACTTAATATAGGATGAATGACTAATTTCCATGTACTCTTAAAGGCATAAGCAACTGCATTCCGAATGCCTTTCTTACTCTGGTCTCATTTCCTTTACACCAGATACTACTAAAAGCATCCATGCAATTTGTATAAAAAAAATTCCAATTTCAGGTTGTTGTAGACGGTTCAACAAGTTATCTACTGCAGTCAAAAACAATATTACGGACAACTAAAGCACAGCAAATCAAAAGAGCATGGGTGAACGTTTCAGCCTTAGCTCCGCAACATTCACAAGTCGTAGCTCCGCAACATTCACAAGTCGAGTATCAAAGTATTTTCCGTCTGACCAAATTATATCAACATGTTCATCACTTGAGAATTTTCAGTTTGTTATTAACCCGCACACCCCACAGTTTCCTTCAAAATTGCTCACCTTCCCTATGATTTAATGATTAACCCTGTTGTGTATTAACTTGCTGGGAACGAAGCACATTATACGCAGTCCTCACGGTATAAATCTCATATATTGTGAGAGAGGTCTCACGAGACTCTCTTAACTCATCAGATACCATTTTTTTTTCTCCTATTAGACAGCTCCTCAACAATGGCACTCTCATTTTGAGCTTTGATCCCTAGGCAGGCACCCTCCTCCCTTGATCCCACCATTCCAGTAACACTCTATGGCCTTGGCCACTGGCCAAAATCCAATAACGACAATAATAAAGGATGAACGACCAACTCCATCACCCAAGTCTTGAATTTGTGTTGCTCTAAAAGCAAGGTTCTAATGACTCGACCAAATACCATAGAAATGAGTAATGGCAGTTATCCTTCAAGGCTCGTGTGACAGTTCTTCTAGATTGGGATACAGCAATCGGTAGTCTGTTCCACAACAAATTTCTATGGTCTTTGGACGAGCCACTTGATTGAAAGTTGAAACATAATCTCTGAAACTAGCCGTAATCTTTTGCTGAATCCCTTCCACCCCTCTATAAAAATGACACTATTCCTCAGAACTCCAAATGCAATCCATCATAATTGTTGCTTCAAGACTAGACACTCCCAAGTTAACAAGATCATCTGATGGTCAGACAATAAATATAATGAACTCAAAAATATTTCCAACCTTAATTACCTCAAAAGCGAAAGCCCCATTGACAACCAAACCATGGAACAAACCGGACAAACCTTTTAAAATGAATTGTAAGATACAGCTTTGGCAGATAAATAGAGGGCTCGAGTGACCACAGTTGTCCTTCGAGATTGAAAGGTCGGTTTGTTAAGAGATGGACTAACCTGAATCTTGCTTGTTCTCACAAAACAGTTTACTGTGGGAACATGCATTCGTATCCGATTTCTTCAAAAAATTATATTTTACCATCTCAAAACCTAATTTATCAATTATACCATACTATTTTACAACACACCCAACATCCTTACTTTTTTTTTTTTCCTATACAACACATTATAATAATACATCTACACAATAAGATATGAACCCAAAAAGTAGGAAAGAGAAATTTTGTTGGAATTATTAATAAAAAGTAGGAAAGAGACAATTCAAAAATGATTTTTAGGAATACCTTTGTGCTACAGTAGCATCTTATTTATAAGATGCTACTGTAGCACAATTGTAAATTTTTTTACAATTACAATACTGGATAATGCACACCTTTGCACACTTACATGGTTTTGATGCTAAAATCCACAAACATATACCATTTGCAAGACCCAATGTGAATGCATCAGATATTACTTAGCCCAACCGCACAGTATACAAGCAAATGAAAGGACAATTCAACTCCAAGTAATCATAGATAAAATATGCACATACAACCGGCATTTATTAGATTGAATATCAGGTTAAATAGTCGAACATGCAAGTTTTAGTATATGATAATATTACACAAATTGCAGGATCAACACTGATTTATCCTTCCAAATGACCAGAATCCTCTCACATGTATTCTTTCTTACTCTACTTTCTCCAATTAAAAACATTGCTTGCAACACCCTTCACATGGTTGGCCTCACATTAAGACGAGATGCTATCTTCTGACCCAGAGACTTGTCAGCCTGTAGACAATGCCAGCAGAGAATATCAAATCAGTGCAATATCAAAATTAATCCAACGTTACCATTCAAATTTTGACATTTCAATAATCACATCTATAAATTTTGAAGCAATAGAGAGAGACTAACCTGAGACCAGTATGAGATCCAGATGCTGCGGATCTCATGAGTGACACGTGGCTCAGCTAACGCATCAACCCATCGACAGATAAATCGCTCTTGCCTAGAAAAATATCACAAGAGATGCAAAAGAAAAAATATATATTAAATTGACATTCATACATGGTATCCAAGTATTATATTAAAAAAATGGAGGAACACAGTTACCTGTCTGGTGCCCAGGATCTGTATCTCTCTCCTGGTTGCTTAAAGTTGTTCTCCTTCTCAATGATGCACTGCATTAACGAACAAATTCATTGTGAACTCCAATTCAGTTTTTGACCATATTTTCATGTTTGTTTGTCAAACTTGAACTATTTACTTACGCCATAAAATCCAGGAAAGAAGATAATTTCAAATTTTCAACATTCCTATTAGTTGAGGACACGGAGAAGGAAAAAGAAACACAACTTTATTTTCATTTTCACGTTTCTTATTATGCAATCAAGAAGATCAAGCACATGCTATACTGCTTGAAGATGATCTCAGCAAGGTAACAGCTTTGCCAAACCAACAAATGTGTAAGGCTTATACAATTGTGAGTAACATGGGTGAACGCATTCAACAACCACCCCCTAGTCTAAATTATACTGTGACAAACAAAGATGCAATAGGTGGAAACTGACCTTCTCACGCTTTCCAGTGTAGACAACAGGAGGAACTGGAAACTGCTCAGCATGACGAACAGGATCAAACCTCGAAGGGAAGTAATTGACCTAAAAATTGTGATCAAAATAACTTTTCAGAGTAAATCTACATGAATGAAACAAGCATAAAATTGCAATACCACCTTAGCATCTTACACCATTTGTGGGCCTAAGGCACCAAGGTGGCATACAAGTCTGACTGACTAAAAGATGCAGTAGCTAGACTAAAAGATGCAGTAGCTAGCTTAAGTACCTCCTCATCCCTGTGCATGAAATTCATGAAACCCTCATGGTGATTGTTGTGATGAGCAGACTTGGGAGCATTAACTGGGAGTTGCAGATAGTTTGGTCCAAGACGGTGCCTCTGAGTATCAGAATAGGAAAAGATACGAGTCTGGAGCAGCTTATCATCTGAGTAGTAGACCCCAGGAACCACAATGGCTGGGCAAAATGCAAGTTGTTCATTTTCTGCAAAGAAGTTATCAATGTTCTTATTCAAGACCAAGCGCCCAACTGGCTGCAGGGGCAAAATGTCTTCCGGCCAGATTTTGGTTACATCAAGCGGGTCAAAGTCAAATCTGTCCTCATGATCTGGATCAATTGTCTGAATGTAAAGTTTCCATTCAGGATAGTTTCCAGCTGCAATTGAGTCGTAGAGATCCTGTGTGGCATGGCTGTGATTAGCTCCTCCAACCTTAATAGCCTCTTCATCCATCAAGCACTTGATCCCACAAGTGGGTTTCCAGTGAAATTTGACATAGTGCGCCTTCCCAGCCTTGTTGATCAATGTATAGGTGTTAACACCTGCACCTTCCATGTGCCTGTAATCTTGTGGAACACCCAAATCATCAAATAGGAAGGTGAACATGTGAAGACTTTCTGGATGGTGGGAGAAGAAGTCTACAATCCTCCAATTCTCCTGAATGTGAGACTTAGGGTTGGGTTTGAGAGCATGGACCATGTCAGGAAATTTCATACCATCACGGACAAAAAAGACAGGGAAATTGTTCCCAACTAGATCAAAATTACCCTGAGTGCACAAGCAGTAAAGGTCAAGATATGAACAAAACAGGGAACTTGAATGCTTATAAACAGTATTAGAAGGTAAAGTGAAATAAATTCAGTCGTATGTATATAAAATTTATAATTTTATTTAAAAAGTGACAACTAATTCCAGGATTATTTTACACCTGGATAAATCTTCGAACATTATTTTCTTAAAAAAATATTTACATGCTGTAAAAACCATTCCCCCCCCCCCCCCCCTCTTATTGTTTCCCCAAAAAAAAAAAGGTATAAAAATGTCAATATGAAAACTAACAATTATTGAAGTAAAATATGTATAATTTTGCAAGCACTGTAATTCAGTGGCAATTCGTATTGTCGCTAGAGCCCCCTTGAGGAGCTGCTACATACACTGCTAAAAAATATTCATCAAATCTACATGATACAACACACACACACACACACACACACACACACACACACAAAAGGCTACCACTATCATCAATAGGGTCAAACACACATAATGTAATCCAATATAGAGTATTAATAACATCCACTATTAAATGAACCCTAACCTCTCTGGTGTAAAACTTCACTGCAAATCCTCGAGGATCCCTCAGGGTTTCAGGGCTACCACGCTCGTGGATAACAGTGGAGAAACGGACAATGACAGGTGTCTGAACTCCAGGGGCTCGCAGGAAATCAGCACATGTAAGGTTAGATATATCATGGGTGACCTCAAAGAACCCCTTTGCACTGGCTCCCCTAGCATGGACAACACGTTCTGGGATCCGCTCCCTATCAAATTGCGCAAGTTTTTCCACCAGATGATAGTCTTCAAGGAGAATTGGACCTGTAAACCAGAAACAGAGTTCAAATCTTAAATGCAGCTTCTCAACCCTATTTGTTTATGGGGAAATGAAAAATACACCTGAAGGAGACCAACAAAATTCAACATTTTCCAATATGATGTAGCTAAATATATCCTTCCCTTATTGAAACATAGTTTAGCAATGTTATAAGCTACTCAATCCATTATGCCTTTTTAGAACAAATGTACACAGAAATGAATTCCCAACAAGAAACAACAAAAAAATAATAATAAATCTTTAACCATTTGGGCCAATGACTTAGAGTGTATACTTCCATTATGCTCTATCCAGGGAAATTTTCCTGTTAACTTATACAGAAAGAAGGCTTTTCTATCATTACACAACCCATCCCTTTTGTCTTACAGCATCTGTGCAAATCCCTAAATTTGAACCTAATACTGTTCGGTGCACTTTGCCAAACCATTCTCTTTTCATGAAAAGTAACAAAACATACAAGTATGAATTACCAAAAAGTGTGCCGGTTTGGTAACGCATTTTCAAATTATAAAGTGAATAGTTAAGAAATAGATAACTGTCAACAACAATAAAAACAAAAAATCCCAGTTAAGAAAGGTCGAAAATTTCAAAACAGAGGCCGTTCTCAATCTCATAATTGGGCCAATCTCAGTCAGATAGTCCTTAAAAAAGTTTTGGATTTGAACATTAAATTAGCATCTTATCCCACAAAAGTTGAGCACATCCATCATGAAAAATCCAACACCTAGTATTAATAAAAGTGATGATATTAAACTAGGAATAATCATAGCAAGAGTAACAACAAGCACAATAACAATAACAATAACAACAATAGTGATGGTAAGGTGCCACACAGAAACTAAAATGGTTTGAGTAATCATTCTATTTCACAACA
Organism: Quercus robur; assembly: GCF_932294415.1. Lineage (NCBI taxonomy): Eukaryota > Viridiplantae > Streptophyta > Magnoliopsida > Fagales > Fagaceae > Quercus > Quercus robur. The sequence continues at coordinate 15,214,589 of NC_065535.1, read as the reverse complement.
ACATCATCCAAGCCCTCAACAGTCAAGGTTATATTCTTTTTGGTCATACTTTCTATTCTATTCTATCAAAAAATAGAACTTTATCAAAAATTTCTATTCAAATTTGAAACCCCAGATGAAAAAGGATTCAACAATTTCAATCTAGCATAAAAATCCATCACAGATACACATCCTACTCAACAGTAAAGGTTATATTCTTTTTGGTCATTCTTTCTATTCTATTCTATCAAAAAAATAGAACTTTATCAAAAATTTCTATTCATATTTGAAACCCCAGATGAAAAAGGATTCAACAAATTCAATCCAACATAAAAATCCATCACAAATACACATCCCACTCAATCATAAGAAAAATTTCCCAACTTTAAAACACATATATATGATTTAAAAATTAAAACATTCACTAGCTCATAATTCAAAACAACAACAACGACAACAGAAAAAAATAGTGAGACAAAATTTATACCTCTGGATCCAACGGTCAACGAGGAGTTGTTGTTCCAAACAGGAGCACCAGAGTTTGTAGTCCAGAAGGGTGAATTGTAAGCACTTGAGGGACGGTACTGCATCATATAAACACAACAACTTTAACGTTCCTATTGCTTACAAATCATATCACATAGAAAAAGAAAAAAAACCCACAAACCAAAATTAAATCCAATTCATCCCCATAATTGTTTCTGGGTCTTTCATTTTATTTATTTAGATACACTTTTCTAATATTATTAATCCAAAAAAAAAAAAAAAAGTGAAACCCAAAATCAAACCTCCAAAGAATCATACAGAAATTACATAATTGAAATTGAAATCAAACCCATGATAGAGTACCTTGTAGGGATCCATGTTATGCAATTGAGGAAGAGAGAAAGCAAAAATATTGAGTGAGACTTGGGTTTGTGTTTGTGTTGGGTTGGTTTAGCTGCCTCTCCTATATATGAGAGTCAAATTCGTGTGGCAAAGGCAAGCACCAACTGTTGTTTTTGGGAATTTATAATCAAAACCAGGTTCTGGATTTTTCACTTTTATTTTTATTTTTGGGAAATAAATAAATTTATATTTATAGATGTACTTCAATTCAATTCATTCTAATCTTCAAAAACCTTATCGTTTTTTTCTGGCACAGACAACTAAAATATGCTGCCCGAGAATACTGCAATCTATCGTCTCGCTACGTCACGAATTTTTTATGTGTTTACTATTTTTATTTTTTAGTCATAATAATCTTCTTCTTTTTTTGACAAGATATTTAGTCATATAATAATCTAGTGCTAGTAATAATTTGAAAGGATTGATGACAACATACAATTCATTGGTTCTAGGAAAAAAAATGAGGTTTTATAATAAAAAAAATTTATATGGTATTTTATGATACTCGATGCTTTTCAGATTCATCAATTAAAAAATAAAATTAGTTTTATCAAAGTTAAAAACTTTCTCCACTAATTATAAAATTATAAGAAATAAAAATAGGAAAAAGTTAATGGATGCGCTAAAAATTTTGGTTTAAAGAATATTTTTAGACATTTTTTTTATAGGAAAATAAAAAAAATTAATTGATTTTTTTGTTACAAATTTTTACATTTTTTTATAAAAATAATATCAAAACTTTCTTAAAATAATCTATTAATAAATGCTTTAAATGATGTCGTTAACCAACTCATAAAAATATAATAAGATTCAACAAAGGAAACCAAATGAATAGGGAGGAGGGCAGGATTTACTCTTAGGAAACCAAATCATGAATTTTTTTTTTTATTTTTTTTTTTATCATTTAAGAATAAGAATGTACTAAAAATCAAAACTAGATTAATATATGAAAATTAAAATTAACCTTATTTTATTTTATATAATTCAATAATTAGTGGAGGAAGATTTGAATCCAAACACCTTTGTTGGAAACACCATAAGAGGAAGGTGTGGTTGAGTTATAAGACTCTTATCATTAGCATCTATTCAATATTAACAAAATATAAGTAAAAGTATATATAAAATTATTGTTTCTTGATACATTTTCACTTAATCATTTGTGATATATCAAAATAAACTCAATGTTATTTTAAATAACAAAAATCATCAATAATTAATTATAAGTTAGCAAAATTCTTCTTTCAAAGTACAAAATCAAAGAATTATAAGAAAATTATCTTTTATTTTGCTGCGAAGCCTAATTTTGACAATAATTAATTGTTATTGAAAATGTTTGTGTTGCAATTATAGTAGAAACTAAAAAAAAACAAATAAAAGTACAACCATTCTATATAAAAAAAAAAAAAAAATAGTGCGAACTACCAAAATTGAAAGTCCTATGCATTATCATCGAATGGCCAATATTCTTCTTACTAAAAAAAACCAATTAGTGTTGCCAACCTAAATAAAGTGCAATCACATCTAACCCAAAAAAAGAAAAAGAAAAATTAACTAAGATATAATTAAAACTCTTCAAAATCATTTATGTAATTCAAATTTATCTAATAAGGAATTAATATAAAAATACATACATTCTTGCACAACACATGAATCATCCTGTCCCAGTCCCACAAATAATCTAGAGTATCACAATTTTTCTTGTTCAAATCTTTCAATCTTTTCTTAAAAATCTTAGAGAACAAAAAAAATAATAATAATAATAATAATAAATCTATTTGGCATTATGAAAATCTCGGAATATAACATTTTTCGTGAAGGTTGGTGATTGGTGATATATTGCAAAACCTCGCCAATTGAGAGAGTGGGGCCCACACATTAAGAACCTACCATTATTTTATTTATTTATTTATTTATTTAAGGATAATAAAAAATAAAAAGATAATGACATTATAAGTAAGAATGAGGTGGAAAAAAAAGGGTTAAAATAAATGAGAAGGTGAGGCATTCATGGTTCCTTATCCTGGTTTTGGTGTTTTGTTACGACTTATTCGCAACCATGAATGCCAGGAGTGTGACATGGACCACTGTCGAACTGCCACGTTTTCATAAAAAGGGCCTTCAGACGTGTGCTCCAATTCCAAAGCTAAAAAGTATCTATTGGATATGCTTCATTCGTGAAAACAGAGTGTTGTGTTTTTTGTGTGTGTGAACGCTGCTAATTGCGTAATATGCCGATAAGGTTAGAATGGGCCGTGTTGCGGTGAGCTTAGCCACAAGACTGTCTTATATGGGCCCAACATTTTTTATTTTTATTCACACTCAATAAATTAAGACAATTAAAGAAATTTTGTTTTTGCTTCTGCTTAGGGCAGCTAGTTTGGGTAGTTGTACCTTGGTTGTTTATTTTCAATGATAGTTTGCAATTCAGCAAACTAAAAAAAAAAAGTTCAGCAAAGATTTATAAATAAGACAAAAAGTAAAGCTCAGGCACAAATTATATTGGGACTTGGGTAAGTAATACTAATATACTACCCTATACTCCATAATCTTTAATTTCGGGATATAATAATATTAGTACCACACATTTTCATAGACACTTTACTATAACTATCCTATATGATAATAGACTGTGAGTAATTGAGAAAAGATAATAAATTCATGTGATAATGACAAACAACTAATTATAATTTACTTTGCATGTGATGGAGGATGAAGAGAGAATTGCTTCCCCATATGCTAGCACACTTTTTTTTGTAGAAACATATAAGGCATTTGATATTAATTTCTTTAATTTTATTGACAGCCAATTAGCCATAAAGCGCAATAATGTTCAATATTGATAAACTATGTGGTTGTTTGGTTTGTTTGCTTTTTCTTTTTTTAAAGTTTATTTATTTATGTAAAATCTTTTATAAAATCAAATTTTCTTTGTACATTTGTATTTCTAAAGTTCTTAGAAAAAACAAAACTAATAAAAATAAGCTATACCAAATTAGAACTTTATAAGTTTATATATATATCTATATATTTAAATTATTAATTTCAATTTTGTTATAAATTAATTTACATTCAATGCATTAGTACATAAAAAAATAATATTCCAACTAGATCACTCTTGACGGTAAGTATTACCTCTCTATGTGTGTGTTTGCATATTGTGTTCTTGGAAAAATTTAAGTTGTGTTTAAGTTCAAGTTATATTATGCTTGAACTTAATTTTGATATTAAACTCAATCTTAACTTGATAAATGAATGCCAAGATCAAACTTTTTAAATTTTGACAAATTCAAGTTCAAACATTGTTTATAAGCTTAACCCAAGTTGAGGTCGAACATTCACTACTCAACTCAGATTAACCTCATGACAACCCTGACAGTGTTGAATGTTTCTATTTGAATATAGTTGTTGAAACTTGCTTATTAGACTTGTGTGAACTTGACATTTCCGGATGTACCTTAGAACTAATATTTGCAATAACCAACTGGCAACAAATGGTGAAACCGTAAAACGGAACTAATATTTGCAATAACCAACTGGCAACAAATGGTGAAACCGTAAAACGGAACAACTTCTTCTACGCTGAACCTGGGTAAATCCAAACTTTTGTCACACAAGTCGCAGGTTGGCTCTACATATTTTGTGGCCTAAGGTGACAATTTAAAGTGTGACATTTTATGAAAAATTATTAGTTTCTTCCAATATCCCAATAGTGGTACTTGTTGAACACTTCTTTGTAAAGCCATTAATTTGATATTTGTTTTTTTTAACAACTTTAGCATCAATTTAATTGATTTCTTTACATTAATAGCATTATAATCATACCAAAATCATGGAATATTAACTATGATATTGGCATGTTAAATGGCATTCATGCAAAACATGGTTACATTGCTATGAAGATTTTTCATATATGTAGAGCATTTCAAATATAAGCTTAAAAGTTTTAAAAATTTGTAAATTATAAATGGTGTCATTTCTATTATATATCTCAATTCAGTTTCAAACAGATCAATTTCAATCTTAACTCAAATTCACGGTTCACAGACATAGAGTTTAGTTTATGCAGACTCAACTCATTTTGGAGCCAAATGCAAATGTAAAATATATTATTATTTAATATTCATGAATTAGGAAAAAAAATCCAATATTTTTATATAATTAAATACATTAATTGGGAATATTTTTACATATTTATAAAAAGTATTAAAACTTTTAATTCTAAAAACATCAAAGTAGTCATTATCTATATATATATATATATATATACATATAACCAAAGCCTCTGAAGCTGTCACAAATTTCCACATCGTCACTATTTTCTTTTTCTTTTTCTTTTTTGTTCCAACCTTCTCTTTTTATTTTTGTTCCCCCACTACATAGAGTTTTGGTCGTAGTGATGTCCTTACTCCAAGGACACTTTGGAGTTAGTTTAAACATAGTATAATTCTAATTATTAGGCCATTGCGTAGCCAAAAAAAAAAACTTTCCCACAAATTTCCACATTATCACTATTTTCATTTTTTTTTTGTTCCAACCTTTTCTTTTTTTGTTCCCCCACTACATAGAGTTTTGGTCGTGGTGATGTCCTTACTCCAAGGACACTTTGGAGGTAGTTTAAACATAGTATAATTCTAATTATTAGGCCATTGCACAGCCAAAAAAAAAAAAAACTTTGTTATTCGTTCCCCCACTATATATAGTTTTGGTCGTGGTGATGTCCTTACTCCAAGAACACTTTGGAGGTAGTTTAAACATAGTATAATTCTAATTATTAGGCTGCAGCCCAAAAAAAAAAAAAAAAAAAAAAAAACCTTTGCTATATGTGTTTCAATCCATAAACATAACAATTTGTCTGCCTACGTGTTTCAATCCATAAACATAACAATTTGTCTGCTTATTTTTTTTGATAGGTCGTCTGCCTCAATTTGTATCTACATTAGCTAATATTTTGTTTGGAGGGGCCGTTTTTGGTTATGATTTTTTTATTACACATCTCTGTAGATTTGAATTTTGATTTAAATTATGAAATATGTTATTAATAACTCCTCTTTTCATTTGTTTGATGGTTCTTCATGTTTTTCTGTTTTTGTTTTCCATTTGATTTTGCAGGTTTCCTAGGAACACAACTTAGCAGGTAAGAGAATCAGTAATGTTTTTATCTAATTTTTCTTTTAGGTACAATGATATTTTATAATATTCCTCACTTTATGTCACATATAATCTGGTATACAGAGAGTAGATAATTGAAGGTGCTCTACAACCATCAAAATCTAAACCTTCCAAAGGTGGTGTTTTACAAATATTAGAATCTAAATCTATAGCTACAAAGAACTTGGTATGTGTTTTTTTTTTTTTTTTTTTTCATATGAGTTTGTCTAATTCTATGTTTTTTAATTCTTTAGTTTGATTTCAAAAATATGTGCATGTTTATGATTCCTTTTTGTGGTAATAAGTTTCTATAGTTTAAAGGGTAGGTTTTTGTTTGCTTTTTATGTTAGAACATCCTCCTTGCTCCGTTTTGAATTTAAAAAAAAAAAAAATCTTTTAAACTAAAATTTTTACTTATCAATTTTTATGTTAGAATATATTCATGAACTTTGAGGTTTGTAAGATTTATAGTTGGAGTTTGTGCAAGTATTTGGTTAGGAATATAATTATGTGCTCTCTACTGCGTGGGCTAATTATAATTTTGTTAGAGAAGCTTAAAATGTAATATCAACTTTCTCATTATTTTTATTTTTTTATGAGTAAGCTACAAACAGAGAAGTTCTATTCTATTCAAAATTTACAATCAACTTTCTTCTTCTTTTCTTTCAATTTATAAACGTTTCACACAACTTTCATTTGCCAACTTCGTATTAGCTAAAATCATATTACATATTTAATGTCTATTTTAGTGCAAGAGATTTGTATGTAATATTTCTTATTGGCAGATTTATGAACAATGAGAACACGCTTTATTAGTTTGAACTCATGCCTATAACAAAAACTACTCAAAGAAGAGATAAACCCGTGCATCGCACAAGTTAGTGACTAGTTAAAATAAATATCATGAAAATCTCGAAAAAGAAAAAGAAAAAGAAAAAAAAAAAAAAGGAAAAGAAAAAAGAGTGTGTTGTACTGTTGTGTGTGAAAGCTGCTAATTGCGTAATATGCCGATTAGATTAGAATGGGACGTGATGAGGTGAGCTTAGCCACAAGAGTCAAGGCTGTCTTTTATGGGCCTAACTTTTTTTATCTTTATTTAGTCTGAGAATAAATTAAGACAAATAAAGAGATCTCAGCAAAATTAAATAAGACAAAAAATAAAGTTGAAGCACAAATCACAAAAAATTTAGGGACACTCTCTTGTACACACTTTACCACAACTAATACTTATGTTCAGTTTTATCAAAAAAAAAAAAATATATATATATATATATGTTTAGCAGTGATGAGATTAATTTCACAACAATGGTGGTCTTCATGTGTATGTGATGTAATCCTAAGTGTGTAAGTTGTGTCAAAATGTGTATCAAGAAAAAATTGCAAAAATCATATTCGACCACTTATGCCATAATATATCTAATCATCTACATTATCATATGAGAGAGAGAGAAGCTTGGTCTGGTTAGGTGGCTCCTTAGTATAGAGGAGTATAATGCATCTATCCAAAAATATCAACCCATAAGCTAAACCTTGAGAGCTACTAGAGTTTTTTTTTTTTAATAAAGAAAAAATATCTAGAGTTTTTGATTCCTTCAATATCAAATATCTACCTATAATTTCAAAATCATTACAATTTAAACAAATGGTAAATTTTTTTATTAAATAAAAGTAATATGAAGTTAGAATTTGACTTGCATCCAGTATTCCAGTATATTTGACATGACATAACATGATGCATAAAAGTGTTTAAAATTTGTCAATAGTCCTCATTGTGTCTCATCTAATAGACTGGAGCACTAAACAATATCTTTGCTGAACTATAAGCCACTACTTTTACAAAAAAATATTACTACTTTGAGATTTTTTTTTTTTTTTTTTTTTTTAATTCCAAAGTATCACCTACCATTCTTTAAAAAGGTTTATTCTACTTAGATAAATTTTAAGTAAAACTTATATAGACTTTTGTTGTTATTAAATAATGATAAAGACTTTTTCCCTTCCAATGATAAATACTTTTTTTTTGGAGAAGATCAATCATAAAGACTTAATAAAGGTATATATTGCAACAATTCTAAAATTATAAGGTTAACATTGACAAAAATTAAATTTTAGTGTTTAATTTAAAAATTAAAGTCAAACTCCAAGATTTTATTATATCATTATCCATTTTATTTTTGTATGGATTAGCCACCCCCACCCCCCCCCCACCCAAAAAAAAAAAAAAAAAAAAAACAAACAAACAAACAAACAAAGCATATCTTTTCTTTTGAATCCCCATCTTTTGTTTGAAGATTAAAGGCAAAAGACCACTTAAGCCTCTGAGTCTCTGACATCCACAATATTTATAGTTTAAATCTATAGAATAACTTAAACTAACAAAATGTTTGAATACATGTTTTTTTAAATAGAATCGAGTTCATGTTAGTTCATTATTAACCTCTCTAAATTTAGCTCAAATTATATCTCTTCAAGGCCTATATGACTCTATGAGGTGCCTTTTGCATATGATTTTCTAATCTATTTTAGTGTTGTTCTGGTGGTAATTATTATCATTTGCATTCAGATCTTATAGAGGCAAAAATTGCAGGATTAGCATCCTCTTAACTGCATAACTCAACTGTTCTCTAATCTTTGCTTTCAGTTGGAATTCTTTTATGCGGTCACCCTAAATTATCTACTTCAATCTTTTGGCTGTACTGTAATTCATATTGAAATTTTGTGGTCTACAGTAGGAATTGATATTGGCAATAAGCCAATAAGATTACCTGATTTTTTGGTTTAGCTTTTTTCTAGAACTTATTTAGTGTTGTTTTTTTTTGGTTCCTAAATAGCAGGTTTCCCATAACATTTGGCAGAGCTAACAAAAGGAAGATTCATTAAGGCTAAACATAAAAATGAGGCAGTTTCATTTACCTGGTCATCAGCAAACTTCACGCATTCATATCCAATTGCTTTTCACTTTTTGGACTGAACCATTCAAGATATATTAGAACCTTCATCCTTTCAATCTCTTTCCCTGCAATGGAGGAATACAATGAATTTGCTAAAAGGTGTACAAAATGGAGACAGGTGACAGAATTAGAATATGTATTTTTGCTCAATGCAACTCAACAACTTCATATTGTGTTATGCTGTTCTAATTTTAGTGACTAGTTACAGCCAACTGTTATAGTAATCTTTCATGAAATATTAAATTAAAAAAAAAAAAAAAAAACAACAACAACAACAACAGCAACGGATCAATGAGAAAGGCTTAGACACCAAAAAATGGCAGCTGGAGTTTATCTTTTCTATGATCATAACCATTTTTTCCTTTCAATGTTGTTAGTGAAACAGTAACCTGAAGCAAACATTCATGGTTATGATTTCTCAAATGCAACAGGTTTAACAATGAATATATCTTGTAATTTATAAAATCTATCAGCATTGAGCAACATGGCACAATATCTCACTTGTAACTACAAGATTTCCTCCACAATTTGGCCCAGAAATTAAAAAGAAACCGCATTGAAGAAAGTTAAATTATGTTAAAACAACAAAGAACAACTATTAGAAATTTAGAATGAAAGTGATGATAGGGAGATATTACAAATTTTATTACAAAAATATTTTATAATTGATGCGTAAGTGTTACCAATCACAAAAAGTAATTCAAATACTTATTTATTATCCTATTTAATTGGTACAATCACATTCAATGGAATTCTTTCTCAAAAAAAAAAAAAAAAAAAAAAAAACATTCAATGAAATTCTAACGCTTATCCATAAACCAATACGACTGGACGGATTCTCTGAAGGGCCTAGAATTTACTTTGAAAGCCCAGCTTGCTAAGTTGTGGGCCGCAATGTTAGTTATTCTTGGGATTTTTTGGGCTACTTATTCTTTGAAAGGCCTTGAATTGGGCTATTCCATCTCTGAAACCCCACCCTATGGCTAGGATTGAGGATGAATTTGATCCAATCTTTCATACTTAGATGTGATAGGCTTTGGGTGTTAAGGCCTTAAGGGGCCATGTAGGAGTTTTCCACGGTACTTGGGCCAAGATATTTTGTAAAAAGATGACATAGATGGGTGTCTTGTTTGCTCGTCAGTATCAAAGAGGCTTAAAGTTACCAAAAAGTACTTAGATGAGGAGAATTTTTTCTGGGTTTAGTTTTAATTGTCTAGCTAGTTTTTTTTTTTTTTTTTTTTTTTTTTTTTTTTGCTGAATAATCTAGCTAGTTTGGTATCCAGGGGTCATTCCAAATGATAGATGGACTGGCTTGATGGTTTTTTTTTTTTGCCCAACCATAGCCAGGAGGCTTTGCTTATTAGAGCTTGTTTGCAACAAAGATCTAGCTACCTTAAAAAATTGTCCGGATTACTGTTTTGACCCAAAGGTGGTTTTCGTTTACGGGTTTACCTACTTGCAAGTCTATTATTACTATATACACGTTCAGGTAGGGAAACTCCTTACCCTTTTTTATTATCCAAAAAAAAAAAAAAAAACCTTCCATTTAGCTTGATAGCCCAGCCAAGCTTGGTTACGAGGGCTCTAGTATTGATATCATAATTCTCTCTAGTGGCCCACTTCCTTGGAAACACCTGTGGAGTCCCATGCTTTGCACCTCTAGAGCTTACTTAGCCCAACCCTACGGTAGGCTTTGTTTCTGGACCTTACTTAGCCCAACCTTACATTATGTCGTAGAGTTATCTTAAAAAGCCTAAGTGTATGTATCATTTGAGATCCCAAGTACTTGTATATCATCCGAGGTATTAGACTATTAGGCATCAAAAATACACTTGTCCAACAGTCCAAGTGAAGTGAGAGCTAAATTCTTATTTAAAGTTACTATATGTTGTTTCTCAAAAAAAAAAAAAAAAAAAGTTACTATATGTAATGAGCTTAAATCATACTATCTAATGCATTATAATGTTATAATAAAAATAAATAAATAGAGAGAAGGAAAATAATGAAAAAGAAAAGAATCATACCTCTTGTAGATTGCAGATATAGCCTTGAAAGAATAGAGGGAAGAAGAAAGACAACCTTTTGCTTGGCATTTGCGGTGTCGACTAAAAAATCCCCTTTTGTTCTGTTTCATAAGCCTACGGTTTCTGTTTTTAATTTTTATTTCCCCTTGAATTTTATTAAGACTCTTGCCTCTAAAGATGTTGCATAATGCTAAGGAATACAACATTTTTCACAAAAATTTTCACAACTACTGACATGGCCTGTTGTGATTGTTGTAGTAACATCACTTTTATCTAAATTCACCACTGACACCATTTTTATTATACACCAATCACAACAGGCCATGTCAGCAATTGTGAAAATTTTTGTGAAAAATGTTGTAACCCTTAACTTATTGAAAGGTGCCTAAGCACCTTTGATTACATCACAGCATACAAGTAAATTGACAGAGCAATTCAACTCAATAAATCATAAATAGAACTTACAAGTTAAAAATATACAAAACGGGGTTTATTGGATTGAAGCATGAAGTTTAAGAGCCATATAATACCAAAGTATAAGTATATGATATTACACAGCGATTATTGGAATAACACTGATTTCTCATTTCCATATCTCACATATACTCTCTTCAACTCAGAGATCCAGCTTGCATCACCCTTCACATTTACATTCACATGGTTGGCCTCACATTAACACGAGATGCTACCTTCTGACCTAGAGATCTGTCCGCCTGTAGTGAATTCCAACACAGATCATTAAATCAGCACACTATCACAATTTCAATGTTACCATTCAAATTGAAGCAATTGAGAAAGAGGCTCACCTGAGACAAGTATGAGATCCAGATGCTGCGAATCTCATAGGTGACACGAGGATCAGATAAAGCCTCAGCCCATCGGCGAATGAATCTTTCTTGCCTGGGAAAATATCACAAGAGAAATGCAAAAGAAACAATACATTAAAAATGACATACATGATACATATATGTCATCCATATATTTTATAACAATGGAGCAATACAAGTACCTGTCTGGTGCCCAGGATCTGTATCTCTCTCCTGGTTCCTTAAAGTTGTTTTCCTTCTCAATAACGCGCTGCATAAACCAACAAATTATGTTTGAGTTCCAATTCATTTTTATGCATCTTTGTCATGTTTTTTTGTCAAACCATCTACTTAACTTATGTCACAAAATTCATGAAATTTGATAATAAGGTATATGGCTCACACATATGTTGATCCATTCCACAACCCCATGGTAAAATTTACATTGTGACAAAAAAGAAGATTCAATTGGTGGAGACTTACCCTGTCACGCCTTCCAGTGATGATAGCAGAATTAATGGGGAACCTTTCAGCAGGACGAGCAGAATCAAACCTCGAAGGGAAGTAATTGACCTAAAAATTATGATCATAATTACTAATCAGAATTATTTTACATAAATCAAAAAAGAATAAAATTGCAATACCACCTTAGCATGCATCTTAATCACAACATTTCATTTATGGGGTACAACCGTACAAGGCAATGCAAGTCTGAATAAAAGATGCAGTAAGTAGCTTATAATAATTAGTACCTCCTCATCCCTGTGCATGATATTCATGAAACCCTCGTGGTGATTGTTGTGGTGAGCACATTTGGGAGCATTAACTGGGATCTGCATGTAGTTTGGTCCAAGACGGTGCCTTTGGGTATCACCATAGGCAAAGATACGACCCTGAAGCACCTTATCATTGGAGTAGTAGATACCAGGAACCACATAGGCAGGGTTAAAAGCAAGTTGTTCATTCTCTGCAAAGAAGTTATCAATGTTCTTGTTCAACACCATGCGACCAACTGGCTGCAAGGGCAAAAGGTCCTCAGGCCAGGTCTTGGTTCCATCAAGTGGGTCAAAGTCATATCTATCCTCATGATCAGGATCCATTGTCTGGACATAAAGTTTCCATTCAGGAAAGTTTCCAGCTGCAATTGAATCAACGAGATCCTTGGTGGCATGGCTGTGATTAGTTCCTCCAATCCTAATAGCTTCTTCCTCCGTCAAACACTTGACTCCACAAGTTGGTCTCCAGTGAAATTTCACATATAGCACCTTCCCAGCCTTGTTGATCAAAGTATAGGTGTTGACACTGGAGCCATCCATGTGCCTGTAGTCTTGTGGAATACCCACATCATCAAAAAAGAAGGTGAATGTGTTCAAACTTTCTGGGAGGTGAGAGCAGTAGTCAAGAATCCTCCACATCTCTTGGATGTTAGTCTTTGGGTTGGGCTTGAATGCATGGACCACATCTGGAAATTGCATTGCATCACGCATAAAAAAGACTGGGAAATTGTTCCCCACAAGATCAAAATTACCCTGATCATTGAGTTCACAAGGAAAAAGGCAACCACCATATCAGGATAGATATTATGAACAAGAGTAATATTTCTGTTATTACAAATTTTACTACATAAATCTTATAAACTAACATCTCTGCCTTTTATTTATTATGTTATTGGCGGTAGTTCTACTATTAATCACGTTAATTGTCACATAAATATATATATATATATATTATGAAATCATGAATTCACCTCTCTAGTGTAGAACTTGGTTGCAAAACCACGAGGATCCCTCAGGGTTTCAGGGCTACCACGCTCATGGATAACAGTAGAGAAACGAACAATGACAGGTGTTTGAACCCCGGGGGATCGGAGGAAATCAGCACAGGTGAGGTGAGTAACATCATGGGTGACCTCAAAGAAACCCTTTGCACTAGCTCCCCTAGCATGGACAACACGTTCTGGGATCCTTTCCCTCTCAAAGTTGGCAAGTTTCTCAACCAAATGATAGTCCTCAAGGAGAATTGGACCTGTCAAATACAAAACAGAAACACAATTCCAAATTAATGCATGCAATACTAGCTTCTCTGAACTGATCTATATATTTTACAACATCCTAAGATATTCAATTTGTTATGCCTTTTAAGAACAAAAAGAAAGTACATTGAAATGAATCCCCAATAAGAAACGAAAAAAAGTAATGTCAATTATCAACTCCAAAACTAAAAATCTCTATCCTAACCATTTGGGTCCATTGTGTTCTATCCAGGGCCATTTTCCTGTTAAATTATACAACATGGCTTTGACTTTCCATCATTACTAAACTCATCCTTTTGTCTAACCTCATCTTCGCAAATCCTTTTATTTTTTTTTCAAGAGATGGGAATCAGAGGAAATTGAACTTTATTATCCCTCCAATTTTTCAACCTCCCATTTTTCAATTCCTTCGAATTGGGAAATTTGGAGGAATAGAAATTTTATTTTAATTAATCTTTTTTTATTTTTCCTTTTACCCAACAACTAACAACTAAACCTTAATTTAAAATTTTAAAATCCGTTATGAATTGCCCAACAAAATAATCATGGTTATCGGTCGGTGAATGTTATCATATTTTTTTGATAAATAGATAGTTGGGGATGGGGAGGTGAGGTTGAAATCAATAACATAATACACTATAGAAAATGTTATCATTGTTGGACTATCACTTAAATTACAATTTTACTGTATAACTTATTTTGATGAGATAAAAATAATATGGGTATGATTAAACTGTAACTTAAAAAGATGTAAAACCTTAAAAATTGTCCCATAGTTTTTGTAAATTAATTTATAAACCATAACAAATGAAGACTATTTTTTGGAGTGTGTGGAGTCCCCATCCCAAACATGTCAAATAATTACATGAATGAATCCCTGACAATGGTCCCAACGTGTGTGTTCAACTTTTTAAAATCTTGCTTTTCTAAGCACAATTATATTTATAACTAACTTCAACAAATAACTAAATAAATAAATCAGCAATAGAAAGTTGAATCTGCGCCCAAATAGACACATGTTCTTATTAACTAATCTAGGCTAGATTTGGATTGAACTAGCTAGGCCAGAAGAAAGAATTTATTAAGATTGAACTTCGGCTTGACCCAAGATGCTTGGGCTGCTGCCCATAACAAATGACGTGTTTCGCTTTAACGGAAAAGTCCAAAAACGTTTCCTTTTAGTTCAACAACTTTAATCTTGTTATTTCACTAAATAATGAGTATGGAACTATGGATCAAGTAATTCTAATGTTAAATCTAATGTTATGTCACTTAATTACGTTGTGTTGAATTAATATTTTAAAAATAATACTATTAGATTATATATTCTTTTTGTTCATACTACGTATACCAAAATTTATATAAATACATATATTATTTATTATCTAATTTATAAATTCATTTCTTTTGAATAAATATTAAAAAAATTGAAACTTAAACATATGTAAATGAAATAGTTATTTTATATTTGATCATCTTAATATTTTGCAAGCATGAATAGTGTAAAAAAACAAAATAAACAAAATAATTCGATTATGGGTTTGGAAAATTGATAATCTCCATATATAACTACAATAGGAATTTTGGTGCACAATTTTTCAACATGTCTAAACTGCCCTTACTATTTAGTTCAAATTGATTTTCTCAAAATATATATATATATATATATATATATATATTAAGGAGAATTTTTTGACAAATGGTTAAACAACAAATTGAAATTAAATTTAAAAAGTAAGGGGTAAGATAGTCAAACTGAAAAAATCCCTTACATATATTCAACTTAATACCACATATTTTATCTAAAGTTGTAAGTGTTATTACTATTAGTCAATTTCATCCCAACCCATAAGTAACAATATTTCTTTATATATATATATATATGCTTAAATTTAACACCATAAAAAAGTATAATTGTCTTATATAATCTATATATATAATTCTCTCCCTCTAAATTTCTCATTTATTCTCCCTTCAAACTTACTAGAGATGAATGTTTGCGAGATTTATTTGCTTAAAGGTGAGATAAAAATTGATTTTCACTTTTTATCTCACTTTTAAGTTTTAAGTAATGATAACTTTTAACGGAGATTTTCAAAAAATATATTATTGTTGAGGTGATAAATTTTTAATAGTAAATATAAAATAATGTTAGTAGTGGATCTAAATGATAACGATTAAAAACTTATCAACTCAATTAGTGTGAAAAATTTTGTCTTTAACATTACTTAGAATGAAGATTTCCGATCTTGATGTCTCCATAAAGATCAAAAAGATGTGATGTTACAAATTATAACTAAAGTGAATATTTAAGTTTAGAAAATCCATAATTGTCAATATGATAGAGAAAAAACTGATAATAGTAAATAAAAATAATGGTCTAGGGTAATTATTAATAAACTATTTAAAAAATTTTGATGCTATTTTCATGAAAAATATAAAGAGTCATCAAATTTTTTTTTCTTTCCATATAAAAAATTTTCTAAAAATATTTCATAAATTAATACATTTATAATCTCAGTTATCTTTTCTCTAAAAAAAAAAAAAAAAAAGAAAACCAAAAACATACCCAGTTATTTTAGATCAACAACTTTATCTTTATCAAAAAGGAAGAAAAAAAGTCTTCCCAAAAAAAAAAAATCAAAATAACTTGTAATCTCACATTTGATCTAACTTCGGTCTGAATTCCTATGAATGTCACAAATTTTAAGTTTGATCGGTCCATCAAAGTGACAAAAAGGCTCTGAATAATAATCAGTCTATTTCACGGTCCAAAAAGAAAGGTGCATGTATTTTGCAAAACAATACTAAATCACTTATATTTTTTTTATTAGTTTGGAATAATATCACGTGAATCATATATAGATTATCTAATAACATAAGAGAAAAAAATTGGGAAGAAAAACAAAAAGGCGTTGGGAGTTAACCGTAGCCGTTGGTTTTTAAGTTGGCCTTATTATTGATGTGATGGTTTTTTAATTGTTTGAATTAGATCACGTTGTTGAGTTTGA
Source organism: Quercus robur (assembly GCF_932294415.1). Classification (NCBI taxonomy): domain Eukaryota; kingdom Viridiplantae; phylum Streptophyta; class Magnoliopsida; order Fagales; family Fagaceae; genus Quercus; species Quercus robur. Next base: position 15,197,750 of record NC_065535.1, on the reverse strand, counting down.
GTTTAGCTTTTTTTTTTTTTTTTTTAAATTTAAATGATGTGATCCAATCCTTTTTTAATTGCTTCAATTACACGAGACGACGTTGTATGGATTCATTTGTACATTAATAAATACAATGACCTTCTCGCCTGTTTTTTTGTACACCCTAATTCTGTCGGAGGCTGCTTACCAGTTACCACTTCATCGATCTCTCGCAATTTATGCTTTACAAGTACAACACAGTTGCACATAAATACTGAGACAGACAAACATTATTAATATACAGAGTCTCTAAAATACCTCTGGATCCAACGGTCAAAGCCGAGGTGTTGTTTGAAACTGGAAGACCCGAGTTTGTTGTCCAGTACGGTGTATCGTAAGCACTTGATGGACGATACTGCATCATCATCATCGCCATGAAAAAGTAAACACCATATTTAGCAAACTGTTAGCTTAAAATTCTTACCATTATAATGATCATAATTGCACACTTTTCTACTTAAAAATACATGAGAGATCGATATTCAAAGATCCTGAAAACACTTTATAAATTATCCTATATATATATATATAAGGTTATATTTTTTTTTCATGGATCTTATTGGGAACCAAAGATCACAGAGAAACTATAAGAATATGAATGAGTACCTTGTAGGGATCCATGGGGATATGAAAGAGAAATAGAGAGAGAAAAAGAGAATAGAGAAGTGAGGATACTTTTGAGAGTTGAAGGGAGTGTGTGATCACTGCTGGTTCTTGATTTGGAATTTATAATCAAACCCGTGGGGTTGAACTTTCTTTTACTATTTTTTTTTTCCTCTATTTTTTTTTATAAAAATAAATCTTTCATTTATCCTTTCTAGCGCCGACAAACGAAAAATCCAGATCGATAAATCAATGTCTCGCTGCGTCACGAGTTTTTGAATGTCACGATCTGCTCTCTCTCTCTCTCTCTCTCTCTCTCTCTCCAACGTGCATTCTAGTTCGTTTGTCAATTATTTTATTTTTTTTGGCATATCTCAAAATATTCTCCGCCCTTAAAAAAATTTATTATTATTTTTGTTTCTACACCCACCTTTCCTCAGATCAATATAAATAATTCACCCTTAAAATATAAACTATTTGCACTAACCTTCTTTGAATAATTGAAAAAATACATAAAATTTTTAAAAGAAATAAAAAAATGATGTAAAATTCCAAATTAATTATAGTTGTTAAAGTGATGTGTAAAATACAAAATTAAATATTTTTTTAAAATCTTATTTTAGTTAGAGGAGATCAATGTAAATAGTTTGCATTTTAAGAGATGCAAGTATCTTATTTCAAATTACGAAAGTGTGGGTGTAAATGTGTAATAACATAAAAACAAAAACTTAAGAAAATAATCAGTTAGTCATAATACTCCAAGTTAGAAGCATAGATATTTTGTGTAACACACAACAGCAGCAGCTCAATCAATTGATAAATACAATTATTAGTATAATGTTACTTTATTATGATTTTTCATTCTAACTTCTATATCCTTCTTCATTTTTCTATTTAGGTGTGTTTGGTTAGAAAGATTTTTATTTTTCACTTTTTGGTGTGTTTGGTTAGAAGGATTTTAGGAATGATGAAAAATAGAGGAGAGAAATCAGAGAAGTAGAGAAAAAAAGGTGAATTTTGGTTGTTTGGTTGAAGGGAGAAAAGTGGAAGGATTTTGGTGGGGTTCGGGTGTTTTCTTCCTAGACCCACAAAAAATCAATGTCTCCAAATCGAGCAGAAAACACAAGAGAAAACTCACTGAAAAAACACAACTACATATTTCCCTCTTCTACCCTTCTCTAACATCTCAATATAAAAATTCACTACCCTACCATTCACAACATTACAACAAAGATAAACCCATAATTTTATCATCTTTATATATTAAAAGGATTCAGAAAGTTAGTTATGATTTCAGAAAATGTCAAAATTACCCATAATCTAATTAGATAATTCTTATTCTTAAAAAATAAAAAATGAGGTCAAAATTGTAATTCAACAAAATTCAAAAACTAGCACACACTAAACCCAGTATTTCTTTTTAAGTATATCTCACGCACGTTTGATACATTTTTTTCTCTAAAAACTAGCACACACTAAACCCAACTTTTTGTACCATTTCAAATCTTAAATTTTAGTTTCTTAAAAATTTATTCTTGTGTATCCTTGCTAACAATAGATAAATTCAAATTGAAAAATTATATTAAACACAAAATAATAAAAAAATAGCCTCATCACATGTGTGATAAGGCTAGTCTGTGTTAACATTTTAATAGTAAAACCAAAGAAAACCGAGAGAGAGAGAGGTACACGCATGTATAACACTTGGCAACACGCATGTATAACACTTGGCAACAAAATAAATGGCTATTCTTGTAGATTTTGTTTTTGATGGAACTGATTTTGATTTTGATTTTTTTTTTTTTTTTAAGTTAAAAGATAGAAAGTTAGAAAAAAAAAAATAGTGTGCGGGTTTTTTTATGAAAAATAATTTGTGTAATTAAAAAAAATGGTAAATTGATTTGCTTAATGGATTTAATATATTTGTCAATAAGACAATAACATAATACAAAATAAATAAATAAATTATAATGTTTTATATAATAGGAACATGAGAGTAAATTTATATGAACTACTTTTTCTATCCTTTCATTTTTCTCTTCAACTAAACAAATGAATTTTTCATCTCTCCAATTTTTCATTCTCCCAATCAAACATACACGAGGGAAAATAAAATATCTTTTATCTTCCCACTTTTCTATCACTTTCTAATTTTCTATCCTTCTACTTTTCCACCTCTCCAACCTTTGGATAAGGTAGGGAAGCTTTTTCTTTTCTTTTTTTTTGGGGGGGAAAGCATTTTGGTTTTCGAAATGCCGACATTTGGTTCTTCTCTCATCATTTTCCAAAATAACTTCAAATATACTATATAATGATAATTAAAAAAATTATCTAAACAATATTTTGCCCCCCCAAAAAAAAAAAACTCAACTTTTCAAATGTCTCATTTATTTACTTAGAAAATTAGAAAAAAAAATGTCTTTTTCTTTTATTTTTTCATGATTTTAATAAATAAGGAGTCAAGTATTTCAGGAATAATCGTTAAGGAGGGAGTTGGATGTTAGTTTTAGAAGTGCATAAGCTACATTGGGAGTTATAGTATTCTTTTTGGGATGGGCTTGATGATTACATAAGGCCATCATCTACTCCTCCCATTCTCCTTAATTAAAAAATAAGAAAAAATCAACCACCACACACCCATATTAAAGTCACATTAATATTGATCTACAATATGCATATAAATTACCTTTGCTAACTTAAGCATTTGAGAGTCCTTTGATGATCCTCAATAGCTCACTCTGTATAGTGTTTCATCTCCAATACGGATGTTTGAGAGTTCAAGGTCAATTCGTTTGATTAACTAATCAGCACTAGATATGCAAAAAACTTTACAAAATTTTATAATTTATTAAGGTGTTTTATTGTAATTGGCACAATATTATTTTCACTTGAAAAAAAGTTGTGAAAATCTTTTTTTTCATTGTGAAAATTGGATGGAAGTAATAACATTGTCCAAGCTGTAAAGGGAATATTCCAAAAAAAGGTTATGGAATATTAACCAAATATTGCATTGGCCTCATTTGGAAATTAAAGGCACGAAATTGGAGTGCTTGTGAAGGATGGAATTTTTTTTCTTCATTTTTCATCATTTGTAAGTAAAAATTTTAAAATTTGAAGAGCCTCTTTGGCTTAGGTTATAAGTTTTTTTATTTACAGGTTTTAAAATCTCATTTTTCTTAGTTATAACTTATTTTTACTTTATTTATTTTTTAAAATAAAATAAGTAAATGAAAATAAACCCATTTAACATGATAGTGAAAGATAGATTGAAAGTATCTTTGCCATTTCGAAAACAAAACAATTGTATTAGTTATTAAGTTCAAGGCTAAGAAAATATGTAGCACTGATGGCATTCTATGTGATTTTTCTATATAGAATTAGGATGTAACTTGTGTTTATGTACAAAAATATTCAATAATAGTGATAATGAATTGGTCAAACCTAAGCGAGTAAGATGATTATTTTAACTTTCGCATTGAGTATTATGAATGAATCAATTAATATCCAAATTAAGAAAATTAAATTGGACATGTGGCGCAAAATTAGACAACAAGTATATACTAATTTGTACTATTTTGTTTAATTCTTATTGTGCATTGATTTTAATATATATAATTAGATCATTCAAAGAGTGATATATATCACTCTTTGAATGATCTAATTATATGCATGGAAGCCTCAGTTGGTTTACACTCACAATTTTTTTTTTTTTTTAATATAGGTAGATGTAAGAACTCAATTTGTAACGACCCCAAAATGATGTTGGGTTCGCACGTTAAGGGCCCAAATAATATAATTTGTAGAGCGTGGGCTTAAAAGGCTAGGCATTGGCCATCGGACGATAGTTAGTCATGGTGTTCATACAGAACTAAACCATGTTCGCTCGAGAAGTTTTTCTTCTCGATACGGCCTGGGAGGCTCTGGTTCTTGGCCTTTTTTTCCAGCCCTTTTTTCTGGACTGCTTACTTCTCCTTTTATATTAGCCTTTACCCCTCTTCCAACGTCCACGTGTAGGTTCAACTTTCCAGGGCTGATACTTGTCCCATCAGCCTATACCTAAAGTGGTTGGGGGTGGTTGTAAAAGCTGAAAAACATTGCTCTGTCTGGCGCAGAGTGTTTAATTGCAGTAATGGCAGCCTTTCCTTTGTCCTTTATCGTCATATTGTCCAGGGCTCTTTTATCTATCAACGCGGATGTGTTCGATTCTTCCCAAAATTGTTCTTATACCGTTCTAGCCCTTTCTTTTAGGAGTGCCTTGGGGATGCCGAGGATAGAGTCATCCTCGGCCATGTCTCAAGGCTATTTGGACTTTTACTGTAGATCCTCGGCTATATTCCTTCTCGGCTCGGGCCTTGGACCCCAATATAAAGTGGGCCAGGGTCACAAATCCTCTGGCCCCACAATAGATAATGTGGGAGCTCGGATTCTAATAAAAGAAATGAGTCATCACAAATGATATCATTACCATTAGGCTATCAGTTGAACCACTATTAGTTCACAGTCACATGAAAATGACTAAGGGGAGATTTTAAATTTTAGGCTTTAGTTTAAGTTACTTGAATTGGGCTGAATGGATGAAAAATTTATCAATGAAATTTAAGAACAAAATTAAAATTCGTTAAAATGATAAGATTTGAGATGTTATTTAAATCCATAACATCACAAGTATTTTTATTTGAACAAAAACCTTAGGTAGAATTTGGATATGATGATTTAAAATTAAGGATTTTTTTTTAAGAATAAAAAATAAGGTATTTGAAGAACAAATTTGAATTACTTTATATAAATTTAACACATAATGGATTCGAGTGTTGAGGATTTACTAAAAAAAATAAAACACCAATAATGTTATGGATTTTAAAAATAACATTTAACTGTTAACACTTAAATCATTTCAAATTTATGAATTAATGTCTTAAATTCATCTATAATGTAGAAAATTGTGAGTTTATACTTTAGATATTTATTTAAAGTAAACTGATCACAAAACCTGAATTCGTCTTTCAAAATACTTAAAATGAACTTAATATTATAACTCAAACCATATATGCATCACTACAATTTATGAGCAATCAGCATAGTCTTTGTCGTTGCAAGTTGCAACCTAGCTCTTAAAAGTCTAAAATCTTCACTAATTTGTTCTTCTGTCATTTCCTTTTCCTTCACAAGTTAGCGACAAGTGCAGACACTTGACACCCCAGACAAATGCCCTAGAGACCTGGTCATCAAGATCAGCCACACACCCGTGAAGATTTTTATTATATTTGTTTTTGTTTTTGTTTTATTGTTGATTTTTTCTTTCTTTCTTAAATATTACTTGATTGCAAAGGGACAGGTCACATGTCAACAAACGTTATCTCACCTGGACCGGCTGCAATTTCTTTGCCCAGCTTTGCCCCTTTCTTTGCTTTATTTACACCCAGAAATACAGACCCATGCGCTTATGTAAACGAAGTAGCGCGTAGAATTAGGGACAGTAAAATTTGACATGATCTGTGAATTTGATATGATTAATTCATTTATAAATTGTGAGTTTCATTTAGTTTAATTGGTAAAATTTCTAATAGTTGAATAAGAGATCTAGAATTCAATCTCCCCCTACACCAAAAACCGATTAGTTTCTTGATCTGATGATAAAGAACTATTATTAGGAGTGGACGTCATAATTGGTAAAATTTCTAATAGTTGAATAAGAGATCTAGAATTCAATCTCCCCCTACATCAAAAATCGATTGGTGTCTTGATCTGATGATAAAGAACTATTATTAGGAGTGGACGTCATATGTTGAAATGCTCTAAAAAAAAAACTAGTTTATAAACATGTCATGGGTTGAGCCTAAACAGGTTCAGGTCATATTCGGGTTGACACAGCTAATCCGTTTAATAAACGAGTCATGTTTGTGTTCAACATACGAACCCGTCTGACCCGTTTAACTTATAAAGTTACTAGTTATTTTGATATTTATCACTTAATTTATGGTTGTTTTTATATGTTTATTACTATATTTAGGGCTGTCCACGGGTCGAGTTTGTGCCCAACCAGGAACCGACCCGATCACTTCGGGTTTCTCATGCACAGACCCGCCGCCGACCGGTGAACGGAGTCGGTTCGAGTGGTCGGATTTTCATCGGGTGCAGATCGGTCCTCGGTCGGTTTCGGGTTGTGAGAAAAACTGCCGGATTTTGCCAAAAGCCGCCGGATCTGGCGAGACCTGACCGGATCTTGGCGAGATTTCGGCGGATCTCGAAGAGATCAAGCTGATCTCGGCTAGATCTGGCCGGATCTCGATGAGATCTCGGCATATCTCGAAGAGATCAGGCCGAATCTCAACGAGATCTCGCCTGAACTCGAACGGATCTCCTCAGATCGGACAAAAAATCAGCGCTTTCCAGTCAGTATACGGTCGGGTCGGTTGAAAATCGGTTTCTCAGCCTCAACCCGCCAACCGACCCGCCATTTTCGGGTTCAGAGGGCAAATATCCGCCGCCGACCCGTCACCGGCGTCGGGTCGGCCGGTTCTCGGGCCGGATCGGACGGTTTGGCCGGGTGGGTCGGTTCCCGGTTTTGTTTGGACACCCCTAACTATATTTATGGTTGTAATTGTATTTTAATTTTAGATATATGAGAATTGATAAAAAATTATATAGGTTAGATATGACCTATTAATCTAATAGATTATTAAATGTGTCATTTGTATTAACTTTTACATGACTTGTTAATTATATGTGTTAAACATGTGGGGTTGGGTTGACCTGTTTAATAAACAAGTCATGTTTGGGTTGAGAATTCGTGATACGTTTACTAAACAAGTCGAGTTCGGGTCAACCCATATAGCTAAATACTCATGACTCAACATGACACGAATGCGACCCGCGAACACGATTTGCCATCCCTACGTGGAATATTATTTTTTCTTTTTGAGGTTAGGGCTCTGGACCATTCAGATGATTACTCATGTCAAACACCTTTCCTTGCTCTATTTATACCCTAAAAAGGCAAACCCATGTGTTTATGTAAACGAAGTAGCGCGTGGAATAATAGTTTTTCTTTCACCTCATCATCCGAATGGTCCAGTGCAACTGAACTCTAAATCCAACCCTCACCCTTTTTTCTTTTTTTTTTTGAACATTAAATCCAACCCTCACCCTTTTTTTTTTTTTTTGGATAAACTGCATATTCATTCAAAGAAACTAAGGTGAAAAACAAACAGGAGTATCCCCCTTACAAGCTGCCTCAATGGCGGGGGAGAATACCGTCAAAAAAACAAAACGAAGCATGGAGTTTAAAGCAAATCTAGCAGCTTCATGGGCTGCAGAATTGCTGCTCCTCCGAACCCAGCAGAAATTACAAGAAGAAAAACTAGAAGATAAACTACAGATAAGGCCCACTTCTATAATTTGCTCGTCTACAAAATGAATAGCCGTATATTTAGGTGGGTAGATTTTTTTTAGTTTTTTGTTTAAATTCACTAGTTAGGTTCCTTTATAATTTTATAATTCACAACGTGTCATCTCTACAGTTTTACAATATTTTGTCAAATATATTGTTTTTTCTGACACATCCTGAATGGTAGATATTTTGTTAAATGCACTTGGATATGAGTAACACTTTAGGAGCAAATACCTCTAAATTACCTAATAACTCATTGCGGCAGACAAGGTCAATTGTATGTAAGTTTGAAGGATTAGTGACAAATCAATAGAACTATTCTTTTTCTTAAAAAAATTCCTTATCAACCTGTAGTAATTGGTTTAGTGGCTTTTAAGATCTTAAAATATTCATGAAATCCTAAATTCGAAACCTCTTACAAGTATTTTAAAGCCACTTCCAAAGAATTCATTCTCCTAATAATGGTTGGTGTGTAAGAGAAGGCGAGACTATATATACCTAAGAAAATAGTCAGATACTTGAAAATGTCTGAATATCTTTGTTTGTCAATTTTTTTTTCTATAGTCTATATAGTCTAGAGTAATTTGCTACAAAATCTTACCGATGATGTGGATCATTAAATCAAATCCAATATGGTTAAAGGTCTCCTTTCATTTCATGTGCTGCTGGACCCAGATTTTTTGTCTTTAAGCCCCTGAATGCAATAAAAAAAGATTAAGATATGGTGCAATAGTCCTACAATCCCCACACAAAACTTCAACTTTTTTAAATATTTTAACTTTTATTAACTCTTAACTTTTTAAACTTCTAGTCCAATAGCTTATATTAAAAACTATTTTTTTTTCTTATAAAAAAATAACTTTTTTTTAATTTTTAATCTGAACCGTTTAAAAGTATTATTATATGGTGATCTCAATTAAAAAAAATAAAATAAAAATAAAAATAAAAATCTGAATGAGGTTGATTATTTCTTGAAATGAATTTACGCCAAGAGGCGCGTGTTGATGTTGGAGTGCAGTGCCACACGCCGTGTCGTGTCGCCACCTTACCTAGGAGAATCGAGATAGGTGTGACTCGCTAGTACACCATAGGCTTGGGTTATTAGTTACTGCGTTGGACCCCGCCGCAACTATTGCCTAGACTATAGGGGCCTGTTCCACAACTGAGTGAAAGCCATCATCAGTGGGCCCATCCGTGTTTGAATTGAGCCCACAATTTCAACTTCAACTTTTCTCTTGTCTTCACCCTTTTCAATTTGTTATTTGACCTTTTTCCCATCACAAATTTTGCTCTACCTTCAAAAGCTGGGATATTTTTGTATACGCCGGTCTCATGAGACTGTCTCACTAATAAGATATGTGGATCCCAGGTATCAGTGAAGCAATTCTCTTATAAGACCGACCTATCAAAAAAAAATGTCTTATAAGACCGACGTAGTATATATTGTTCCAGGCTAAAAACGTCTATTTCAGCAAAGCTCTTACATGCTCATTTTGCAGAGGAAGTACACCTTGTGATGGGTGTATGCTTCCTCTACACTCTAACAGGATGTACTTCCTTTATTTTGCATAACAACTTGTCATATTGCCTTTTTATTTTTTTTTGTGCAGTGACATTTTTTTTTCATTATTATAATTAATATTAATTTTACTATAATTTTTTTTTAAAATAAATAAGATAATTGGTGTCATATCAATAAAATATTTGTTGAAAATATTTGGTATATTTTGCACTTATCGTCTTACATTATAAGTTCCATATGCGGAAGAAAGATGGAAGTAGATATTGTGAATATGAAACTAGTTATATTTTCATTTTATGCCAAATTGTAATATGGATTCATCTCCAAAAATTTCGGACAGTTGATAATTATTTAAAAGGAGAAAAAAAATGAAAATTAGTAATCTTTATCAAACTTAAGACTACCATCACTAGCTACTAATTAAATTATAAAAACATTTGAAGGAATATGATTAAAAAAAAGGGAGACCATTTGTGTCATTGATATTTTGAAGTTTGAGTTAAGCTTCGATCCACTGCTAAGTGCAACATTTAGGAGTCGATGTCTATCAACCAAGTCAAAAAAATAGAAAATAAAGTTTGGCAAATTTATGACTTGCACGCAATGTAATTAACTCGGAAAACAATGTAAGAAGATAAGTTCCATATCTTCTTAACTTGATTTAGAAATAAAATATATTTAATTTGGATAAAGGAAAAAAAAAGTCTCATCCTTTTTTTTTTTTGGCATTATTTTACATTATGAATATCTCGCAATTGACTTGGAAAACAATGTCAGAAGATAAGTTCCATATCTTCTTAACTTGATTTAGAAATAAAATATATATAATTTGGATAAAGAAAAAAAAAGATGGTCTTATTTATTTTTTATTTTTTTTGCATTATGAATATCTCGCGATATCCTTCCGCCAATGATTTCAAATTCTCATGAATGTTGGTGATATTTTGAAATCTCGCCAATTGCAATTACGCTATAATAAACTTAATGTTTTTTCGGGGATAAAATATATATAAATTATAAATGTTTGAATTAGTTAGAAATATAAAAGTAAGACTTAAGTCTAATGTCGTTAAGATCATGATATGTGTATAACCTTGGCTGGTCCAGTGTGACAAGACACTATACCTAAATCAAGTACCAAAAAAAGAAGAAAAAACAAGGAACACAATTTTTTTTAATAATATTTTGTACATGCTAATAGGCTAATATTAAGATAATAAATTATTATTAATTAATAGTACAATAATCATGTTAAAAACAGCACTTTTTCATTATCTATTACGTACAAAAATACAGGGACACTGAAAGCTATGAATTTTTTTGTCAAGTATATAATATTTTTATGGTGGAAAAAATGTTAAAATAATTAAGAGCATCAAGATTCGTCATAATCGAGGTCGCGTACTGTTTTGGCAACTTGGGCTCTGTGCAGAGAGTGTGGTCTAACTTATAAAAAGCCACCAGCTTATGGTCACGAGTCATGACTCAGGACACGTCACACTGGAAAATTGCTACACGTGCTAACAGATCAAAGAATATCCACCATATATATGCTTTGGATAATAGCATAAAAATACTAAAATATCCACGTTGGCAGACGATTAGAATGGACTGTGGTCATTGTGAAGATTACTATAATTGGACTCTCTGTATTGTCTTTGTAGGAGGTGAGCAGAGCTTATCCACATTCCAATTTCCACAAGACAAAAAACTCAAATTGGCCCCCACAAAATATGTAATTTTATTGAATCAGATTTGATGAAGACAAACAAGTAAAAGTCAGTTGCACTAATGATCAACCATGTTGGGGATGACTTTGGTGCCTCAATTATCAAACGAAAATTACACTTTGTGGCGGTGGAGGAATCTTGAGTTGTTCTACTAGTATAAACTCAGTCGAAATTTTTTTCACGTATACTATAACTAACGGTCTGTCATTTTTTTACAATCAATTACGAGAGAGTTGCGACAAAAATTTGCGATTTTATTTATTTCCTGGACTTTCTGGAGGAATCTTTGGTACAATAATGGAGCGTGGGTTAAGGGGATCTTTTCACCTTTGGCTCCACTTCCAGCCTTGTGGATTTAAGTGCTTGGCATATTGAAATGACCTTTAACAGCTGTGTCTTGACATTGATGTTTTGGGTTTTTATATCATAATATATGCTCCACTTTCGGCTCTCGTGAGTCTCGTCGTTGAGTGAGAAGTATTGGAAACGGAGAGGATACCCAATTTCTTATTTTATTTTTGGCTAGATGTGGATGTGTATAGTATTATTTAGTATTTCATTTACTTAAAAATATTAAATGGTTTGAACCATGTGATACAACATATATTTTTAAATTTAAGAAAAGTTGAAAGTTTAATGGTAAAATAAAATCTCTAAAGATCAGATGAAAAAGAACCCTGATCTTTGAAATGAACGTACACCAACTATGTTGAAATTGATGCTACAACAGTTTTGTTTCTGTTCAAATGAACAGGTATGAGTGACTTTTGGCGTTGAAATGAGCTCGGACCAAATAATTTGTTTGGAAACTGATGCTAAAAAATGATATATTTGAAGAAAATACGGAGATTCATGACCCCATGCGCATGCAATGCTACGCCATTCATTCTGACTGGAGGCTCTGATCTGAAGAAAGTAATAATCACTGTGCAGATCTAGTCGCCAATGGAGGTTACAAGTTACAAGTTCAATCTTTTGTTGTTTTTCTTTCTCCTCTGCATGTATTAATACTGAATCAACTCAAGGCTGATGCAAGAGGTTTTACTTACCTTAAAAGTCTTAAAACTGATGTACTCTTTTGTTTAATAAACTTATTCTTCCTTTTCTAAAAAAAAAAAAAATTAAATTAAATTAAATCTACACTTTGATCAACTAATTCCACAGTTCCAGTAAATTTTGAAGCAAAAATTCACATTAAAAAAAAAATGTAGCACAAATTATACCCGGCTAAGATACACACTAATTCTTTTTAATTTAGTTTTTGTTGTGAAAGGAAAGACACATGGTTGATGGGTCATATCATAGCTCAGTTTACACAACGAGTTTCTGCATTTTATACCATCCAAATCAAAAAGAGGAGTTTAGGAAACACTTTTAAATAAAATTTATGAAAAAAGAAAAAAAAAATTATTTTACAACTTTTTATATTTCGCATAAAAGTGGTATTAAAATTTTTTAAAAATAATCTATTAACAAATGTTCTATGACGGTTAATAGTACCAAAAAAAAAAAATATAGTTAAATAATGCTAACGAATGTCTTTAAGACAATGATTAATAATCCATTTAAAAAAAGTTTTTATGAAAAAAAAAAAAAGTACTTAATATTTTGACAATCTTTTCTATTTTCCATAAAAGTTGTATCAAAATTTTTTTAAATTCTTTTTTTTGAATGAACTAAAACTTTTTTAAAATAAATTATTAATCATTTTCTTAAGAGCATCTATTAGTAGTACCTATACCTATATAGTAATATATACCATTACAAATTTACAATCGCTGAAATCCTATAATGTATTAACCTATCCCATATAATTAGAATATTAAAATAAAACAAAACAAAAGCAGTGGAGAATGGAGAAGCCATCTATCATTGTACAAGCTGAAGCAGCCGTCGTACTGAGAAGTGGGAACTCTCTTATCTCTCTACGTTAGCGTGTGACTGCCAGATGGTGACTGCCGCAATCTTTGGGTGTCAAATAATAAGTACAGAAAAACCACTAATTTTTTGGAACATCTTTTTTCCCAGAAAATAACAAGGAAGTCGACATCGTTGTAAAAATCATAGAATTTGAAGAACCTAAAATAATTGAAGGCGAATTGATTATCTTTGATTTTGTGTCAAAGAAGAGGATGATAAAATAAATAATAATAAAAAACTCTTGTATACAGTATATTACACACTTAATTTTTTAAAACTGAAAACATGATTTAAAGTCACATTTTCAATCTCTCTCTAAAAAAAAAGTCACACTTTCAATCTATAAAAACACACAATGTTCCTCCCAAAAAATTACTCCAATATATTTATTTCCTTGTATAGTTTGGAGTAATTTTGTTTGTGGAGTTATTCTTTAATGTTTCAGCCCTTTTATCTAGTTATCAATGCGATTAATATCCGTTGAAAGCAAATGAGCCTTTACAAGTGTTGGGTCAATAAATAAAATAATGGCCACATGATAACCAGAATTATATATATGCATTATTAATAAGTAATTAAATTGTTGGATAGTTACCGGTAAGGTGAAACCATAGTTATTAAACTTGGATTAGACGTTGACCCAGTTTATGAGCTAGGTCACTAGACCACCACTGGTTCAATTAGTGAGTTATTGGTCGAATCATAGGGTTAAATAAAAAAAAATTAAAAATTAAAAATATATAAAATTAAGTTTGAAAAATCATGAATATGTAAAAAAAAAAAAAAAAAAAGGGCATATGCCTAAATTAAACTCACTATTATAATTCAAAATCAATGTTTTTATAAGCAATAGCATTAGAAATTCTATAAAATTTACAAGGAACATAAACGAATATCATAAGATTGCAACAAAGTCTTTGCTAAATAAAATATTGTTATATGTCTCAAAATTATGTATATTAAATATATAAAAAGGAAAATCTCAAACTCTTGTTTAAATTACCATATTATCATTAAATAATAAAAGAGTTAATAAAGTGGACCTATTAATGTAATTTTATACAATTCACAAACCCAATTAGGTTAATAAAACCAACCGGGTCATATGGATTGCTTAAAACCCACCAGGTTACTTTGGTTTTAACTGAGTCATGTACTGTTCCAATTCAATTGATCACCCAACCTAATTTATGCACCAAGTCATCGAGTCACAGGTTCAACCGACTGGGCTAGGCCGGGTTTAATAACACTAGATGAAACCCTTAAGAGAATACAAGCGGTGCCATGATATTGGCTATTTTATCCCTTATCAGTTATTTAAGAAGCCTATGAGATTGTAGAGCCCTTTTAATAGAACACATGAGGGCACATGAGTGTGCGAGAAGGTATATCGTATATTCAAATGACTAGGAGCACATGAAAAGCACATGGGCATGCAAGTAGCTTTTATTGAAGAATACACATATTGTAATAACTGTTATTATGCGATAATAACAGTTATTACAATAGAAGTTGATTTTTCTAATAAAGACACACACATTATCTGAAAACTATACTCATTTCTGATCAATTAGACAGTTATCTTCATGCTTATAAGTCATTGCCTTTCAAGGACCATTTAGGAGTAGACATCTAATCTAGACTTGTTTACTTAGGTTTTTGTTTGTAATTCTGTAAACTTGTGACTCGTTACTTGTAATCCTTTATATTATCAATAAGAATATCTATTTTATTCCTTGAATCTTGGTTGTTTTGTGCATTTAAGTCCAATTAAGTTAAGGCAATGGCTAGGTCCAATCTTTTTGGTGCGAAGTACGGTCTTGCATAGGGTTTTCTTAGTGTGAATAGCCGAGTATTTTGGTTTGTATTCCAGACCAAAAGAAATTTGGATGGTTCAAGATAGCAAGCAACGAACAAAAAATGAACTAGTATAAAGCTGAGTAGGTTTAATAAAATTTTCAAGTGGATTCTCAAAAAATGGAAGAAGAAATTTCATCACTATCAGAATTTAAAAAATTGAAAGAAATTGTAGTAGCAGATACAATTTTATATATTAAATATTATCGATCCTATGAAAATTATCCTTTTCTTTTTTAGAATCCTCTCAAAATGATCCTATATCACTAGTGTTGAACACAATACAAAATTTCCAGTAACAAAATCAGGGTCTCACTAAATGCATTGCGTTATAATTGGTTGCTTAAAACTATTTCTAGCAACCATTGTTAGCGAAGGTAGCTTCTCTTGTACTTCTTATTTTTTTACAATTCAATAGTAGGGGATGAGAGGTTTGTACTATTTTCTGTGTTCTATATCAACCACGATATGTTATGTATTTGTTTGACTTTCCTTAAAAAATAACTGAGCATTTAAACGGGATCTTTGTTGGCAATAATTCGAATTAACAATAAGTCAATTTGTTCCTAAAAAAAAAAAAAAAAGGTCAATTTAAGCTCAACAGGCAGGTCGGGTTTGGGTCAGGTCAATCGGGTTGCGGGTCAGGTCAAGTCAAGTTGACCTGTATTTTCTAAACAAGTTTTTTTTTTTTTTGGAAATAGATGCAATCTATCAATTGTTTATGAGTTTTTTTAACTATGATTAGATTCTCACTGGTGATACTGTTACCACTTACCAATTACCACTAAACACTTAATACCCAAATTTGGTACAACTCTTGTTCCAGCTTTTTAGAAGTTAATCTTGGTATAATCTTCGATTTGTTTAAAGTAGGAAGAAAAAATGAAGGTAGCAAGTAAAGAATAACAAATTATAATAGAGTATATAACATATTAAGTAAAGAAGAATAAGTAAATATTTTATAAGAATTACACCTCAATTTCAATTTACTCAACGTTGGTAGACGTGGCAAAATGGGCGAGTCGGGTCGGATCAATCGGGTTTGCGGGTCAATTGGGTTGCTGGTCAAAACGGGTCATTTTTAAACAGATCAATCGGATTGTATCAGAAAATTCTAACATATTTTGCCATGTCTAAGCCAGCCCAAAACTCAACACCGACCCAAGAAAATAGCAACCCGAAGTCCAGAGGAGTGATGTCATACACAGGAAATGCACATCTCAGACTCAGTACAATCCAAATAGTCACTCTACAACAATGAGTCAACATACATGATATATCATTCTACCTGAAAGTCAATACACATAAATATAATAAACCTCCAGCCGCAAGTCAAGAGTTAGAAAATCTAACAATAAAAAATCAAAACTATTCAATAGTAGCCAATACATTAGTTAGATGACTATGAAGAAGATTACAATAGTGACTGATTTATTTTTTTTTGCGCCGGCCGGAGGGGGGGGGGGGGGGGGGTGGGGGGCTGTTTTTAGAGCACTAGCATTGGCTGTAAAAACCCCTCATTTGCTATTTTAGCAATTAGACGCTTAAAATTATGCTCCATCCAAATATGTAAACCCAAAATTCTTACTGTTTATGGGGTTGTAAAGGAAAAAAAAAAAAAAAAAAAAAACTATTTTAATTTCTCACACTTTCTCTCTTCCTCTAACTTTCATCTTTTTTTGTTTTTTATTAGGTAGTTTATATTATTTTATTGAATTGTATGTAAAAATAAAAACTGGGATATACATTGCGTATATTGTTAGATAAGTTAGTAAAATAGATAAAATAATGTTTGATGATGTAAAATATATATATATATATATATATATTTTTACATTCCTATTGTTAGTGCTCTTAACCCCGAATAGCAAACCCAATCTTGAACCATACGAGGGAATCAAATTCGATTCAATACAAATGGTAGCTAGCTAGTAGCTAGTATTGGAAAATTTGATTTGGGAGGAGGTGGGGTCGTTTTGATATATATATATATATATATATATATATATATTTTAAATTTTAAATTCTTTTCATTCTTCTGTTAAAATTGAAATAACAAAAGTTCTCTTCGGGAAAAAAAAAATACAAAATTTGTGTACTAATTTGATTAAAAAGAAAAGACAAGGGATCTTAGTACAACAACATAAAAATTCACTGGTCTTGGTGCATTTTACCCAAGAGAAAAATGTAAGTCATTCGGATTACGAAGTGTTCAAAGTTCTGATCATCGGGGACGTATATAGGTACTAATCATCAAGAAAAGAAGGATATCAAAAAAAAAAAAAAAATCATCAAGAAAAGAATGTATAATAATGTCAAAACAATGGGACAATGCCATATTTAAAAGGTCTAGCATATAATTATAAACTAGGGTAAAATACAAAAACCAAAATTTTAAAAAATATATGATTTGCTTACAATGACTATATTATGATAATTATATGCGCAATGGAGTATTTGAGTAACTAATGACAGATAAATAATAGTCATGGATAAAGAATTAAGCAAGATAAGCGAGTGGACTATCAAATAGTGTTAATTGATGTTTGTGCTTAAGTGTGCATTTTGGATATAGCTTATTTTGCTGAAAACTAAAAACAATAAAAATAAAAAAATAAAAAATTTATGTTTATTACTGTTCAGCACTGTTCATTGGCCAAAATCACTGTTCATGACCAATGAACCGTGCATAACGCGCTGGACTTAAAAAAAAACACCCAAAACGCCCAAAACACGGACACAACCGCACTACCCAAACAGACCTTAAGAAACAAAGCGGATATTTTTGAAAAAGTTTGATAGTGCCTGCCGTCAACCCAAACCTTAAGAATAGTTTTGTATTTTACCCCCTAAATTATAAAACCACTTTTTAAAGCTAATTTTAGAACATTGTTATACTTCAGGAGAGCTACTTTAAGTCTAGACACTTCAGAAGCGGAGATTCAATGAGGCAATATTAGCATTTTTGTTTGGCTAAAATTGTAGTTACTGGAATTTGTTCTTGGTCAACCTCGCTACAATGGCCAACATTTAGAAAAGCCGGGTATTAATTTTTATGCCTCTCTAAAATATCAGATCAATTAGTCATTGCCTTGTTTTTGAATCCCCTAAACAAAACTTCTAATTCGAGCATATAAATAAACTTTATCAAATGAGCCAACTCACGCATATGTTTATGGCTTTAAATCTAACAAAATAACTTGAATTAGCACAATATTTGGAAACCATATGGAAAAATTACACCATCTTTTATCAATGGTAAACATATATTTAGTTTACTACTAAGTTCAGTTCACATTTATGGCATGATATAAACTGTAAGTTCAAATTATTTCAATTCAAAACCTATGCGATGCTTTATACATACGATTTTTTAACCTATACAGGCACTTTCTAATTTTTGCTTTCAATTGGAAACTGGTTTATGTGGTCACCCTAAATTATTTTTTTAATCTCCTGGCTGTTGTGTAGTGGTTTTTTTTTTTTTTTTTTTTTTTTTTTTTTTTTTTTTTTTTTGTGAGAAGTAAGAAAATTTTAATTAAATAAGGCTACTTCATGCAAGGAGCATGAAGTAACAAAAATATATACCCAAAAAAAAAAAAAAAAAAAAAAAACCAAGCACAGAGAAGAAGAGAATCTAAAAAACGGAATGGAATCACTAGACATGAATCCCAAAGCTCAAGACCAATCTAACAATGTCCCTGTAAATAATGTTATGAGCTGATCGATCGAATGCTCCCGATTCTTAAAAATGTGACTATTATGCTCCCTCCAAATAATTCACATAACACACAAGGTACCAACTAACACGAACTTGAAGAGAAGTGGGGAGAGCATTATCCATGTTTGCAGGTCAGTCGTGATTCTAGATATTAAGGTGACCCACAACTACTTTGACATGGTATCAGAAATTTCTAGTAACAGGGTGTTAGAAGACATTACAATCTTTGCACTCCATTATCCATTTGAGATGAAATATTTATTTTCGCTATAAAATTTTTGACATCTAGGAGTAGGAATTTTGATATTGGTAAGACTACCTGATACAACTATCAGTAGAAGCAAAAGATGACAAGTTACAAACTTAAAATTGATAAATAAGTTCCTAATAAATATCAGGTTTGCACGGTTGGTAGAGCTACCAAAAAGGTAGATTCATTCCAAGCCAAACATAAAAAAAGAAAATGAAAAATGAAGAAACTGAGGCAGATTAATTTACCTACCTGGTCATAAGCAAAATCACTAAAATTTAACTCGTTTATCTAATTGATTTTCACCTTTTGGACAGAACTTGTCAAAATGTTGGCAAGGGATTCTTTGTTGGTGAAGACTTCCCAAATATGTTTAGAGCCTTCATCCTTTCGATCTCTTTCACTGCAATGGAGGAACACAATGAATTGGCTTAATCATCATCCGAAAATCATTGATTACTAAACTCGGTTAAACTTTAATTGAACAAAAATGTAAACATGTACAATCAGATATCATCTGGGATCAAGGAAATAGAAAGAGAACAAAAAAGGTCTATGAGGTCTGTGATCTTAGAAAACTTGCAAATAAACTTTTTTTCATCATTAAATGTTTTGTTTTGTTTTTTGTTTTGTTTTTTTTTTTTTTTTTTGCATGTATTATTCAATGTTTGGTACAATAGAAAATTTCAGTAACAAAAAACATTTTCCATGGTCAACAGAAAATTGTTTACACTCATAAAAAAATGTAAACAATTTTCCAGAAGAATCCTTTGCCCTTACCCCCACCACTCTTGCCCCTTTTTACTCCTCTATGCTGCCACTACCAACTTCCTCCATCACCAACCATCCGACCAGCATAACAAATCGCCTGGCCCACAAGCCATTGCTGCCACTCAAACCGCCTCCTATCTGGCTATCGCAGCCACCTACTGCCAGCTGCCACTGATTTCCTATCATTACTATTGGCACCAACCATCTGATGTTTCTCCACTCCATAGTCTAATCCTTCTACATTATGAAGAATGCATTAATAGCTGGTACACAATCTAGTGCAGTAATTATGACAATACATTTCTCTTTCTGTTCAAAAGAACCATCACTAAGCAAAACTCACGCTCAATTTATAGGGTGTGACACATTGGCAGTATCATACTCTATTGTGTCATTATCTACTCTACTGTGTCCAGATTGGAGATTCAAACCCACAGCATGGCAAACATTGTTGCATGACATGTGGCATAAGTTTACTTGTGCAGGAATCACTTTTTTTGGAACTCATAGGATTTTATCCATAGAAAAAGGATAGAAATATATTTAAAATGCAATTATTTGTAGAGGAACTAAAGCCAAAATTCAGGACATCCAATTTCAATTTCAAAATTTGTTCAGTAGGGAAAGCTGCAATACAGGGTTAATACTAAACAGAGTATTAACCACATAAAGCAGATCTCATAGACTTACACTGTTGATACTCATAATGTAGACAAAAGTTTCCTCACTGAATATTTCTAGTTTACATCATTTAAGCAACTCTTTTTTTTTTTGACTGTGAAGATAGACATTTAAGCAACTCTACTAGAAGTAGAAGCACTAGATAAAAGTTAGCTACTTAGAGGTAGCAATTCTGTGAATACATTTAGCAACCCTCGACAATGAACAATCTATTAGGTATCATCTTGATCATTCGACACACAAGAGTAAAATATGTAGTTTTCTGGGTTGTCATAATTATAATCACAAGCATTCAATTCAAAAGCCCCTTTCATAGTTAACTTTCAGTTTACAGTGAACTTAGTGCTACTTAAGGTTTTACACTAGCTTCACACACAAACAAATGCACAAGAAGAGGAGGATAAAAAAAGGAAATGTGAAAATACCCCTAAGCTTTGGGTTGATTTTAAACTGACCCCTTGAACTTCCAATTTGAGAAGTTTGACCCGAGGTTAGGAAAATTGCCAAATTTGTCCTTCCATCTCACTTCTGTCAGTTTTGTTTGACGGAAAGTGATTTTGCTCATCCACATGATTTATTTTCAATAAAATTAATTTTAAAGTAAAATTTAATTTTTTAAAAAAATCCATTTTTTGGGTCTTCTTCTTAATCTCATCCTTCTCTCACTTTATCTCTTCCTCATCATCTCACTTACATGATTTAACTATTTAAGTAATAGGGTCATATGGAATTGGTTCTGATATCA
This sequence comes from Quercus robur, assembly GCF_932294415.1. Lineage (NCBI taxonomy): Eukaryota > Viridiplantae > Streptophyta > Magnoliopsida > Fagales > Fagaceae > Quercus > Quercus robur. The sequence goes on along the minus strand of NC_065535.1, from coordinate 15,176,539 downwards.
ATATTTCTTGAGCTTTGTGCTACCCAACAATCACTCCATGGCAGTGTTTGGTTAAAAATATTGGAAATCTAAGAGGGGTTTGGCTTCAGTTGGCAGCAGCTGGTCTTGGAGGGAACGGTCTAGGCTAACAATTTTGGCATTGTTGTTGGGTGATTGGGGGCTTACCAGAGGTGGTTGCGGCTGGGTGGACCTCGGTCATGATGATTAATGGCTGAAAATGGAGAGTCAGGTCATGTTATTGGGTTTGCTAGTGGTGATTGTGGTTGGATGGGTCTTGGCCGTGTTAATTTAAGGCCAAAAATTGTGAGTTTGATCGTGGTGGCATGCCACTGCTTTCAATGCTCCTTGACCAATGGTCTGCTCTAGAGTGGCAACAGTTTGGTGGTTTGGGGCTTTGAGCGAGTGGGTGATGAGTATATTTTGTAGGTTCAATCATGGCCAGCCAACTTTGCCCCAAGTGATGGCTACTTGGGGTTCGGCCAAGGGGATTTTGGCAGGTTGGAATGATCTAATTGGCAGCTTAGTGATTTCAGCTGTGGTCTGAGTGTTGCATGTTTGTGAAGTTTGAGGCATGGGTTTGAAATTGAGGCATGAGACAGCAATGCAGCTGGGCTTTGCTGTGGGTTAAGGTCAGTGAGTTGCTGTGTACGGCAGTCTTGGTGAGAAGAAGATAATTGAATAAATAACATGGATTTAAAATGAAATTTTTATTTAATTTTACTTCAAAACAAATTTTTTTATTAACAATGAATCATGTGTACAGGTGATCACTTTCCTTCCAGCCCATCTAACAACCGATTTGGCGAATTCCCTAACCCCAAAAATTTAAAAATTGTAAATTATAAATCAGAGGTCAGTTTCAAATTGAGCCAAAGTTGGAGGGGTCTTTTTGCATTTTGTGAAACCAAACAGAAAAGAAAAGATTCATGCTGACAGTTCATGCATAAGATTTAATATAACACCTAACTCCATACCTTATGTATTATGATAAGTTTATTGAAAAAATAATTGAAATTTCATTTCCTTAGAAGAATATAGTACTCAAACTTTGCTATAAATTCATCTAACTACCTTCCTCAACTGATAGCTGGATTGATCTTTTCTCCAACTCAACAGCATGCCTGCTTAGCTCAAGAGGAGACAAATGGCAAATCCCTGAAAGTCACAAACAAAAGAAAACATTTTTGGAACTGTCGGGAAAAAAAAGTTTAATTTAGAACAGATAATGTTCTACAGCGGCACCACCGGACTACAGTGTCTTACTTTGGATGTAATCTCTCTGATCATACTTATCACAGTGCTTCAGAAGCTTCTGCACATGAAGGAGCTGTTCTTTCCTTTTCTGATCAGTGCTCCCCTTAGAATCAGCTATATGAGGAACTTCGTACTCAGAAGTAAACCTAAGGTGATTGGATTCAGCAGCTGGCAAACCATTACCAGACTTTTCGAGAAAAATAGGAACTGATGGTCTACCTGGGGAAAAGGCTATCAAAGAAGCCGTAGGAATTGGTGCAAATGCAGATAGACAAGATGTATTTTTCTCCTGCTTGTCAGAACGTTGTTGAGCTAGTTGTGGCTGATTGTGGAAATATTTTCTTGAATTTGGAAACCCGCTTTTATTCTCAAATGTCTCTTGAACTCTTGTCCTGCCTAGTTCTGAATCAAAATTCTTAACATCATGTGTGAGATGTTTATTTGCTCTATTACTTCTCCAGGACTGGTGATAAGGGGGGTTTGAAGAGAATTCAGGGGTAAGTCTCTTAGCCCCAGAGACCTTAACAGCATTGGCATCATTTCTTCCTAGAACACAACTCTCTGGATCATTACGTATTAAGCTCCTGCTATCATTCTGCACATCTCTCAAAGCTGTCTTCTTCTTGCCTATTGGTGATTGCTTACGGTACAAAGGCAAATCAGTCCCACAATAGCCCAGCCCATTGTTTTTAAGAGTAGAGTTGATCATTTGTGGAACCAGCAGTACTCAGTATCCTGCCTTAGCTGGAGAGGCCTAAATCCAAGTTGAAATATGAAATCATTAAGGATGTCCTTGCAATGAACAAACCTAATACATCAGACTTACAGAGACTACACAGGAAAGTGACCAAGAAGATAGTTTACACTTCTATACAAATATCAACAGATTCCCTAATAGGCTAATACATTTCAGTGCTGCCAAGACAGCCATATCATTATCAAATTGAAAAATGAAAATTAACACTCTTCTGCTGCACAACTTGAATATCAATTACAACATTCACTTATTGTCATAATAGAAAGGTATGTACACAATAATAATAAAAATATAATCTTTTTTTTTTTTTTTTTAAAGCATAACTTCCTCCACATGTGCTAGTATAGTAAAAAGGGTAAAAAAGAAGAAACTGAACAAAATCAGAGTACGTATTTTAGTCTAATGCAACTCAACAACTTCATATTGTGATCTGCTGCTGTAAATTAGCAAATAGTTACACCTAACTACTATAATAATCTTTCATGGAACAAAAGTAAAGAAAAAAAAAATCATCAGATCAATCAGAAAGGAGATACTCAAAAACGCCAACTAAATACAGCTAATCATTTAGCTACTCTGATATCATAATCTCTTTCAATGTTTTTATTAATGAAACAGTAACCTGCAACAAACACCAATGCTTTCAAAGTCTACAATGCCACAAGTATAACAATGAATCCCATAAAAATCCAATACAGACGGTAATGCCACTGAATTAAATTTTTTTTTATATGCAACTCCTAAGGCCAATCCATAAACAATTTCGACTCGACACATGGTAACAAGGTAGGAGAAAGACTGATTTTTTTTTTTTTTTTTTCTTAATGACGTGAACTCTCACCAAGGCAGAGCCCTTTGGACCATCCCTATGGAGTAAACCATGGATGCAGAACCCCACCCACCAGAACCATGTATTAGGTAATCCAGAGGAACTCCTAATAGGGATCAAACCCAGGATATTTGAGTCTAAAGCTCATTCCAAGCCTCCAACCACTAGGCTGAAATAGACTGATATTCAGTTACACAATTACACTATATTCAGTAACAAATTATATAAGTACATGTTTGTTTACCTATACCATATATATATATATATAAAGCTACGAATATTATAATATAATATAATATACCGCAGCTAATTTATTTGTTTTATTTGTTCAATTTGAGAGCAACTGGCGGGTTGCTATATATTTCAAAATTTCACAACACAGCTTATTCTTAAAATAAATATATATTAAAAAAATGGACAACAATGGGTTTGTTTTTTTTTTTTTTTTGGGTCCACCACGGGACCATTGGGCGCCTATGAGCTGCGGAACTACACAGAGAATTATGATTATTAATAATTAATAAATAAATAAAAATTGCACATTAAAAAACAAACGGTGCTGCAAGTTTCTCCCGAATGCAGTATTCAAGAATACAAACTAAAGTAGTGAGCTGAACCTTAAATATCAGAGAACAAACCAAACCAAACCAAACCAGATTCCATACTTTTATTTTCAAGTGAAAAATTTTCAATTGAGGGTTTAACTTTAACATGGCAAAAATAGAGTAGAAATAACAGATTTGGAGAAAAGAAATTAGTACCCTTTCAATTCAAGCACAAAGCAAAGCTTTGACAACCAACCACAGCCAGGGACTGAGCGAGAGAGAGAGAGAGAGAAGAGAGAGAGATGTGTGTGTTTTTTGTTTTTTTTAAAAGAGGCAATGTTGGCTCCTGCGAAATGTGGAGGCTTCTTTCTTTTTTAACTTTGTTTTTTTAAAAAAAACATGTAGCAGGAGGGCCCACCGTTACATTCGGGGTAGACTGGTAAAAGTAAAAGGGTGGGCATTGAACGAAATCTTCTTGTACTATTTGTAACTGTGGATAATGATATCCTTTTTCTTTTTTCCTTTTTTGAAAGAGGTATATAACGACTCCATTTGAGTTAAATGTCATTAATGACCCTCGCTTGATTGGTCAAATATACAATATAATAAGGATGACAATGAGACCAATCAAGATCGGATCATGGGTGTTCTATCGTTGGAGTGGGTTAGAGGTGGAGGCATTTTGCCATACCTGAGGATGTCCACAAGTCGAGTTGGGTCAAGCTGATTTTGGACTCAACCTAGCACTCAATTGGATCACATTAAGTGGTAGAGGATGAAACCTATTGTTAAGCTAGCCAAAACGATAGCTTGAATAAGTGGGTGTTTAAGGGTAACAGTTTTATTCTTTTGAACTAGCTATAAACAACAACAAGAAGTAGAAACGTCGGAGTTTGCAAGATCTCCACCAAATATAGATGGAGATATAACTAAGAATGAATCTATTATTGATTAGGTCAGTTCGGTCAAATTCCCACGTGGGAAAACTTTTGGGGTAGGTTTTGAACTGTGAAACCTATCATCAACCTTAGCCACTATTTAAACTGACCAAATCTTGATAAGTCAATCTAGGCCTAATAAGATGTCACCAACATTGATGAAATCGATCAATTTAAACCTAATTATTATTAGATAATACTAAGTGCATTTCATCATTTACAACTTCTTTCCAAAAACTAGATTTCTTGAAGACGTTGTTTCACTAAAATTTTTAGAGTCACTCTATGTATAAAATGCAATAGGGTAAATTTCACAAACCTACCCTGAGGTTTGTGATAATACCAATTAGTCCAAAACATTTTAAAACCTATCAATTTGGTCCTCAAAAGACAACTTTGTCCCTGATGGACCAAACACCATTTCTTTTCTGTCTTGTTCCTAAGCTCTCTCTTCTCTAAGTTCAAACTCGCTGCATCAATTACCATTTTGAAGATCCTGCATAGATAGAAAGGGAATCCAAACCCTAAGTCCTAATTGATTTACTTTCTCTATCTTATCCCAATACCCAAGACCTATTTTCTAAATCCAAAAAAGAAAAAGAAAAAAAGAAATCAGCAACTATGGATTTGGAGGAGGCTAGAGCTGGTTTGTCAATGCTGTCAAAAAAGGGAAAATGATGAATTTGAGATTGTTTTCTGTGGCTATAATCCAGCCAAATCCCGTGGTATTTTAGAGATGGAGTGGTGCCGCATTAAGCTTTCAGACCCACACCGCTGTAGTTCATATCCACATCGTCGGAATTCATACCCACATTGCTGCACAAAATCCAGAGAGAGAAAAAGAAGAAGAAGAAGAAGAAGAAGAAGAAAACCAACAAAATTCCCAGCCAAACAACAAAAATAATCAACAAAACCCCAACTATAAACCTCATAAGAGAAACCAAAAAACATACCATATCATAAGATCTACTTCATTGTCTCTTGAAGAAGCACTACCCAAATCTGAAATCCAAAGGCCATACCACGACCCACAACGTCGCCGCAAAGAGGAGGAGAGAGTTCGTTGAAGGCGAGACCCAGATCGAAGCACCACCGTCGCGTGGGTTCCGATCTGAGAGAGACGAGAGTCCTTGATAGTGCTGATGGCATCAATATTGCGATGGGAATCAGGATGACCTTTGCATGGTGGTGCTGTTGATGCCGGTGACCAAGATCATGGGTTTTGCAGTGGTTGATGTTCAGTTAGGCCTCGTTTGGGAGAAGAGAATGGAATGGAATGGAAAGAAATGAAAAGAATAATTTTAGAATATTCTTCCATTCCCTTGATTGGGAGTTTTAATGGAGTGAATGGAAAGTTCATTCCCTTATTTGGGAGTTTAAGTGAGAGGAAATGGAATGGGTAGAAGAGAACACTTATTTCTCTCTATTCCTTTAAAATCTCAAATTTCCATTCCCCCTAAAATTGGGAGGGAATGGAATTAGATTTAATGAATTTTTTACTAAAACTCCCAAAATACTCCTATATATTCAACTATTTATTTTAAAATAGGGGTCTAATTGTAATATTGTCATAAAATGATTCCATTCCATTCTCTTTATGTTACTCCCAAACAAAATTACTTACATTCCATTCATTTTCATTCCTTTCCATTCCTTTATTTTAAAACATTCAATCAAGGTTACTTAATTCCATTCCATTCATTTCCCTTACTTAAATACATTCAATTCCATTCCTTTATGAACTCCCAAACGAAGCCTTAGAGAGAGAGTATTTTGAGAGAGAACTCAGAGAAGATAGAAAGAAAGAAGAGAAATGGGACTTTTTTTTTTTTTTTGCATTTAACATTATTTTTGAAATATTTTAGTTAGTTGTCATGTTTACAAAACTATGTAACAAACTAACATCTCGAGACTCTAAAACTCGAGTTCAAAGGTGGAATTCAAGTTTCTAAAACTCGAGTTGTATGTGATGGCAATCTGACATGGAAAAAAATCCATGTGGAAATCGAGTATTTAAAACTCAATTTCCTGTGTTCACCTGGTACTTTCTTCTTCGTTGTTCTTCTTGGTTCTTCTTTCGTGGAATCCTTTCTTCTTTGTGCTTGGGTTCTTCATCGTGTTCTTCCATGGGTTCCGTGGGTTCTTCATTGTGTTCTTCCATGGGTTCCTTTCTTCATCATGTTCTTTCTTCAATTTCTTTAGATCTTCATCATGTTCTTTCTTCAAATCTTCTATGGGTTCTTCTCTTCGTCTTCAATTTCTTCAAAATCTCAGATCTTCATTGTGTTCTTCAAGCTCATCTTCTTTTTCAATGGAACTCGAGTCTTTAAGACTCGAGTTCCAAGTGGCAAAAATATCTCCATGTCAGCAATCGATCTCGAGGCTTTGAGGCTCGATTTCTTCGCTGAACTCGAGATGTTATTCTCCAAACTTCTTTCCAATTCCTACTAACTAACGATATAGTGTGGCAAACTCATGCTACTCTACAAATTACCTTAGAGAAACGGTGTTTGATCTGTCCAGGACAAAATTGTCTTTTGAGGACTAAATTTGTGGGTTTTAAAATATTTTGGACCTAGTTGGTATTATCACAAACCTCAGAGTAGGTTTGTGAAATTTACCCAATGCAATATGTATTTTGTTTTGGACTACATTTCTATTTCCTTCTACTAGGTATACAAGAGCTTGATATGAAATGACTTTTGGACTACAATTTTTTGTTTTTCTTTTCTTGTTCAATGGCTTTTAGGTTAGGTTGTAATTATTTTTTGAAGTTTTGGCTGGGTTGAGTTTAGTTTGGCAAAAGTTTCAACTCATGTAACTTCATCCAACTTATGATATTAATAGTTATAAAATATATGCATTTCAATTTTTTTTTTAATTTGAATTTTTTATTGGTATTTTATGACTTTATTTAAATTTGTTAGTTTGATTTATTTTGGTATTTAAGACTTAGCTTTCATAAAATTGAGATATTAAGCTTAGTTGTGTAAATAATAATCATTTATTGAATAATGAGCATAAATAGTTGAATAAAAACTCAATCTTTTTATTAGACTTGACAAAATGACCTTGACTCAATGACCTGATTTGACCCATATTGGTTGGATTGGATTTTAGAGATATCATGGGTTTGATTGGATGGGCTAGAGATATTTCTCTTGTGTTGGCTAACCCAACCTATGCACACCCCTATGAAGTAATAGTATTAAAGTCAAATTCTCATGTTTGACTAGATTACAAGTCATCATTGGAATTATGGTTGAATTTATCTTCTATAAACTCAACATCTTGCAATTCCACTATAACATTGGACTAAAATGTAACAATCTATGAGTATTCAAAATTTCGCATAACCTATAAATAAACTTTTTATTGCTTTTGGTCCTAACTTAGTAAAAGGCCATAAACCTATACATTTTAAAATAATTGAAGTTTGATTTTTTACCATTCGTTAGCTCATATAGAGATACTTTATTGTTTTCTTAGATGAAACTCTATTGTATATATGACACATTGTTAGGAAAGCTTCTCCTCATAATTTATATTACAACTTTTCCCTTAAAATCATGACATTAACCAAGTCTAACAAAAGTCTGAATTTTCCTTTTTATCAAACCATTCTGTTGAAGTGTATTAGGATTTAGGAGCATATTTTTTGGTGTATTATTGCATATTCTTCACAAAATGTAGAAAACTCATGTGAAAGTCGTTCTTTACGTCTATCACTCCTAAATTTTTTTATTGTTTTGTTCTACTTTAGATTTATAACATTGAACATGTTAAAAGATTTATCATTATTTCTCATAAGTACACATACCCTTAAGTGATTCTTCCCTGTAATTACCTGGTGTGTGCGGGATAAGGGGATTGCACATGCTTAAAAGAATAGTCAAATACTCGAAAAGATCTAGATATCATTGTTTATCAAAAAAGTAATCTATAGAAATCATCACTAAATGTAATAAAATATGTTTTTCCTCCGTAGTTAACACACAATTCAATCCGCATACATTGGAAGATACAAGTTGTAAAATTTGTGATTTCTTTGTGATGTGGGAAATGGTTTCTTAGCCATTTTTGGCTTGTATACAAATTTCACATTTATTATTTTCATCATGCTTATGAGAAATTAAACCATACTTAGACTGTTAGACATATATCTCAGATACTTAAAATTTAAACGTGCTCAATGAACTTGTACGTGGATTCCACTTTCATTTAATGAATTATGAGGCAGTTTTCCTCTTCAAAAAAAAAAAAAGTGCTCAATCACCATGCTATAAAGACGATGAATCAATGATATAAAAAGAATTAGAAACATCTTTATAATAATAATACTTACTTTGAACATGCCATAGTGTTTGAACTGAGTCTTATCATTGTGCACATGAACCATTGCACTGGGATCAAAGCACAAAAGAGTTTGGAACAGCAGTCATTTGCACGTCTGTGATTATACCAATATACACTCCACTCACTATGGCTACAATTTCTTTAACAACAGTTGTTGCATTTGCTTTACTTTCATATTGGGAATTTAGATACTTTTGTTTACTTTCAAGTGTTTTATGTCTTATTCCCTTTGCCTTGAACATTATTAACGTTCACGTTAGAATCATAATTGGTACCATCTCTTATTCTACTTTCTTCTTCGATTCAAAGATGTTTATCAAACTTTTCCAATGTGTAATCTTTTGTCACATACAAAAGTTTTTTCCGATAATTGTTCCAACCTGGTGGGAGTATTGCAATGATTGATCCCACTTGAAACGACTAAGAAATTTGAATCCATAATGGCCTATTTGAAAGTTTAGAGAAGGAGGAGAGTAGAGGAGAGTAGAGGGGAGGAGAGTAGAGGGAATGGTTTCCCTCCACCTTATTTGGATGTTTTTAAAATTAGTAAAGGGGAATGGAGTAATTAGCCCTTCCTCTTGTTTGGATGTTTTAAAAATTAGGATGGAGATGAGAGGAAATGATTAAAATAGACAAATTTACCCCTATTTGAAAATGGACTTGCAACATTGGTTTATTATTAATTTAGAAATGGTAAATTGGGAAATTTATCTAGTTAATAATTTATCTACTCTACTCTCTCTCCAAATCTCTTCAATTTGGGGGAATTAAAAATGAGGGGTTAGAGTTAATTGAAACCCCCCAAACCCCTCCAAACTCCTCCCTCTCCTTCCTAAAAAAACTTCCAAATAAGGTAATTGAATTACTTTCTCTCTCTCTACTCTACTCCCCCTCCTTTTTTAAACTTCCAAACAGGTCATAAATTACAGAGTTTATTAACAATATTTTGTAATTTATGTAAAAGGATAAATTATCAACCATTTTGAAGTCAAAGTACTTTTGAAAGATGATGATGCCAAAAATCGTCAGTGAGCTGCACAATCCTCACGTGTTCTAGATAGAACCTGCGAAACAAAAACAAAGAACACCTTACAGAGAGTGCCGGTGTAGTACCGGCCAAATACCCTCCGAAGGTTAAGTTAGAGAGAATTTCTACAACTCTAGAGTGTTAAAGCTGGGAGGATTACATGTCCCTTGATTTGTGAGGGCTTTGGGATTTTTATAGTAATGTAGAGCTGACCTTCGTTTTTTAATGGAGAAGATATTTCCTTGTAGACAAGATCCTCTTAAATGCTCGTATATTATGGGATTTTTTCCTTGTAGGGATTCCTTCGATTATGGTTGAGCGTGAGATGCAAGATATTTCCATATTAGGTTTCTTGGAGACCACTTAGGCCACGTAGGTGCCAGATGGCTTTACTACCCGTCTACCTCGTGTCCGTCCGTCTCATTGGAATCTTTCTACTATGAAGAATCCGTCTGTCTTTTTGCCTTTCCGTTTGAGACACAATTCCCTTTACCAGTTCTTTGATTGTTAGGCCATCAAGACCGTCTCTTTTGACAACACCGTTGCTTATCACTAACGTTGTTAATTGGATCTGTCTGCCTTGGGTTTTATCCTTATCAAAAGATAAATTTGTCCATATCTATTTTCTCCAATTTGTACTTCGCCTCTCCAAAGCATTCTATATGTTCCTTGGTGTCTTCAATGGAGTGAAAGATCATAGAGATGATCCAGTAGAGTATTCAAAATGTGCCCCTACACAGAGTCCCTTCTTTGCATTTCTTCCTTTGAGCCTTGATTACATCGTTGTTTTGAGGAAATGGTTGCAAGTCTGATCCAACATATAGAAAACCTTCAATGCAATAAGAAGAAACTTCATTTTGTCAAGACAATGGGTGAAGTTTGAACCATCAAAATTCACCAAATCTTGATTCATCACTTTCAAACTTGTTACTTCACTTTCTCCTTACATTTCTATCAAATATTGTCTTGTTGGGAAAATAAGGGGAATGGAAGAATGAAAGAACAATGAGGGCTTTGAGGCACATAATAATTGTTATATTTAAGATGATATTTGCCCCCACTCGATTGAGTTTGTTAAAGGGTTGTAGACAAATCAACTCCGATATATAACTAAGCCAGGATTCTACAAGTAGCAAACTTGGAGATTCCTGTGAATTTCTCCATATAGTGAGTAAAAAAATTGTAAAAGAAACTAAATATAAATGATCAGTTATAATCAATGAGGAAATACCATTGAAATGGTACATTGGAGAAGTCACATGAGAAGAGGCATATACTTTAAAATGTTATTATGACTGTTACTAGTTGCTAGGTATACAAAAAGTTCACTTTCCCTCAGGTTTTTTGCACAACTCTGTAGATAACTTTTCATTCTGTCACAATTTTGCTCAAGTGAAATACATCTCACTCTAGCAAACTTTTCAATAAAAATTTAAATAATCAGATAGTAATAAGTTTGCTTGACACTCGGATGTAACTCACTCAAGCAAAATTCTGTAAACTAGTCTCCTTCAATTCTTAATCATTCTTCATTCTTCCACTTTCAAACAGGACAACAATTGCAATTACAAACACATGCGCCACAATCATCCTTAACAATGCCTTCTGAACCTACATGTATCAGAAAACTTATAATCCATAATGCATAATTTTGATTTGAACTAGACAACTGAACAGGCTTCCGGTTTTTTTTTTTTTTTTGGTGTTTTGTTGGGGGGAGGTGGGGTTTCTAGTGGGAGTACCTTCAATCTTGAGAGAAATATTGTGGCTTGGACTTGGAGAACCTGGTTGCCTTGGTCACAGGCCAAGTTGCATGGTTGTGTTACATAATGATAAACTAATTCAGTGGGCAGCCAGAGAACATCAGACATCCAGAAATGAAACAGAAGTTGATTTTGGACTCCATGCTATAGTGAAGTCAGCTGTTGCACAGGACCATTTTAATATATGAACACGGTAAATGTATATTTGCTTAAATTAGGGGCAACATTGGAGAAATAGACACTACATATATGTTACACACTGAATAGCATATGCTCTCAGCTATCATAAATATGTAAGTAAGAATAATTTGCCAAATATATGAACAATAAATTCAAGATTATAGGCAATTATGTGTTTCCAATTAATATAAACATAAACACTTTAATCAAAGAATAGCATAATCACCAAATTGGATATAGCTTTAGGGAATTTGTTCGCTTGTGCTAATGAGCTGTAAAACTGCATTTGCTTTCCTTTGTGCTCTGTTGGTTCCACTATTTGCAATCTCAATCAAATGCTCATACACTCCAAACTGAAGTGCTGCAAGTATGAAAGATGAATTGTTTGATCCCAACTCAAGAAGAACTGATGTTGCGCACTCCTTGTTCTTGGGGGTTCCTTTTTGGATGAATTCAACAAGATTTTCTATGAATGAGAGCTCTCCAATTTCTTGCCGTCCATCTGGATGTGATGCAAGAAGTAAGAAAATGGAAAGGGCCTCATCAACCATGCCTAAGTTTCTGTCCTTCAGTAACTGGCGTAAGGGAGGTATAATGCCAGCATTAATGGCCCTGGCCTTATTTTCTTGGTTGAGAGATAAGTTGAAGAGTGCAGTTGCAGCATCTTTTTTACCTCTAATTGTCCCATTCTGCAACAGGGCTACCAATGGTGGAATGCCATCTGACAATCCCACAGTTATTTTGATCTCATCCAACATTGATAAGCTAAATAAAGCTGCTGCCGAGTTCTCTTTAGCCTCAGTACTTCCTTTCTGCAAGATTTCTATTATAGCTGGAATGGCTCCTTCTCTAGCTATGAGTTTCTTATTAGCCTCATCAATGGACAAATTCAATAGAGCTGTTACGGCATGCTCTTGAATTTTAGAGTCTGGATAGGACAGGAGTTGCACTAATGGCAGGATTGCTCCATTCTTGGCAATCAACACTCTGTTCTCAGGATTCTCTTTTGAGAGCATACGGATCTTCTTTACAGCCTTTCTCTGCAACTCTAACAGACTAGAATATAGATTTTCAACCAAAGATGAGATTTCCTCTTTGTGTTCAGATGAGGAGATTTCCTGGACTGAAGAATCAGGCTTCTCAGGAAGCTGAAAATTGTTCTTCTCACACCACTGCAAAATTATATTTTTGAGTGCAAAATTTGGTGCTATTGACAGGTGAGCCAAAGTTTGCCTGGTCTTTGGACAGGTCCGGTGGTTGGAGTCAAACCACTTCAGTATGCTTTCCCTCTCATATGTCTTTGATGAATAATGAAGTAAAAAAAGTTTCAAATAAAAAAGAAAGAATTATTAGTGTCTATGGTGCTATAATAGTCTAGTAGCATAAATCATGCACATGCTAAATAAAAAGGATATAGAGAAACCTTCAGAAGTGGGATAGAGAAAAGGAACCCTCATTGTAATAACATAAATTCTCTCTGAGGACTGAAGTTCTTAAAAAATTGAACTCAACTCAATACAGCCATTTTGTAACAACAACTTGCAGCTCTTATATTTCACCTATGAAATGACTAATTTAACTACTATATTATTGTTTTAGCCCATAAAAATCCGTTTGGCACATGATTATTACCTGTCCACTAGCAACAATAACAGGATCTGTCATTATCTCGAGTGTGATTGGACAAAGAAATTCATGAGGGATCAATAGAGATGGGCATTTCTCAAGCATTTTAGGCATGACAGGATCATCGAGAACATTGGTTAATTCCATGCCTGCAATTTGTTTGAATTTGTTGAGAATTTCAATGATTTGCTGAGTAGTATCTGCATTTTGCCCTCCTCTTTCTCTAACAAGGTTCCTTACAGCTATTGTCTCTATCTTAAGGTCCTCAACGGTATGTAGATCAAGCTTTTTTGCTAACCGTTCTATTATGGCACTGTCAGCATTCCGGTCATCCTTTTTGGAAAACACAACCATCATATCCATTGCTAGTTCTATATCCTGTGTATCTGTTCGTTTCCGTGCTCTCCTGAGTTGCACGCACATCAACTCAATCTGAACCATAGTATAAGCAGAACTTAAAATTTAACGATAGAAGCAGAAGGAAAAAAAAAAAAAAAAAAAAACTTGATAGTGCCAACATTCTGAACAGATGAAGCAACACACTCTAAATAATTTGTGAGAAAAGATTTTCAAATGTGTAATTTTCAATATAATAACAAAATTGTTAAGAAACAAAAACTTGAAACAATACCTCTTTGATATAACATTAAGAATATGGCAATTATTTACTCAATCATTTATTAGAGTTCAAAACATATAACAGACCAATCATAAGTTACTTTTCGCAACAAAATGGACATATATACCTGTTCTTTCAATTCATCCGAGACATCAATTTCAACGCTAGGGAAATCTCCCAAAGCTTGACTGAACTTATCATAAACTGTATGAAATCTTATCATGACTGCCTCACTTTCCAATGCCTAAATTGCAAGCAGATTATTAGGATATGTAAACAGAAGAAGGGGAAAAAAATTCATAGGAAAAAAAACTCAACTAACCAGATAAATCTTGCTCCCCTCGTTACACATTTTCAACAATTTCCTCGCACAAAGAAGCACCTTCTTCAAACTACACAACCAAGCAATACCCGTCTCCGGGATTGGCGTTTCAAGGTCTCTGATCTCTTCTAAAAGAGGCAGCAACAACTTGATGCGCCTAACAATGCCACTACAATCTTTCTTATGTGTCCTCCTGTAATCTCCGAATTGAGCCACGGATTCAATCACACCCACTATTTCCTGAACCACATGCAACTTCTCCACAAGTTCTCCCCCTACTCCTCCTCCTCCTCCTCCATCTTCTCTCTCTCCATTATCCATCACCATGACCAGGAGGAGGGTTGAGGGAAAGAGAAACGTGAAGAGAAAGAAACCCTAACCCTAGTTTCCACTGGCATTGCAATGCTCTGTAATGTGTCTCTTGGTGGGGGGTGAGAGAAGGTTTTCGCTGGCTTTTCGGGGTTTAGGTTTTTTGGTTCAATCCACAAGCATTTAGCGGAGGTCTTGTACGGTTGTACCTTAAAATAGAAACTATGTTTTTGAAAGTTAGTTACTTTCAAGTTTCACACTAACGCCCACGCGGTATTTTGACATGTTTAATGAATATCCTTATTTTTAGGAAATATTTTTTGAAGTTTTTAACGAGCAAAAAAAAAAAAAGTAATTCACTTATTTGACATATTTCGAAAATTGTATTAAAATTTTCTTAAAATGATTTATTACCAAATGAGTTCTAGTTAAATCTTAAATATTTTGAGTAAAAATCTATAAATATATGTTGGTAAATTCTAACAACTAAAGTAGAGAAATTCTAGGGAGACTGAATATAGAGTCGTCTGTTTTACCATGTACACTACTATATAGTATAATAATATATTCAACAATATTCTATCAAAAAATATATATATACTCGACAATAATTGCATTAATTCATTATTCATATAAGATTTATACTGTTAACTAAACAAATGTGTACGATATTATACAATTTTTGTAAATTTGTATAATATTGTACACATTTTCTTAAATGAATATTACAATGTAAACTAATAATTTTCCTAATATATTGGAACACATACTATAGTTGTTTGTTTTAATCGGTACTCAATTTTGTGTTGTATTGTCTTTCAATTCAAGATATGTTTTGCATCCAAAAAAAAAAATCAAGATATGTTTATTATGCAGAAATTTGAAATATATAGGAATAGTTGATTCTTGATAAATGGTGAAAATTCAGTTGTTTAACTCAAATTTGAAAAATAACAATTCAATGAAACATGATAAATTCTGACTCCCATATTTTAATTAGAAAATGTCAAATGTCAAATGTCAAATCTCACATATCATGTATATGTGATAGGATAAAACTTAGGTATATGTTGTGAAATTTTAAAATACTCGCAAGTGTACGAACCGTACCGAAGTATAGTTGGACAAGAACGAGGTCGAACCCACAGGGACTTGTATGAATGTAGGAAAATTAATTAAACCTTAACCAAATTAATCCTAATCTAGTTTAAATAAAAATTGGTTGGTTGCAATAAAATAAACTAAGCAAATAATAAAATTAAGCAAATAGTTAAACTAAGCAAAAGATATAAAGCAATAAAAAGATGTAAACAATTAAGAGAAAGGAATTAAGGTTTTGGAATCCACCTTGTAAATCATATCAGTATATATTTATGATCATTGATTTTTCCCAACTCACTACATGATAATCTAGAAATCAATCTTGCTATCATGGAAAATATCATCATTAAAACTTATGTTTAAGAATCTAAAGCATGTTCTTCTTCGCTTCTTAAGTATAAAACCAAATCATCAATTGTATCCGTAGCCAAACAAATCACAAGATATATCCAATTCTAAAAATCAAATCATAAATTGTATCCATTGACAGACAAATCACAAACGATATCCAATTTTATAATCAAGAATTAATAAACCAAGCATTCAATTAATTAAGATAAATCCTAAATCATGAGAAAAACATGATTGACCTCATATCTAGAATTCCATCTTAGTCAATTGATATGAAGCAAGAACAATTTAAATCATTAAAGAACAACTATTGTGGGAAAAATCAAATCACATAAATATTATTGATGATCCTTAACAAGGTTTCATCCTCAACCCTAATTATAAATTTAGCTACTCATAGTAATTGAAAGAAAACACAAAAATAAAATACTAAACATTAAACTAAACAAATAAAATAAAACTAACTGTCATGGAAGAAAACCGAAGAAGTAGCCGCACTCTCTATACATTCAGCCCTCAGCCCTAGCACTAGCCTCCGCCTCTCTGAATTTTGCCCTAAAGAGCCCTTAAATAGGTCAAGGAATCCTATTACAAGTTGAATTCTCGTTTGGAGAAAATCCCAGATTTTTAGGCTTCACTTAACCGACTATTTTGGCCCATTTAACGTCAGAATTTGGACTTTTGGTAAACTACAAAGTTGTAGCCCTTTAAGTTAACGTTCCAGCCCAACTTGAATCATCTCCATTGGACATCTGAGCTGAAAGTTATGCCAAAAATACTAACTGATGTGTAGTCTGGAATCCTAATCCGAATTGGACTTGGATTTGGAGCAAATTTCCTTTGATTCCTTACTCCAATTGGACTTAAATTTAATTGGGTTGGTCTTTTCTTGAATTCATGCCTGGCTGAATGTAAGTTGGCTTGATTCAATTGGCTTAGCCCCACTTTGCATGTAAAACCCTTGTTACCTACAACACAAAGATATTATATAATTAGTCACAAAATAACATAAAAGTAAGGCTAAATATGTAGATATGTGAGTACTTTATTGTATATATTTCATGCACATCAGTATATTTCAATTGAGAATTCAAACTTTGGTTGTAATATTAACCAAATTTTAAGTTGAGTATAAATTATTAACCAATTTTGTTCAAATTATTAGTTTATGGTTAAATATAGCACAATCCAATAGTACGAACAAAATAAAGTAGAAATTAAACTACACAGCACATGGTTATGAATAGAAAAGCCTAAGAGCAACCATACTAGTTCATGGATAGTTTTTTAAAATACAAAAAGTGCTCAATTTTACACATTTTAACCCAAAAACCTCCCACATTATTCTTTGTAAAAATGTCTAAATATGCACAATGGTCTTGCAAATGAATAGTAATCGTGTATATATACACGGTTACTGTTCACCGTATAAATGATTTTTTTATTCTTTTTTTCTCTCTCCTCTCTTTACCTCACTCTCTTTTCCTTTTTCTCTCCTCTCACGGTTACTGTTCACAGTGTTAAAAAAAATGAATATTTTATTTGAATAAATGTGTATAATATACAAATTGATGTGGGTGTTTTGTAAAGATAGATGTATAAAATAGAAAAAGTAGGTTTTAAATATGCAAAATGGAAAATTTTTTGCACATACTGATGTAGATGCTCTAATAAGGAAAAACTATCCATGATTTACCACCAACCCTTAAAAAAAATCCACTAATATAATATAGAAGGTTTTTTAATATAAACCTTAATTCTAGTTGCTACCTCTAGTAGTAACTTAATGATATGATTACATGCAATTCAAACCCGATTGGACTCTCTAAATATGTACTTGTTCATGCGAACACCCAGTCTATGACTCCAATCGTGAGCATCTTGAAAGTTGAAACATTTTACAATTGCAAATTTATGTTAATTGTGCGGTTGCTTTAGCTAAATCACCTGTCTTTGGATATGCTTTAAGTTGGGGGTGAAAAGAGTACTTGGTGCAAAACCCTAGGCATACAAATGCAACACTCTCCAACATCGCTCTTTTTGATCGACTAATATGTTTTCTTAAATACTCTCAGCAGTAGGGAATGAAATCCAAAGCCTGTTGTCAATCTATGGGCCAGAATTAAAATCAAGTCTATCAAGGCTTGATCAACCAGGACATGATGGAGAGCCTATAGCTAGGACACATACTTTCGTCTTCTTAAGCTCTTCATGAAACTTGGTCTCGATCTTCAAATATGTACCTTAACATTCTAAGACTCTTGACATGAGATAAAATAGGGACTTTGACATGATTTAGCAACTCTTTAACAAATGTAGACCTTTTAGGCATATTAGATTAGGTTGCCTAATCAAATTTAGCACATGGTTGCATGCATTAATCGATAAAACAAAAACAAAAAAAAAAAAATATATATATATATATATATATATTTCTCTTTTTTCCCATAAAAATTAAATTAAATTCATTACAATTAACTACAATGCTAGTCAAATTTGACCTGTAGCTAGAAGTTAGAGCTAGTCCAAAAAAAAACCTATGTATTTATACATAGGTTTAGTTTTGGATTTGTTAATAAAATTTTGACTAGACTAGCTAGATGATTAGTACATTGCTATTTAATGCTCTTATTGAGGGATATAATGGGTCTTAAAAATAGGGAGGGGTATTGAATTTTTTTTTTCCTCATATTCGTTAGTGTATATCATCTGTACACATCACCCATTTTATATTTTAAATGTAAACATCAATAATAAAAAATGTGTACACTATATACAACAATGAGTGTGAAACAATGTTTTATGTTAAAAGAATGTGCTGCAAACAGATTTGGATCCAATAAAACTACATGGTCTTTATTTTTTGAAAGGAAAACTACATGGTCTTGAGAGCTCATAGTACCACATTATTAATTCATTCAAGCAAGCTCGTAAGTCCATAAAAGAGAATTCATAGTACCACATTATCATTTCATTCAAGCCCCCAAAACACAGATACCCCAAAAAAATAATTCATGAGACAGCCGAATAGGCTTCCAGGGATCTAAAATTCCTACGGCTTTGCAATCAAGACATGCATTAACGTTTAATAATTGTAATAATGGATTTAATCTTACATGGTTTACAACTAAGGCGCAACAAACTCACCTCTGAGGGCGGAACAAACCAACTGTTATCCCCAAAGCTCTTAAAAATGTAAAACGGTCTTTGCTCTCAAAGTGTTAGTTTTGTCGGTTGAACTTTAGAAAACACCCTATTTTTAATTATCACGAACTGAAAAGTGACTGTTTAGTTTGGCCAGGAACGGAGCCAAGATTTTCTCTTACGAGGACTGGTGTATGAAAAGAAAAGTAATTATTCAAAAATGTGAAATATACTAAAATTCTAAATTAAATTAATATATAAAAAATAAACTATTATCGATTCAATATTAACAATTTTAACACATATAAAAAAAGATGCAAAATTATTTTTTTATTATATTTTAATCAATCATTTATGATCTATCACAACCAATTTTGATGTTATTTAAAATTATAAAATTTATCTATGATTGAGTATGTATTAAATGTTACAAGAATTTCCCTTTCAATATATAAAAATCAAAGAATTTGTTAGGGAGTTATCTTTTATTTTGTTGTGAAGCGTAGTTTGACAATATTCATGACTCAAAATGCTTGTTTCATAATTGTAGAAAAAATTGAAAGAGTAAATAGAAGTACATTCATTCTCTAATTGAAATGGCATGAAGTACGAAAATCAAAAATCATATTTATTATAACTATTTTCAATATTTTTCTTACTAAATGACAAAGTAGTGTTGTCAATTAATTTTTATTTTTTTTTTAAATGGGTAAATTACACATGCCACCATTTTGATATGCCCTTCAAACATGGAATTCCCATGTGTTTTATTTTGTGACACTTACCTCTTTTGTATTTTGCTTTATGATGCATTTTTTTCTATTTTTAATGGAATTTGATAAGATAGTATCTATAATTGCCCAAAACAAAACCAATCAAAAATAAAAAGCACTCAAAATAATTGTTTTGGTTGAACCAAACAACGACAGCACTCAAAAACCCAAAATCTTAAATTTTAACTTTGAGTCTCAAACATCAAACAAGCAAATTATAATGCAAAACACATAGATCAAGTGATCATTTTATTTTTTATATTCTTTTGGTCAATTTTCAATTAGGAAGGACTAATTTTTATTTGGGGGGTCAAAAACTTTTTTTTTTTTTAACTTTCAAAAAAAAAAAAATATATATATATATATATATAATTATATATACTAATGAATTAAAAAAAATTAAAAAATTTGATGAGAATTTTTTTTTTTGCTAAATGAGTAATAACTTCTCAGCACTCCCCTCGGCTGCCATTGGCTTCCAATAGTAGCATAGGAACTGTGTTCACTGACACGATTGTCAAAATTCCTGAGGCAGACTAGTATAGTCTAACAGAAAACGGATTTGGATCAGGTACAATACTCTACCGCAATGAGATAGAAATAGAAAACTGAGAAAAGCAGATCAAACCAATGGGTGGCAGTTCCCACAAAGTATTATAGGTCAACTTAGTACATTTTATTCTAAAATGTTCAAGCATTGTAACCAACTGGGACTCAACCAACAACATTAATGTTCTGCCAAATATAAAAAGATTGATAATAATAATCACAGTTGACGACTTGCATCTAGTATGAGTAAATGACTTTGAAGAACTCTCAATTAGCCCACCACATGAACAGAACCATTGACCATGGTCAGACCAAATATGAACTTTTTATAGGAGCATAAACTGAAGTTTGGCCTCCAGAACAGCAGTAACACGCTCTAGAGACTTTCCAATTAAGCTATGCTACATCTTAAAACTGAACAAGCAATTACAGAATGATATAGAATAGTAAATATCATCATTTTGTGAAGTAATAACATGAGCTTCACCTTTAAGATAGATACACACCAGATCTTATGTAAATTAACAAGCATTTAGTTATTTATAACTAAGCCATCACTAAGAAAATTTCTCATTATCATGAAAGC
Source organism: Quercus robur (assembly GCF_932294415.1). Lineage (NCBI taxonomy): Eukaryota > Viridiplantae > Streptophyta > Magnoliopsida > Fagales > Fagaceae > Quercus > Quercus robur. The sequence goes on along the minus strand of NC_065535.1, from coordinate 15,155,510 downwards.
CTGTTCTGCATCTCCATCTTCTTCAGGAGATGCAGGCCGGTGGGCAAAGCCATGACCTCTTTCCCTGAAAACCACAACCTGAGATCCCTTACCTATTGTTGTCTCAATATCCCTTAAGACACTGATGGGACAAAGTGGATCATTGTCCCCTGAGATAAATAATACAGGAACCTTTATATCAGATGCTATAGATGGGTCCATCCTTGTACCATAAAAGGAGACCCCAATGCCAAAACAAGCACCCTGATCTCTGGCCAGTACCTCTATCACTCGGCCACCTCCATAGCAAAAACCAATTACGCCAAGCTTCTTTGAGATTCCAGCAGCCACAAATTCATCAACCATCCATTTTGTTGATGCGGCAATGTCATTTGCCATCCTTTGGGGGTCTTGACTTGCAATCCATTGTTCAAGCATAATCTTTGGTCGGTCCTTTGTCCATGGATCTCCACGAAATAAGTCTGGAACTAGAACACTGCAGATTGTTTAACCAAAATAAAGTTATAAGGGCCTGAAGAGTCTGTTCAAAGAAAATTTCCATGGCATGATGATAGAAAGTACTATGCGTGCATGGTACTTCAAGGATAAGCAACATACTTGTAACCATTGCAAGCAACACGATATGCAAACTCTCTTGTGGAAGAATCTTCAAACCCAAAAATATCAGACAACAGCAGAATGCCACAACCATTATTATTTTTCATTGCCTTGAAGAGACAAGCATTGATGCTGTCAGCACCCTCCCCAATTGAAAGTTCCAATCCGCTTACCAATTCACATGCCTCGTCATCTGTGCCATCTTCCACTTTCAGCAAGCTACATGATACTTTGCTGATTATATTCTCCATAAACAATCTCCGAATATTTACATTGCCTTTCTTCTGAACAACATAAACTGAAGCTTTGCAGTTAGAAGTTGCAGACTCTTTACAAGGGGAAGAAAATAAAAATCCCAGTATATATATATATATATATATTAACAAGAAGTGAAATTTTGAGAGTTTGCAAGACTCTAGAAAAAAAATCACAAGGACCAAGAGCCTCTTGACTTAGTGGCACTTCCGACTCTCTCCACAAGGGAGAACTCTGGTTTGAACCCCAGGGACAAGGTATTCTCAACTCTCAACATACTTCTTTTATTTATTTTTTTTTTTTTAAGGGAAATAAAATTTATTCCATAAGAACAATCCAGATACTAGACAGATGTACAGGGTATGCTAAACTCTAGAAGTTGAACTTTATGGACTATTATAAGAAGAAGAGAAAAAAAGACAAAAACAAAAGAGCTTATTTTCATTTTTATAATTTGGTTTCTCAATTTTGTTGGCAGTGTTAGCAAAGAACAATTGCAGCAAATTTTGAACTGTTGGATGTAAGGATGAGAGAAAGAAGTTGACTTGAGAATTTGCATTCAGGTTAATAGAATTTTTATTAATTGGGCTCTTTTTAGTTAAATTTTGGTTTTAATGATATTTTGATAATTAAATTTAGGGTGAAGAGTTATGGACCAAACCTAAACATTACCAATTGCCAAATGTGTCTTTGTTGTAAGAAAAGATTAGCTCTATTGGGAGAGATGAAACTCATAGTAACTAAAGAAATGGCAATCAATCAAGCTTAGATATAACTAGTTACTATGCAATATTGACCATGGTATTGTTTGAAGTGAAGCTGTGCATCCAATCATTATTAACTTTCAATAAAACAAAATATCTTATGGGGGTCATGAAACAAAAGAGATACATATTTAAATTATAAGAAAGTGTATAATTCCCCAAAATATTGAATAAATCGCAATAAACATCGAAGGTTCAACAACAAACATGATTGTTCTTACTCACACCATGCTCATAGACTGATAGGGGTATCAACTTAAAGAGCCAGCAATCCCAATTCAATATTAACTCATATCTAGCTATGAAAGTGAATTAATTTCTAGTTTATATATCAATTATACTACTTCCATCCAAAATCAATGCCAAAACTGCAGGAGTCTTGACATTTATCATCTTCCCTGTATGTAAGTAATCATTGCCAGCATTAATTGGTGTTCAAGTGCAAGTTTGCTTTGCTAGTATACCAAATTCCAGTAGATTTTCTTAACCCCTAAAATGCTCTCCTTTTTTTTTTTCACCTAAAAAATACACACCCCCTTTTCCTTTTGTGTTGTGGTGGGTCCAAGTGAGGTACCTTGTGAGTGAGTGTGTGAATTTTTTTTTTTTGGGTAAAAAAATGGGTGCCTGTAGCAGAGTTGTTTTAGAAATGAAACTGTTAAATAAAAGATATGAAAGCGAAACAAACCCATCAGCCGGTCTAACTTACTAGAATAAAATTTCGGCTGAATATTGGCTCCAGTTTACATTTGACTTCAAACTGAATTGAATTAATATATATAGGTGGACAATAGAGTTTTGGTACACAATCAATTTAAGAGGCTCCAATATTCTAGCAACTGAATAAGTAAATAGAAGAAAAGCAAGAGAGTAAATTGCAGCTTCCATGGTAAAGAAATGGGCAAATAGATTATACAATACAAAGTAAGAAAAGCAAAAACGTACAGATGATGGGAGCAGAGGAGAAGAAAATGGTGGAATGAAGCAATTGTTGTAATGGACTGGTCTTCTTCTCAAACTCAAAGAGCTGCTGCTGCTACTTCTTCTTATTGAAGCATAAGTTCCTGTTGAGGCTAAAGTACCCATGTCTCTGCAATAACTTCCCATATTCAGTATTGAGTTTTGACTCTCGTCTTCTCACCAAAACTACTACTTATTAGATATTTTTTTCCCTCATTTGGATATCAGAATTTCTTTCTTCCAACCAATACTACACGTCAGACTCATCGGGACCCACAATTTTGTTTTAAGAATTTGTTTTTTTAACCTTTTTTTTGGAATGGAAACGTTAGAAAACATTCTAATTATTATTATTATTATTATTTTTTTTTTTGAAAGGGAAAAACATTCTAATTTCGAATGCATATAATAAAGATCTTCAATCCTTGTTTTGTCCGCTCACCCAAACCATGGTTACAGCGGTAACAATTAACCAACCCATGGAACCACGAGGTTAAAAGAAAATTAAATGGGTTTGCATTATAAAAATAAAAAAATAAAAAAAAATTTACATAGGCTGAACATGGCTTTCACATGGGCCAACATATAAGGGGTTTTTTTTTTTTTTTTAAAGAATTTCAACTTATGACGTCTACTTCTATAATAAAATAAAGTTAAACATAAATTTAACATTTATGTTTTACAAAGCTTTTAATAAGTTAAGTTTAGGTACACTCTAATTAAATCTAAAACTATATGTTTTTAAAAAATATATAACTATAAGCATTATAAATTAAATTAAATTTGCTTTCAAAAAATTAAATTAAATTTAAAAGTTAAGGAATCTGTCATTCTATTTAAATGGATTTTCCTATTTGGGGCCAACATTTCGGTAGATCAAAAAAATACTCCTACACTCTTCAAAAAAAAAAAAAGACAAAACTTGAAGACGACCCAGTAAATATACAAATAAGAGTGTCATAAAACTAGCTTCAATATATGAACAAATGCACAGAAATATATGGTTTCAATACCATTACAAAAGTGCGTTTAATGAGGTTATATATATATATATATATATATATATATATATATATAAATAATAATAATAATAATAATAATTCTGAAACAGTACACTTAGTATTAATAATAACGAAATCTTTCATTACAGTAACCAAACTGAAATGGTTTGCAAAACAAAATTCAAAACATTGGTGTGAGGGGTAGCATTGTGCTGTATGCATTGTGGTTTTTTGTTTTGTTTAGTGTTTAGTTTACAACCTTTTCTATAAGAGTTTATAAAGGGTTCATCTTTATGAATTGTTGTTTAGTGTTTAGTTTACACTTTCTTTACGGTCTTCAACATTCTAAGACTCTTAACATGAGTTACAATAGACACTTTGACACAGTTTATCAACTCTTTTTAACAAATATAGATATAACAAGTTTTTTTTACGTGTAGTAAATTAGGTTCTCCAATCGACTTTAAGCACATGATTGTGTTAATCAATTAAAAAAATTTATATTTTCCCAAAACAATAAAATTCAATACAATAAACTATAATGCTAGTCAAATTTGACCTGTAGCTAGAAATTACTTTGGCTAGTCTAAGAAAAAAAAGACTATGTAATATACATGGGTTTTTATTTTTTATTTTAGATTTGTTAATAAAATTTTAATTAGACTCTCAGGATGATTAGTACATTGCTAATTAATCCTCTTCGTGAGGGATTTAATGGGTTATAAAGAGGAGCATTGATTCTCTCATATTCGTTAATGTGCATCATCCATACACATCATGACATCACTCATTTCATATTTTAAATGTGGACATCAATAAATAAAAAAATGTAAACATCGCACGAGAAATTTGAATATTATATATGCAAAGTGTATAACAATGAGTGTGACACAATATTTTTTCATTTAAAGAATGGTCTACAAACAGATTTGAATCCAATAAAACTTCATGGTCTTAAAAGAGTTTATAGTACCACATTATTAATTCATTCAAGCTCATAAGTTTATGACAGAAATTTCATAGTAACATATTATCATTTTATTCAGTACCCCATAATAGATACCCCAAAAAAACCAAATCATGAGACAGTCAAATGGGCTTCTAGGGATCAAAAATTCCCAAGGCTTTGCAATCAAGACATACTTCAACCTTTAAATCTCAAATTTTCCTGACCCTATGCAATGTTCTGTTTATAATCGCCTCTAGTCTTTCAAGGTTTACAATTTAGGCACATTAATCTCACCTCTGAGGGCAATAACATCGGAACAAATCTACTATTTATTTATTTTTTTTTTATAGGGAAATATGAGGATTTCATTGATCTAAAATTGAAATACAACAGAACTAGAAAAACAGAATTACATTAAATCATCATTTAGAATCTGCTGAATGAAAGGAGGTGAGACCCCCTTCCATGTGTGGGACTAACCCGAGAGTTTTGCTTCTCAAGCTAACTCATGGGCAGCTCTGTTGCCATCCCTTTTCAGATGCTTGAAGGAGCTCCAATTGAAGACATGAGCTAAGGACCTAATATCTTGGAGGATGTGGCCGAGCTCTCCCCCACTTTCCTTTGAGTTTAATGTCTGAATAAGAGCTAAGGCATCAGACTCGAAAATAGCTTTGGAAGTTCCCATTTCTGTAGCAAAGAGAACTCCTTGATGCAGTGCAAATGCCTCAATGATAGTGGCAGGGAGAGCTGATGGGAGGAGTTTGTTGAAGGCTCCAATAATGGCCCCGGTGTGGTCTCTGATGATGACACCAATACTAGAGTGGTCTCCATCGTTTGTTGTTGCCCCATCTACGTTAATTTTGTGAAAACCTGGTGGGGGAGGAAACCAATGGGTCCTAACTGTGGGATGAGAGGGGTGATCGTGTGAGCAGGAGGTAGTGAAGTCTATTTGAGATTGCTTTGCTATCTTCCAAGCTTGAGCTAGAGGACAGCTTGCATCATTGTGTATGGCATTGTTCCTATTTCCCCAAATAGTCTAGGCAACCATGTAGAAGAGGTCCAGATCAATGGAAGACCCTTTCTCAAGGAATTGGGTAGTGATACCAATGAAATCATGAGTTGAAGAAGAGAGGTCCACGGGGCAATCATTCCAACAAGCCAGGTTTTTTGTGCATGGTGGTAATGGAGCAGAGCATGGTTAATTGATTCCAAGTCCTTGTCACAAATTTGACAAAAACCAGAAGTATTTAGTTCCCTACGCCGAAGATTGAGCATTGTTGGCAGGCCATCCAAACACACCATCCATGCAAAAAAATTTACTTTCGAAGGTACATTTAGCTGCCAAATCTTCTTCCAAAGGGGAGGCTTGGTGGTTTGATGAATTTTCTCCAGTTGTACCTGCATCCATCAGCCCCCTAGCAACGTAATAGGCACTTTTCACCGTGAAGGAGCCTTTTTTATTCCCCATCCAGATCAGCGAGTCTTCAGGGAGGTTGTGACTAAGAGGGATTCTTAGGATTTCATTCGTCTTAAAGTGGAGAAAGAGATAATTCACTAAGTTCGATTTCCACCATTTGCTATTCTCATCAATGAGGGATGAAACCATTGGGAAATCCTCAAAAGCTCTCGGAGTGGAGATCACTTTGTGAGTAGTTAGAGTTGGAAGCCACTTCTCTTCCCAAATATGAATTCTTTTTCCGTTGCCCACCCGCCATCTTGTGTCCTTTCTAATGACCTCAAGATTGCTGTGAATGCTTCTCCAAGCATAGCTCAAATTGCTTCCTAATTTTGCACTCAAGATATCGTCATAAGGAAAGTATTTGGCTTTATAGACTCAAGCCATTAAGGAGTTGGGTTTGATAGAATCCGCCAACCTTGTTTGGCAAGAAGAGCCAAATTAAATGCTTGGAGATTTCTGAATCCCATACCCCCATAAAGCTTCGATTTGCATAAATTCTTCCAGCTCACCCACGCCAATTTTGTCTCCTGATTTCTTTGACCCCACCAGAAATTTCTCATCATTCTTTTTAGATCATCACAAAGAGTTTTTGGCAATTGAAAGCAACTCATGGTGTACGTCGGCATCGCTTGAGCAACTAATTTTATAAGAATTTCTCTACCCCTAGTGGAAAGAAGCTTTTCCTTCCAGCCAGCCAACTTCTTGCTCACCCTCTCTTTGATCTCAGCAAAGACTTGTTTTTTGGATTTACCAATAAGGGAAGGAAGGCCAAGGTATTTCCTGTGTTGGGAGCAATGCATTGGGCCTAGGATGCTTAAAATTTCTTCCTTAACATCATTGGCTGTGTTGGAGCTGAAGAAAACCGAGGACTTACCCACATTTATTTTCTGTCCGGAGGCTGCTTCATAGGAGTTTAGAATCTGAACTAGCTCTAGACATTGTTGAGCACTATCCTTGTAGAATAAAAGGCTATTGTCTGTGAAGAAGAGGTGGGTAATGATTGGGCAGCCCCTATAAATGGATATACCATGGAGAGATTAGGTACGAGCTGCCTGGTGGATGAGGGCTGATAAGCTTTCTGCACATAGGAGGAAGAGACCCAAAGAAAGGGGGTCGCCCTGTCTAAGCCCTCTGGTAGGAATGATACTTCCATATGCTTTGCCATTAATGATGACAGAGTAGGAAACGGATGAGATGCATTGCATAATAAGGGAAATCCACTTCCCGTCAAAGCCTAGCCTTTCCATAACTCCCTTGACAAAACTCCATTTGACCCTATCGAAAGCTTTACTCATATCGAGTTTGATGGACATGAAGCTATCCTTCTCATCGGATTTATGATTTAGATAGTGCATTAGCTCAAATGCAACTAATACATTATTTGTGATTAGCTTATCAGAGGTGAAGGCGCTTTGATTTTCAGTGATAATAATGGGTAGGATAGCCTTTAGTCGGTTTGCAAGGGTCTTGGTGCAAAGGCTAATTGGTAGAAACTCAGTCATTTTAGTGGGGTGGGAATTTTTGGGAATGAGAGCTATGTTTGTTTTATTTATTGTTGCCATGGGAAGGTTGTGGTTGAGGACATTAAGTACCATGCTAGTAATATCTGTTCCTACAATGCTCCAATATTTATGAAAAAATACTGCTGACATATCGTCGGGACCTGGGGCCTTAGTAGGGTGAATATGGTGCAGGGCCTTTATTACTTCTTCTCTGGTGAAGGGACGAGTCAGCTCTTCATTCATTTCTCTAGTGACCCGAATTGGTATGGCCCTAGTGATTTTCTCAATGCAATTCTACTGTTATCCTCAAAGCTCTTGAAAATGTAATGGTCTTGAATTTTAGAAACACTCAGATTTTAATAATCATGAATTGAAAATGTGACCGTTGAGCTGTAAGAAATCCACAAATGAGAAATATATGTTCGGTACAACTTATTTTGATGAGATAAAAATAAATTGAATTTGATAAAACTTTTTTTTTGTTGGTAGAAATTGAAAAAACTGTATCTAAACAAAAAGAAGTTTTTAAAGTAGAAATTGCCAAGTGCCTAAATCCCATTTAGCAAATTATTTATATATTTTATCTATAAAGGCCAAAAGTGCAGACGTAGATCAGAGTTGTCGTAAGAGGAAAAAATTGTTCAGATTTATGAGTCAGTGTCAGTACCCTGTTCAAGGACAACGGTATATCATGTATAGAAATGGTATAGACTAAAAAGTACCACTAAACATCTTTGGTGTGATGGTCACTTCATAAATATAAGTATTTGTGGAATATAAAGGAGTAAAAGTCGGGTTCAAGTTTTCGAATAAAACTTCTATCTTGTAAAAAAAAAGACTAGAAAGGAAGTGACTGTATTTTTTTCACGTGATGACGTGGTTTCAATAAATCTATATTGTATCTCCACCACAGACAACAATTTGAACGGCTGATTCATCAATCATCATTCTTTTTTTAAGGATAAAATTGATCAACTATCTTTGATACGTAGTACAGTATACATGTGTGGGGTGCACCACACACGAATGTATAAATTCCCCAATAAATAGCACATCAGATGGTTTTGGTTTTTGACATTATTGAAAAAGACTTTTACACGACATGGTGCATGAAAATCAACGGTAGGCATTAACTTTATAATATTCAAACACAGATCTTTGGATGGCCAAAATTTGTAGCATGCCACGTGTCACGGAAGAATCAACCCATGTCTCCCACCCATAGTGCTCTAGAGCGTATTCATTCTTTCTTCCTTTCTTTTCTTTCTAAACTCTAGAACGAATTCAAACTATTCATATTACCTTCAACTTAAAAATAAAATAAAATAAAAATTCTACCTAAAAGAGTAGGGTAGACACATGAAAGGAGAGGAGTAATTGTAGCTAGTGATGCTAAGATTCTACAAATAAGTAACGATGTTCCAATAGTATTGATTTATGAAAAAAGAAAAAAATAATTGATTTTTTTTACTACTTTTTATATTTTTCATTAAAGTAGTATTAAAATTTTTTAAAATGGTCAATTAACAAATGCCCTAAGGACACCAGTTAACTTGACCTTATAATCTTTATATGCAAATTGACGTGTTACCTTTTTTTAAAAAAAAAAAAAAAAAAAAATCTAATATTCATTTATCATGTTTTTGAAATCCACCAATAACATTTATTGTCACATTGGTTAGTAAAGATTATGTTGTAACATTTGTATTCATAAATGGCTTTTGTTTAACTAATTTCCAGAGAGTAGTGGTTAATGTGCATTTAATACTTTATTAAAAAAAATATTTTTTTTGTATTTTTTTCTTCAAAAAATCATGTCAAAATGTACACATATATCATAAAAAGTCAAATACTATTCTAATGAATTTGTACGTGTAAGCTAATATATTATTAACAAGTGTGTTTTCTTATTTGAAAATGTTCAGTAGAGCTTATAATTCAACATTTAATAATCTTTAACATGTGCCCTTTGAGCACTTGGTACCTCTTTTTTTTAATTGTGGTTACCCATTCTTCTTACTTACAACATTATTTAAATGTTTGCCTTTAAAAATATATATATATATATATATATATAATCAATTAAAGTATTAGAAAACAATTTAATTTGATATTTATTTTACCATCTAGAATTTATGTCAATATGAACACAATAACTAAATTTTGTCACATTAACAATAATTTAAATAGATACCAAAATTATGATAATCAATACTTGTTTAAATATTGATGACATAACAAAATTCAATCCATTCATTTTAAAATGAATTGATAACATTTTAGGAAGTCTATAATGGAGCTACCTTAAAATTCTAAAGGATCCTAATCCGATACAAAAGTAATATCTAAACAATCAAAGGAAAAAATAAAGAGCTCGATGTTGAATGAATCTCAAAAGTAGATTAGCTAAAATAGGAAAATATGTTTTGAGGTGGTATTTTTTGTGTATAATGGTTACATATAACTCCCTCTCCCATGAGATGCGATCTCATCGCATTACAAGCAACATAAAATGATAAATTCTTTTTATTTTATTTTTTTGAGTGGTGACCCACATTATCCAGACCAATTAAGTAAGGCTAAACAAACAGCTTTGAATACAACCTACCCTTTTTAAAGGCAATGTGTAAGTACCTATGTGGCTCTATGTGAAAATTACTATATAATACAAAATTTTGAAAAAGCACATGGCAAGGTAACCGTTAAGGGGGGGCAAGGGCACGCATAAGAACGCGACTTTTCATCTTGGATATCCAACGGCTACCATTCACTAGCCGTTAGATTTAAAAAATGTGTATAGAGGACCATATAATATCCGCTGTAATTGCGTCTCAATTTCGCTTATAGAGTTTGTACTTTTCCTTTTTCCCTTTTCATTCTTGTATAAACCCTTCCCCAAAAACCAAAAAGATTCAGAGAGAGATAGAGAGAGAGAGATTGAGGGTCTCGATGGAGTTTTCTGAGTAGTCTCTCTCTCTTAATTTTTTTTGTGTTTCCAAGATCAAAGCAAAAGTTCTTCTCAAAAAAAAAAAAAAAAAAGATCAAAGCAAAAGAGGGCATTTGGAACTGTGATTTTTGGCTATTTGGGTTCTTCTATTTGTTTGATCGGAAATAGGTAATGGGAATCCGTGGAAATCTTGGTTTTTTGTTACTGGGTTTTTGAATTTACGATATGGGTCTTGCTTGTTAATCTTAGTTCTTGATTGGTTCTTCTTCTTCTTCTTCTTCTTCCATTTTTTTTTTTTTTTTTTGTTGCTAGTTCTTTCTTATTCGAAGGTTTCTGTGTTCTTTCTCAACTTTAATTGTTGATTTGCAATCTGGGTTTTGTGTTTTATGATCAAATTTTGATTCTTTATATTTTTGGATTTGATAGAGAAATGGCTGGATCGGACGAGAACAATCCGGGCGTGATCGGACCCAGAAATCTTCAAGGTACTTGACCCGGTTTTGAATTTCTTTTTCCCTCTATTGGGTTTGGGCTTTTTGTTTTTGAATTTTTAAATTTAGGCTCAGAAACCCTAGTCTGAAAATTTGGTTTTCTATTTTTTTTATTGTGATTTAGAGGAGGGATTTCGTGCTGGAGGTGGAAAATTGGTTTCGGGAATCGGGCACAACCGGAGAGCATTGAGCAGCATAAACAGGAATATAATAGGAGCTCCTCCTTACCCTTATGCAGTCAACAAAAATGCCTTTTCAGAGTAAGCACTTAAAACCCTAGTGTCTGTTTGATTCATTTTGAAAAAGTAGAAGCAAATGAAAGATTAAAATGTTGTGTGTCAAAATGGGTGCATTAGACTTTGTAGAATAGAAGATTTATTTTATTGGAAATTTTTTTTTTTTTTTTGGGGGGGGGGAGGGGGGGGTTGTGGGACTTTTGTTTCTTCCTTTTCTACTTTTGATCTTTTACAATCTTTGATTACTTTCTGAGTAAATTTATTTATTTATATTATATTCAGAAAACAAGCTGACTTCAATAAGAAACCATCTATTCCGGTACATCGGCCAATTACTAGGTCAGTTGTCTTCTCCATAATTTTTGTTATGTTCAAAATTTTTCTTTTCTTTCTGGCTTTTTTTGATTTTGGTAATTTTTTAGGAAGTTTGCTGCAGAGCTATCCAACAAGCAGCAAGTTATACCCGAGGTACTGTTTCCATAAACATAGAAGGCTGGTTAATTTTGTTAATTTGAGTACATAGGGTTCAGTATGAGATTGGATTGATGTATAATTGCATTAACAGGAAACTAAGAAACCAGGACAACTAGCCCCAAAGCCAAGTGAGTTTGAGGATTGTACCATTATAGATGCAGAAGACGATGAAGAGTCTAGTGACTTTTCTGCGCCAATGTTTGTGCAACACACTGAAGCAATGTTGGAGGAGATCGATCGGATGGTATTTTCCTCTCTCCCCTTCCTTTCTTTTTTTTTTTTTTTTTTTTACTGCATATCATTTTAAACTTTTGGTTGGAATGGCATTAATGTTTTAATTTCCTGCAGGAGGAGGTAGAAATGGAAGACATAGATGATGAGCCAGTTTTTGACATAGACAGCTGTGATAAAAAGAACTCGCTTGCAGTTGTTGAGTATATCAATGATTTATATACAAATTACAAGAAAGCAGAGGTGATGTAGAATCTACTCTACCTGCTTCATTTGAGTTTCACAAAACCCTCTTGTCCAACATTATTCAGAGCTTTTCTGTTTAAATCATCAAACTGCTTTTTTGTTTAAGTCTTAATTTCTTCTATGTCTCTATCAGTGAATGAATTTGTCATATATTTGGAGGATGAGTTCCACATAGTTAACTATTAGCCAAAAAGAGTATATCTAAAATTTTAAACGTTATATTGTAGGTGAGAGCTTTAATAGGGTAAATAATTTTTGGCTGATGAAGTGTGTTGGCTTGATGTTACTTAAAAAATTCTGGAAGATTGTCAAAGGAAAGTGATAAAATAAAATCTTGGAAGGTCTTTAAATTTAGGTGGGAGTTTATGGTCCTAGATAGAAGAACAACCTGATGAATTTAACATAAGATTTAGGTGGGAGTTTTTGGTCCTAGATAGAAGAACGCCTAGATGAATTTGACATAATATTTAGGTGGGAGTTTATGGTCCTAGATGAATTTGACATAAGAAGGTTTTGGGTTGGTGATTAGCTGGTGATGATGGATGGAAGAGTATATAAATTTGATACTTGGAAAATTTACTAATGTTGTTGTTCAATATGTTCTTGCAGAGTTCTAGCTGTGCCTCATCAAACTATATGTCACAGCAATCTGATATTAACGACAGGATGAGAGGTATTCTCATTGATTGGCTGATTGAGGTACATAAAATGTTGTGTTTTAGTGGCTTAAATTTAGGAGATGAATATTTGATTTCATGTAGTTTAACTGAAATCACTAACAATTGAATGAATATGATTACAGGTGCACTACAAGTTTGAACTGATGGATGAGACCTTGTATCTTACTGTAAACCTGATCGATAGATTCTTAGCTGCTCAACCAGTGGTGAGGAAGAAACTTCAGCTGGTTGGAGTGACAGCAATGCTTCTTGCTTGCAAATATGAAGAAGTTTCAGTTCCAGTTGTGGAGGATTTTATTGTAATATCTGACAAGGCTTATAGCAGAAAAGAAGTACTTGAAATGGTATATAAAACTAAAAGCATTTATCTTTTTCCTTTTCTAAACAACATAATCAGATTTAGAATATATGATTTACTTGTATGCCTGCAGGAGAAGTTAATGATCAATACCCTACAGTTCAATCTGTCGATTCCCACACCATATGTGTTTATGAGGAGGTTTCTCAAAGCTGCTCAAGCTGACAAGAAGGTGTGTATATGACATAAATAAACTAAAATTGCACACAGATTTCATTGGCAATGATTTTGATTAAACAGATTTCATTGTGACTCTACCAGCTTGAGCTACTGTCATTCTTCATCATCGAGCTGTGCCTGGTTGAGTATGAGACGCTTAAGTTTCCACCTTCTTTGTTGGCTGCTGCTGCAATATATACAGCCCAATGTACTCATTATGGGTTTAGGCAGTGGAGTACAACCTGTGAGTGGCACACCAGCTACTCGGAGGAGCAACTGCAGTAAGTGTTTATTCTTTCTTTTATACCATTAGATGAAGTTTGCGAATCATATGCAATATAGACTAGATGCATTTTTACTGAATGGTGGTGTATCTTATCCATGTGTAGGGAATGCTCAAGGTTGATGGTTAATTTCCATCAGAATGCTGGGTCTGGGAAGCTCACAGGAGTTCACCGGAAGTATAGTACATCGAAGTATGGCTATGCTGCAAAAACTGATCCTGCTAACTTTCTGTTAGAGGCCAGATACTAGCAAAATGCTCAAGAAACAGATGATTCATTAATCAAAGGAGAGAGAGTAACATTTATTAGGCAACTGGGGGGATGGGGCGTGTATTTGAGCAACATAAGTTGCCCCTGGGTTCTTGAACATATTCTAATTTGGCACTCTCAAATTCAATCTTTTCTATGCTTTATTTGAACATAGCAAGATTTTTCCCCTTCTTCTTCTTGTAGAGGAAAATAATTTTCCATGTTTGTTCTGTTATGAACGATAAAATGAATGTTCATTTGTTTTTGTTTCTTTATAATCAAATTGTGAGGTTGCTTCTAGCCAGACACAACATTCCTGCTTGCTGTGTACAGTGTTACCATTATCACAGATGTCTTAAAAATAAAACTACTGTGTGCATGACCTGCCTGGGTTCTTGAACATATTCTAATTTGGCACTCTCAAATTCAATCTTTTATTCTATGCTTTATTTGAACATAGCAAGATTTTTTCCCCTTCTTCTTCTTCTTGTTGTAGAGGAAAATAATTTTTTATGTTTGTTCCATTATGAATGATGAAATGAATGTTCAGCTTCTTTAAAATCAAATTGCTTCTAGCCACACAACATTCCTGCACCATTATCATTGTCCCACAGATGACTAAGAACTTTTGTGTGTGCATGATGTAGTGAAAGTTTTCCCGTTTTAACAGGGTTGAAATGGGTAATTAACCCTGATTTTCAAACTATTTAGTTAGTAGGCCCAATTCTTGATTTTCATGTTTTGACGGAGTCTGAGCTGGCTTCTTTTCCACGTGGAAATCGAGTCTTAGAGACTCGATTTTTAATCTATGGTCCACGGGCTGCCACATGGGTCTGGGGTCTCTCCATTTTTTCCTCCAAAAAACCCAACAGCTCTCTCTTCCTATCTCACTCTCTTTCTCTCTCTCACTCTCATACAAAACTCACCCCATTTCAAAACCTCAAATCAAACTCACCCTCCATATTTTCACATCCTCATGTCAGGTAAGGTTTCTCACTCTTTAGTTGTTAGTTACATATATATATATATATATATATATATATATGTATTGTTAGGTTTTTTTATGGGTATGTTATGACTATTTTTTTTTTTTTTTTTGGTTTGATATTGTTCTTTATATTTTTGATAGAATGATTTGAAGGTTTGTAATGGGGTGAGTTGTGTGTGTGTTTAGGTTTTTTTTTTTTTTTTTTTTTGGTTTAAGTATGATTAATGAATTTTTATTTTTTTATTTTAGGAACAAATGATAATGATTGAGTGTGTGTATGAGGTGAGTATATGCAAATGTGGGGTTTGTTATGCATATGATTTAACAAGTTAGTGTGTTTGTATGTGATAGGGTGAGTATATGCAAATGTGGGGTTTGTATATGCATAACTCTAACAAGTTAGTGTATATAAACTAATTTAGGCTTTTATAAAAAGTAAAAAAATATTGCAGATATATGTATTGTTAAGCTTTTTATCATGACTATTTTTTTGGTTTAGTTTAATATTTTTCTTTATTTTTTTGTTAGAATAAGTTGAAATTTTGTAATGGGGGTGTTTATTGTCTTTAGCTTTTTTATTTGTTTAAGTACAAAATGATAATGATTGAGTGTGTTTGTATGTGATGTGGGGTGAGTATATACAAATGTGGGGTGACAAGTTGTAATTTTTGAACTTTGAGTAGATTTTTTTTTTTTTGATAACCTTCAATATATATTTCAAAAACAAATAGAAAAAGACAAAGCAAGGGCATCTTTCTTACAAGCTGAAGCCACAGAGGCTGGAAGATTTCTCGGAAAAGAAGAAAATGAAGAACAGGATAGCAGTGCGTACTTTGCTGCTTCATGTGCAGCAGCGTTTCCACTTCTTTTAACCTAAAAAAACAAACAAGAAACAAAGGATTTTGCCCACAACCATATGTCAGACACCAAAGAGGAGATAGCCCATTGGGGGCAGCCCGAGTGGTCAAGGATAGAATCAATACTGACTTTTGAGTCACTTTCCACAATGATCTCCCTCCAGTTTTCACCTCTGGCTAGATGAAGAGCCCATAAAATAGCTTTAGTTTCAGCTGCAATTGGTGATCTCTTTGGCAACAACTTGGACTAGGCCTTCAATGATCATTTCTGGCAACCACCGCAATAACTGAGTTTGCATCCACATTGATCTTGATAAAACCCAGGCGAGGTGGGGACCATCGGATCACTGGTTGTGCCATTAAAGAAGCTTGAGGCTTGGAGAACACGTTAGCACATTCCTTAAACTTTGCCTCGATTCTACCAACGGATGCCTAAATGTCGACAGGACCTTTTAGGTGGATGACGGCATTACGGATACACCATATCTCCTCCAAAGTGAATGCCATTTTGGAAGATACCAACCAAAGATCATGTGCTTGACATATGGAAGCTGGTGGTTCAAGGATTAGCTTGGTGATGTCACAGACATGTGCTAATTGGACTTCCTTTGACTTGAATCCCCAACAAGCTGCAAACCAAAGTGCCTTGGTAGCAGGGCATCTAAAGAAAAGGTGAGAGGCAGATTCTACCTCTTGGTTACAAAGAACACACCATGGTTCAAGAATATCCAATCAGCTCATCAAATTTTCCCTTATAGGGAGTACATTGGTAGCAACTCTCCACAGAAACATTTAATTCTTTCAGGGCCTCTTATCTTCCAGAGCTTTGACCAATTAACTTCAGTGGTAGCCTAGGAGGGGGTGCTAGGCAAAAGCTTTTTATATGCAGATTTGACTGAGAAAAGTCCTTTTGAGTCCGGAATCCACATGAGCTTGTCAAAGCTCGGCCTAGAAGGGATTGGACTGGAGAGAATAGCATTAGCCAATATGGGGTTGAAGGTATCTAGGACAATGGATGTTCTCCAGGCACAGTGGTCTTGATCAATAAGTTGAGCTACTTTCATTTCCGATTGAACAATTGACTCATCTTTTGGGGAGGGGGTGAAACCATCAATCTAGGGTACCCAAGGGTCTAGCCATACATCAACTGACTGCCCATCTCCAATAATGAAACATGCTCCCTTCCGTACCACTTCCCTAGCTTTCTTAATAGCTTTCCAAATGGGGGATGCGTGTCTAGTAGCTTCCGTCCTCAACCAGTCCTCTTTTACCTTATATTTTGATCTAAGGATCCTCATACACAAGCTATCTCTTTTGGATGCCATCATCCATGCCAACTTTGCCAGTAAGGCAGAATTTAAGGAGTTGTTTTTTTTGAACCCCAAGCCACCATCACTACTTGGGCAGCATAAACTATCCCAAGATTTCCAAGCCAAAAATCTGCCTTCAAGTTTGTTGTCATTGTTAAATGAAAGAGATAAAATATGTTACTAACATATTACACTTGACTCTAATAGGTTCACAATCTCTGAAGAATATTGATATAAATGTATACTATGGTAGACCCCTTGTCAATCTTGGAGAGATTGACGGATTCCCATTTAAAGGGTCGGGTATCAAATGCTACTACATGATGATACGCTGTAAGTTGAAGACGTTAAATGATTTGAAGAAGAAAATAATTGAAGAATTGAATTTGAACCTTGTTTGTTATCACATACATATTATTTATTGTTACCCACAAGAAGTCCTTCATGAACGGATAAATTACGGGTATATGGCGATCAAAGAAGAAAAACATGTAAAGATCATGTTTAATAAGATCCATAAAATGCCCCAAGTAAATGCTACTGAGTTGTACATAAGTTTGAAGCAGCTTGTAGAAGCTGATACTGAGAAGGTGCAACAAACAACTACATCTTTACAATTTACAGCCCTAGATGATGGATGCATTACAATGGGAGGCTATACAATGGGAAGTTATATGCTCTCATCTCAAGATCATGCCGCTAATACTGGTGAAACACTCCAACCTCAAGAGACACATTTAGGGGAGGAAGACGAAGACAAAGACGAAGATCATGCTGTGAATAATGGTGAAAATCTTGATGATATGGATGAGTACGAAGAGAGGATTGAGTGAGGCGACTTTGACAGGGATGTGGATGACCATGAACTCGTTCCCAATTTTGAAGAGGAAAATATGGAGTATCATGATGAAGGCGATGCAGACGATGAAACTGGCATCCAGCATGATACAAATACAACCACTACCTACACACCTCTTGCCGAGTCATTCTACGCAAATACTTGGTAAGATATGGTTGATCCTTCACGTTTTCAGATACCATTTGTTTCTACTTGGGAAGATGGGATACATTTTAATAAAGGGTTGACTTTTGCAAATAAAGAAGTGGTGAAGCGTGCATTGATAATATACGCAGCAAAGGAGATAGAAATTTTTTTATTCGGAGGTCGACCAAAACTAAATTGTGCGCTGCATGCATTGACACCAACTACAAGTGGTATGTTGGGGCATTCATGAAGGCTAAATTTAATGGTCTGTGAATGGTCACATATTATGTGGGTCCACACAGTTGTATACCCTTTAGCCTGTGAAGAGACGGTAAAATGATGGATTCTAATTTTGTTGCATCAGAAATTGTGGGAAAATTACGACAAAATCATACTACTCGTATTGATGAGCTTTAGGAGATCATACGTACTAAGTATAATCATGAGCTTTCTTACTATAAGGTATGAGACGCAAAACAAAAGGCAATTGCTAAGATATTTGGGGATTGGGAGGAGTCTTACCAAAAGTTGCGAAAGTTGTTGATGGCATACTTGGATCAGGATCCGGGTACCCAGTACAACTATTTCACCATACCTAGGGAACCTGGTACTACGTTACTGTGCTATGTATTTTGGGCATTTACTCCATGCATTTAAATATTACAAGCCAGTGATCAATATTGATGAGACTCATTTGTATGGTAAATATCGAAGGGTGTTGATGATTACAATGACAACCAATGCTAACCAAAAGGTTTTGCCTCTCGCCTTTGCTATTGTGGACAAGGAGTCAAGGTGTAGTTGGGGGTGGTTTTTAGAGTGTCTCAGGAGTTCGATAGGGCATGTGATACCTAACGAGGACATTTGAATTATTTCTGACCAACATAAAGGTATCAAATGCGCCATTGCAGAGTGGCCTAGAGGTGATGACATAAGCATATGGGTATTTCATCGATATTGTCTTCGACATGTTGCTAGCAACTTCAACATACACTTTAATGACCCAACTCTAAAGGCATTGGCCTTGAAAGTTGGATATGCGACTTATGAAGCTAAATTTGAGTCCATAATGCAAACCATTAAGGATGTCAAGATTAATGCACTGAAGGGTGTAGAACCTGATGATCCCAATATTGCATGCCTGATACCATACACATATCTAATGAGTGACGATCTTGACAAATGGACCCAGTCACATGATGGTGGAAGACGTTACGGGGCAATGACAACCAATATCTCAGAGTGCTTTAATGGGGTACTTAAAGGTGCCCATGGTTTGCCCATTGCTGTAATGATTGAGTTCACTTGATACAAACTTGTTACATATTTCCACAATCGACATAAAGAAATTACTTCTCATCTCTCTTAAGGTAAGGTGTGGAGTGATTATGCAATGTGGATCTATAACAAAAATGTGGAGAAAGTTGGAGGACACACTCTGAGGAATTTTAATCATGAAGCTGGTGTATATCAAGTGGTTACCCCGTACAACGACCATAAAGGTGGAGGGGGAAACCACAGTCATGAAGTGCACGTATTTGCTAGAACATATGGTTGTGGAAAGTGGCAAAACATTAAGATCCCTTGTTCACATGTAATGAAAGTCCTTCAAGGTTTGCACCTTAATGCGACCACCTATATTGACCTATGTTACAGTTTGGAGAACGCCATTCACACATATGCACATCAATTTGTGGTGCCAAAGTCGGAGTCATTATGGAGGGACATTCGCCGACCACGGTGGGTGCCTGACCCACAGCTGTTAAGGGCCAAAGGTCGTCTTGTGAAGTCAAGAATAAGGAATGAAATGGATGGGGTACGACGAGAACAGGGAAGCCGGAGGGAAGATCCAAACTTGAGGGAGATTCAACTGAGGCAGCGATGCAGAGTGTGTCATGAAGAGGGGCATAACCGCAGAAGATTTCCAATTCCCGTGGGGCTTCGACAAGTGCTACAAACTAGGCAAGTGTTGTCCTTGTTTTTATATAATATGCTCAAAATATCATTTGATTGTTGTTCTTCGCATTTGGGAACTAACGATCGTATTTTAATATGGCTCAGGCGAGTGGAGACTCGATTTCAGAATGGCATTGTACGTGGGAGTTATTGTTATCTTTGGTATGGACAAGTGCTAGGTGACTATGTAGACTATGTTGTATCGACTCAGTTGTTATTTTGTTCATGGCTGAATGTTGTTGTAATTGAACTATTCGTTATCCATTGTACTCGTTACATTAGTTGTGTTGTGCAGCGTTTGCCTATAATGTCAGCAATGATAGTACTTTGGCAAGTTCAATGATAGCTAGTAATGTTTTTTGTGTGCCTCATGTAGTGGTTAAATATGTCTGCTCTGTAGGTAAGAGGGCAACTATAATGCCCATGAACAGTAACTAGTCTAATCCAGTTAAAATATATATATATATATATATATATATATATATATATATATAATGCTTGTATCTTTACGTAGCCCGTGTGATGTGTTTGAATCTGGTTTACTGCTGCAGGTGGGGGAAGGGAAAAAAATTCTTAGTGGAATGTGTTGTGGATCCGGTTTAATACAGGTGGTGGAAGAAAAAGAAAAAAAAATCCCAGTGGAAATCGAGTCTTTCAAACTCGATTTCCATTTGGGTGGCAGGATGGTAAATAACTGCCATTATAAATCGAGTTTCAAATGGTCGATTTATGATGGTTTATTTAACATCATGCCACCCAAATAGAAATTGAGTTTAAGAGACTCGATTTCCACTGGACATAATGCTAGTGGCATTTGGCAATAAATATTTTTGAACTCTTAACCTGGCGTACTCACAACTACTGAACTCGAGTATTGACTTGAAATCGAGTGTCTAATACTCAATTTACACTTTTTTTTAAAAAAAATAATGGAACTTGAGTATATAATACTCGAGTTCCACTGATTTTTTTTTTTTTTTTTTTTTACACCAATTTCAAAATCAGTTTGAAATTGAACTGACTTCCCTACATCTTCTCATCTGCAACGGCATGCCTTTATGAGGCCTTGTAAGACACAAATTTTATGCTAGAGAATGAATAAGAGAAAATTCCTAGGAGAGCAACAGTGTAACTACTAAACAAAAAAGATTTTGCACCATCATCTTATTAAACCAATAAGTCAAAATCTACAAAAACCAATTGATTGGTGTAAAAGGTTGCATTTAGCAACAAAAGAGTCAAATTCCAATACATAAAATTCCAATACTTATTTAACCCAATTAATAATTGAGTGTGTTTGTGTGGGTAAATGGGTTTAGGTTGATTTTGCCACCCCTATCTAGAATGAAGTATAAGATAATGGGGGTGTTTATTTCTCTGTCTTCATACTTCATATACTCGCTATGGTACCTTTACACTAACATCTAATTGAAGAAAGGTTTATTAGGACCAATGATACAAGCATCTGAAATACAATGGGATATTCAACAAGAAAATAAAAGAAAAGAAAAGTGGAAATCGTACCTCTCACTCATTTGAAAACAATAAATTTAGTGTAATAAATAGAGATGTAAATGAACCAAGCCTTGGAGTATTGAATGTTCAAACTTAGTTTCACTTTGAACCAAGCATACAAATAAAGGAGTGAAGCTAACTCATGGATCCACTAAAACCGATACTCGATCCAGCCCAACCCATTGAGTTAAGTCGGTTTTGGCCAAATAATTGCTATTAGCCTATTACCATTTAGTTCAGTGTTGTGGTATGACATAAGTGCAACATCAAATGAAATTTTTTGACGTAGGTAATACATTTAGCAATTAACCCACTGTCTCTGTCCACAAGAGAAACCATGCTAACTTGAGGCTTGTCTCACAATCATGGGTGCCAATCTATTATAGAAGTCAGTCCCTTATGCTCATTTACCCTGTTATATATTACAATTCTTCATTTCTACATGTTGATATCTTTCCTAATTTGGCTTGCTAGTTCTTTGCCTGTGACATTTATATTTCCTTTTGCCAGAACATCAAGTTTAAACCATGTCATGGAATGTTTATTCATTTACAACCTTTACAATTAACATGATTCAGGTTCTCAACAAAATGATTTGGACTTTCTATGTAAAACCGCCATCACTCCCAACCATAGCACAATATACAAAGCAAAAAATAGGACACTTTTGCTACCCTAAACAAAATTTTCTTACAAACGAAGTTTTTGGCATCTGAAAGAAAACAACAGATGCCTAACGAAGTCCAAGAACCTGCTTATGAGAACTAAAAGCATGACCAAAATGTCAATTGCCATTTCAACTAGTCCTCATCCATCCCTGCAGGCTGATCTCTCTTTGGACCCCCTTGAACCAAGCCATTATAATCTGTGACATAAAAAGGGATGGTATAATTAATAAAACTCATGTGAAAAGAAAAATTACCAAAGTAACCGAGATTCAGTTCCATATGTGTTATAATTAATCAGGTGATATAAAACCTATTGTAATTAACAATATAAGCAAGCAAAAAGTGCACTCTCCAAATTAGAAGTTTCATATATGTGCACTCTTCTAATTGCCGTTTGATATCAGATCTATTTCTCTTTCTTTCAACCTCTTTTTCTTTGTAAGTTTGATGGTGACTCCGACTAGAATCACTTCCGCATTTATCCCTTCTTTCACTGTGCTTCTCGAAGCTGGTACGGTGGTGTACATGCCTCCTTTTACTATGCCACTTTGGGCTACTGGGCATATCTTCTACTTCTGAACTTGATCTTTGTGTGTGATGATGTGACCTTAGATCCCTAACAGCAATTGAGGGATGAGATCCCTTCTCACATCTTTCATCAACCAAGTTGTTATCATGTACATAATTATCACGCTGATGTTTCTTCTGTGACCTCTGAGTGAAGCTGTCCTCAGAGTAACTAACACTCCTTTCCCTGTTTAAAGAAGATTTACGGTCATGTGATCTTTCTATCTCATTATAGGGACCCCTCTTACTAAAATCATCATTTTCATAATCATCACGAGATAGTTCTCTGTTGAGCAAAGAAATAGTAATAAAAATTAGGACAAATATATATATTAAGGATCCAAAGCTGACTCCAAGATTTGGGGAATGAGGCTTGGTTGTTGCTAATGTTGTTATAGCTTGGTAATAATCCAAATGAGGAGGAATTTTGATGCAATGCAAATCTCAACTTTAGAATCATTATAGGGAATCATATAACATGATGTGTAGTATTTTTTATTATAAGTTCATAGCATGTGATAAGTTGATATTGGCCACCAATTTGAGCCAAAGTA
Organism: Quercus robur; assembly: GCF_932294415.1. Classification (NCBI taxonomy): domain Eukaryota; kingdom Viridiplantae; phylum Streptophyta; class Magnoliopsida; order Fagales; family Fagaceae; genus Quercus; species Quercus robur. The sequence continues at coordinate 15,132,271 of NC_065535.1, read as the reverse complement.
CCAAGAAAAAAAAGTTGGCATACGAATTGAAACAAGCAAATGGCCACAACACCCCCCCCCCCCCAAAAAATAAAGAAATACAAAATGAAAACGGCAACACAATTTGGCTTAAACAAATGCAAAAGACTTTTATGTGAAAGCGTTGGTACAATCTTATAAGAATGGTAGGAGTAGATGGACTGAAAAAGTTGGCATGCTAATTGCAACAAGGGAATGGACCCAAAAAATAAATAAACAGAGAAAAATACAACAAAAACGCCAACACAATATGGCTTAGACAAATACAACGTGACTTTGAGATGAAAACATCGGTACAATCATATCAGCAAAATCAGAGTTGATGGACCAAAAACAAAGGTTCATGAGCACAACATTTAAAACTTCACAAAAACCCACCAAAATATTCTCAGGGTCAGGAATCAGATTCTTAAGTAATACTCCTATTCGGACCCCCAAGCTGGGCATCCCAAATTCTTAGTCCATAAGGAAGCCAATCATGCCCCCCATAGAATGAAAGGATTTAATTGTGCGTAGTTGTTGAAAAACTAAAAAGATTTTCACTTGGTAACATATAACGAATGCAAGTTTTTTGTGAAAATTGGTACCTTTCTGTATCTTCCAGACTCCATAAAAGGCTTGTCTCCACCTACAATTTTACCATATGCATCAGAATGAAAATAATAATAATAATAATAATAATAATAATAATAATAATAACAATATTGGAGATGAAATCTTAAAGAGGTTTGCAGTGAGGCTACAAAAACACCGTAGATGTCAATTCTACCTACAGCATTGTTAACCCAAAATCCCTTCTTTTTCTTTAGACTGGATTTAGCTGTGGTAATATTAGAAATAGAAAAATTAGAGCAACAGAGCCAATCTCAGAGTAGAAATAAATACATGCAGACAATAAATATCATAAGGAACTATAAGCTAGTAACAATCATTTAGAATGCAACTCAAACACATTATTAACAGTGGGAATATCATAATTAAAGAATTTGCCAAAGAATGAGGTCATAGAATTTTGATAAGATTATACCTTCCTCGTGCATGGCCAAAATTTCCCCTTGAAAATCATCAAAAGCAGCCAAGTCCTCAGGTCTACTTTTGATGTCCATAGGATAACAAGAGCCATGTCATTCTCCATTCATTTTGTTTATCTTATGTGACATGGGTGATGCTTTCAAAGGATTCTTCACACCCGAATGATTGATACCAATGCCACCCATGGATGTATTATTTTTTATCTGTAAGTCATAAGCAGATTCTAACATAATTTGATTGGATCCCCTCCCTGTTGCAATGGGAGAGTAGGGCTCTGGCTCTCTTTGGAGGATAGTCACACCACAAGAGACATCTTTTGCTTGAATTCCAGATTCACCGTCTACTTTTAGATTAATAACTAGTTATTCACTAGAATTTAGTAGGTGTAAGAAAGGAAACTTATATAACTAATTTTCCTACCTAGAGCATATTGACAAAATGCAGTGCCTAAACCGGTGTTTAAAATTTGAGACTTAAGGAAATGTTCAATTGCTTGCCTAAGAGATACATTTGGTAGTAGATCTTCTACTCTGCCTCTGGTAGAAAGACACTTAGGACACCTTCGTTTCTCAAGCAGCACTAGATGAATACTTGTACCAAAATATACACAAGCAAGGTACAAATATGTCAGATACAAAAAGAAAACAACTGTGGATCACCAAGGCCTATCAAAAATTGAGGTTGCCTGTAGAATTTTGTAAAGGAAGAAACATAAGCTTCTCACTAGGCTCAAATCATTTTGTTATTTACTTTAGGCAATTGATAAAAAAATGCATAAGCTCTGTGCTTCGGTCTATGCATTTCTAAAGAAACATACAACTTAAAAATGAAGAAAGAACAATTCGATTTAAGCAATTATAACATGTACATAACCAAAAAAAAAGAAAAAAAACTTACATTTCTGACAAAAACTATGCTGGCAGCAAGGTATCATCACAGCCTCCTTGAAAAATGAATCACAGAGAGAGCACTTTAGCTCTGATGGCAAGTAGGCGTTTTGCATGGCCGGAGGATTAGCATCAATCACCCTTCATAATTCCAATGAGTACAAAGAATCAGATATTTGAAACCAAATGACCAAAAGAACAAATAAGGATATGACTAAGTACATATCCTACCTTTCTAAATTTTTATCTTCTTCAACTTTAAGTATTGACTTTTTCTGGGGCATATTCCCTTCAGCTCCACAATGTGTAGGATTTGCCATTTAAATTTAAGCATGGTAAGCATCAAGCTGCATCTTGATTTTTTAATATACATTTGGACACATTACATACCCCTGGGAATAACCTCACTGAGGTCACTTCCTTCATGTCTTTGACATCCTTCCTTAGATGGTTTCAAGCATCTGAATACACATAAGAATCAATTATGAAAATTGGGGGGATAAGCCAAGAATTAACCATAAGTATGACCCTACAACAACAATCTTGCATAATTAAAAGTTCCACAAAAACAACTATACCTTGTAAGAGCATCATTTCTCTGATCACTTCCAGTGCATACATTCTTGTTAGCATCAAGGTCCTCTCCAGAAAAGGTCGCCTCAAGAATAGGATACAAGTCGATCCCAAAGTCATCAAAGTCATCCACTTCAACATTCTGCAAAATATAAAAGTTTGATTGAGATGTAAAATCATATAGTTAAGTAAAATATGCAAGCAAAGTGATTTAAATGTTGAGATAAAAGAGAGTAAAAAAACCATCTTAGACATCTATGCACTTTCCAAAAATAAAACGATATTGTAAATGTGCACATTGGACTTTCATCAGCACTTTCTCTCTGGCCTCTGCCCTGAAGGTCCTCGAGTCAATCCCAAAATCCCAAGCTTAAAACTTTTGTGTAATTTGCTTCTTAAAAAGATTCTAACATAGAACCCATGGCGTTCAATGTGAAAGAAAATAACTATATGATAAATAAATAAACAATGCAGGAGTATACCACAAAACATGGATGATAATGACGTGACATGCGTTGTGAAGGGTTGAGTTGATTGTAAAATTTAGAATTTAAGATTTGAGTTTAGATTGAGGTGTGAATTCCCTCTCTCTCTCTCTCTCTCTAGAAAATGCAAGTATTAATTTTCTGGAATCAATAAATCTCTTAACACAAATTATAAGATACGCGGAGAAGAAGCTAAACCATTTATCCATCAATCATCATAAAGCAAGTAATTCTAATATTTTTGTTGACAGAGTAATTGAAAAGCCTTCCAATGGAAAGCAAATTTGTTGACATACCATTGGAAGAGTAGAATTAACCAACTTTGAGGGCTTGTTCTGGACATTCTTAATCATGTTAAAGTTCACCCTAAAAAAAAAAAAAATATCATGTAAAAAGCAGCACCAAACAAACATCAGATTTGAAATTTTCTCAGCTACAATATAAAATTGCCAAAAAAAATTTAAAGTTAAACTTACATATTAGAAGGAGCTGATCCGGTAGGCACTCTTTTGATTATCACACTTGAACAACTCGGAATTTGAAATTTCTCATCAGAGTACTCTGAATTAAAATTCAAACAAATTAACAACAATAGATTTTAATCAAAATGCATTATGGTTTATAAACTTTGGAGAGTTATTACAGTTACAGAAATCCAAACCAAGTGATATTTGACAGTTCAAGCAAAAAAATTATTTCTTTGATAAATAGAAAAATGATTTGCATAATATGCTAGTTAATTACCTGGTCCACTCGCAGTACAGTGCAAGCAGCATTTGCAGCATATTTAAGAGCAAAGAACCGGTACAAAAGCCAAAAAAGAAGCAATTGTGCTTGTAAATACAAACAATGAATGTCTGTAAAAAAAAGAAACACAATGATTCCAACTTTAAATCATTGCAAAACAATGCTACACCAATTTCTTAAGGTTCCATATTTTGATTAAACCCTAGTGGTAAATGCTACACCAAAACAATGCTACACTAAATCATTGCAAAACAATACTACTAGTTATGATTAAACCCTAGTGGTAAATGCTTGGTATGATTTTCTACCAATCATTTACCACAAGGGTGATTATTGAAACGAAATCTTTATTGGGCAAAAGTGAGCTAATATTTTAAAGGTTTTATATACTCACCTGCTTTATGAGCTTATAAATGGGTGCCAAAGAATGGCCACGCAAAAAATTTTAAACATTAGCATCGTGTATTATAGAAAGATGATAGATAGAACAACAACTAAAAGAGGTGTTCCTTGTCAAGATGTACCTACTCAGCAGAATGAATTAAGATAGTTCCTTTCGTTTTAGTTGCAGAAGAATCAACACCACCAGCAAACACAGCAACCTAAAGGAAAATCATTCAATATGAGCTACAATTTCAACACCATTAATCAAAGGACTTCCCAAATTTAATGAATGCCAGTGAAAATCGTCAATACTTGCAAAAGAAAGAACAATACTATAGACTTAGCAAAGGCAGCAGCTCTCTTTTTTGATACTATCAGAAGAAAATGAGCTAGAACTCAATCTTAAAAATGAACATTTGTAAAGAACTGAAAAATGGTACTGCCAACTTACTGGAATAGTTCGCTAATTTGCTTTAGCCTATACAAATAACAAAACCATATATATACACACACCAAGACATTCAATAGCCATTCCTGATAAGAGTTATACTTTTAACATGTGTGAGAGCATATCAGTATTACATTTAAGACTCAATTAACAACAAATTATCAGATTCAATACATTTGAAACCAGTTGACTCTTACCTTACACCTCGAGTCCCATCAAAAGTGCACAAACCAATCTGTGACCAGATTTTCATTGGTTGGTCCTGGCAAAGTATAGTGTTTGGCATTAGAATTGAACAAGCAACCATCATACAACAATTAGTTAAACCCATAACCTCACCCTCCACTTCACTCTTACAAAGGAAGAAGGTATCAATTTGAGTTACCTTTTTTGAATCTTACGCCATCTCGTATAATGAGGAGCAGGTCTTGCATGTCCATTGTTAGATGCCTTGGGCCCAACTTTGTGTCCATGTTTGTGGCCCCCTGTCCCACAAGAAGGTGCCCTTGATATGCGTTTCAGCCGACTTGCTGGCTCTACAGGTAACCCAACAGCTTGCTCAGCCTAAACATAGGGTGGGTCGATGTCCGAAGAAGGGCCAGTGGATATACTGTGGGAGGGTGGCTCCGTGTGCATGCCAGGAGGGGTTGGATCAATACCCAGGTCAAATGATGGAATGGGTGACAGTTCAGAAAATGACCATGGGGTGGGTGGACGGATGTCAGACCCAGGACATAGATGTGGGGTGGGTGGAGGGATGGTGGGCCTAGGGGATGGATGTGGGGTGGATGAAGGATTGGGGATAAGGACAACCTGAGGGGTAGCAACAAGCGGACGTTAGGCAGGAGCTGTGCTCGTGCCTGAGCTCTCAGTAGTGCTTGGCCTCTGAGTAGCTGCTGTTGCAGGAGTAGCTGCGTCCTCATTCGGGGCCTCAGGGTCCAGAGGTCATACACGGCCAATCGCTTGCACTGCATTCAGCACATCAGTAATGTCCAGGTGGTCCTCCGTGCCCACTGAGTGACGGCTCAACAAACGGAGGTATTCTTCAATCTGCACATGGAAAAACCAAGTATATTAGTAATGCAATACCAAATCAACAATGCCAAATCAACAATACCAAGTCTATTAAAGATGTAGCTAGTAGATAGCGTAGACAAAAATGCTAATTAAAAATTCAAATGAGCAGAAAATTAAAAATGATAAGAATGGGAAGAAGAATGTATACCATAAATCTAAAGGCTGAAATAGGAAATATGACCTTAGAGCATCTTAAATTAGATTTTTAAATCAACAAAGTTCTCTATAAGGAATCTTAAGTAGACAATAGCTTTAAAAGGGAGGTTTGATGCTAAGTATACATTGAACCACATATATCATGCTCTCTAAATAGTGGTTTCATGCTAAGAAGTACGGTAAGATGTAGAAGACATGGAGAGGTTACCATTAGAATTAATGTAGCACCGGGGACATCGATGAACCTCTGAGTTACCCTTTTGAACTAGTCGAAGTACTGATGCTGTGGAGGCATATCACCAAGCACTGCTTCACAACACCGTTGAAGGAGATTACCCCACTCCACGATATGCACAGCATGTTTTCGCATCAAATCAACACCGACCTTCCCCTTCAAATCAATGGCATGAAGCACGGTGTCAGTGTCAACATCATGGGGAATTTCTTAAATCATCCCAAATTGACGAACGACACGATCCAGTGTATGTATCTCTACTAGGTCGAAACATACAAGCGACACCATTGCCATCCACACGGCTCTCCCTGCAACGCACCATGGTGGAAGGTCCTCTAAATCAGCTTTATACGGCTGCCACACCACCTACAGTAGCCCAAAAACAAGTACGCAACACATTAGACAACTATGTTTATATTTCAAAGTTCACCAAATGTATATCTTGTTCCTAAATATGTTAACATGTTAAACAAGGCATTTTCATACTTAGCCTAGCAACATTGAAGCTATTTGCTGGCGATACCTGTCCCTGAAAACGTGGGCAGGCCTGTTTTTCTTATTTGGGACCCACAACCACCTACAACAATCAAGAACAAGGGATCAATATCTAGAGCTTTCCTACTAAGATAATGTTATGACTAAAACAATAATGTAATCACATATAACTACTAAGATAATCTTATAGATATTTACTCAATTAATAATATCACTAGAATAAGAAACAGTCCTTATAAGGTAGAGACTTACTTCAGGGACAGTGGACCACGCACTGGAGGACTATAAGCACCCACTGGCGGGCCGCGCTCAACTGCCGGGCACAAATAGGGGAACCTGGCCTATGCCCAATACTGGACCAACAATAAGCACCCACCAATCTGACTAGCGTCCTTATCGCTTGCCTTGCATAACCCTCGGTACAACCATGTAAGACAAACACTTCCCCAACTGTACCTTCATGAGTTGCGAAGGTCTTCCAACTGCTGCACCCACATTAGATGCACCCTATTGTCGAATTTGTCTATGAATATTGTGTCCCCCAATAGCGCTAGGATGTATTATCGTGCGTACTTATGCAGCTGATCCTCTTTAGCATTAGGCGGCAATGGATCAGTAACTTGCTCCAAAAGCCTTTTGATGAGAATCCTCTGGCTAGTAAGTTGCTTATGCTCTTGATTTATAGGTCGAAAACCAAGGAAGTCCCAATACACATTCACTCAATCTTTCTGTGTGCTCCCTATTATAGCGTCACCATCAACAGGAAGCCCGAGAAGAACCTCCATATCCTGCAATGTAATGGTGACCTCACTATGTGGCATGTGGAAGGTGTGAGTCTCCAACCGCCATTGCTCCACTAAGGCTGTTATTAGGCCATGGTCAATCTCTCTTCCTAGTTGCCTGAGGAGTCCCTCCAAACCAAGTGCCTTGATGATATCAACGACTTGGTTGTCCACCATTGGCTCTCGGTTGGAGAACTTTTCAGTATGGCCATAGCAGGTAAGGGCCCCTTGATGAGAATGCAAATTGTCATATTTTTCTCCCTTAATGTTTAGTCTTTTATATTTATTTGGTGCCTAAATGTACTCAATATTCTTATATTTTGATTTAGGATGCAAATGGAGGCGTTAAGTGCAAAACGTAGCAAATTGGGTGATTCTAGACAGCTTTGACATCACTTCGTAATCTGGGCATAACTATCTCATCCAAGCTCCGATTGAGATGATTCAAGATGCTATCGAACGCCAAGACAAAGCTCTACATCTTTCATGTTTTGAGTTTTGAGAGATATGGGCTGCATCAAGGTCTAAATCGGGATTGAAGTTGTTGCACCTGCACTGCTGACGTTCTAGAATGTTCCTTTGCCTGAAATTCTAATACGCGTATCTGATGTGGTTTATTTTTGGAAGCCTCCAGATCTGATGCACGAAATTTCCAGCTAAAAAATACCACTTTCCTAGTTATATTAGGACTTTGTTTTATTTTTAATATTTTTCCTTAATTAGTTAGATTTGGATATTATTATTGAGAATATTTTTAGGAGATTTTGTAAGCTTGGAAAAGGGGGAATTAACGTGTAAAAGGGGGGAGGAGAAATCAAAATTACACACACACGCCTCTCTCTCCCCTCTTCTCTGATTTTTCCTTTGAGTTTTCTTCATGGCCCTGCGTGGCTAAAACTTTTATACTTGGTTGAAGGAAATTGAAGCCTTGAAATCAATAAAACTGTGAGATCTAATTTGTTTTTATTGTTTGATTTATGCTTTGAATATCGGATGTTCTTCTGTGATTATTTTTATGATTGTCTCGTTTAATTACTAGGAGGCCTACTAGTTTATTATTCGTTGCAATCTACTGCTAGGTTAGATATCAAACCGTAATTGTTTGATCTCTCTAACTTGTGAAGCAACCAAGATTTAATGATTTGCTGCGTCAGAAATTATTAGATCTTAGGAAGAATGCTCGACTAAATTAAATGCAATCGCTTGTGTTTGTGTTGTTTAGCTTCGTCGATCTCTCTAGTTCTTAAGGCTACTACTAGATTAAATCTTTAGCGCTTGTCTTGGGTTGTTTAGTAGTTAGGGTTTATTAGATCATTTGTTTTCTAATTAACTACGACTAAGGAGAGATAGAAAAATAGTTCCAATGGTGAATATTCAAAGTGTGAATTGATATATACTTGCATTGATGATCAGTTGTAAAATTCCGATGGTGGATGTTTACTTGGACCAAGGTTTGTTCTCTTGATTGATTTTGATATTTTGATTTGAATTGTTCCTTAGTTGTTTTTCTTAAAATTGTTTTCATTATACTCTACCTCCCCCCTCCCTTCCTTGTTCACTAGCATAAAACTAGGTTAGATACTCTCCGTGGGAACGATCCTTACTCGCACTACTACATATATTTTTAGGAGTATAGGTTTTATTTTTGGTTGCCTGCGACAGCACACCAACCCTGGATCCTGCACAAAACAGAACCATGGATTAATATATGACAGTAAGTGCATGTACATTGTATAAATTAAATGCGTGTACATTCGTTAAATCGAGTTTAGTGCTGTGTTTTACCTGCCCATTCCAAATAGCTTCTGACCGATAGGTGGGCTACAACTCCAACACCGACGTGCCATACTGCACAAGAATGATAAGCAATTAGCACGTATTAGACATGATTGAAAAAAAAAAACAAAAAAAAACAAAAACAAAAACAATCTAAGAAATATTCTTAAAAAACAACTACCAATCATCACTCCACTATAATTGACATTTTAAGTCAGACAAAAAGGATTTTTCTGGAATAGATTTATGCTCGAGTCTTTTCTCTATTGATCGGCAACAAACTTTAAGTTGACCATCTTAAACCAGGTAAACATACCATTCTACACATTGCAAATAAATATGAAAACATAATTATTACCACATGACATGAGACATAAATAAGGGTTCAAAGAATTGTGTATATTGAGAAATAGTTTTTGAAGAAGTTTCTTGCCAAAAACATTGGCATTTTACAATCTTGTATCTATTATATCTCTTCAATGTAGTTGCTAAAATTTCAACTTTTCATTTCCAGAGAAGAAACAACTATAACCAGGGCAGGAGAAGGTTGAATGGGAGAGCTTTCAAAGCTCAACGAGAGGATAGCATTAGACGAACGGTTTATGTTTCTGATATTGACCAGCATGTAAGTGGAAATTTTGGGAATTTCTAATCATCTTGATGGTTGAATATATAAATATAAGGTCTTTATTTGGTTCTAATTTTTGAATAATAACTTTAATAAATTCTTTTATCAAATGTAGGTCACTGAAGAGCAGCTTGTTGCCTTATTTAGTAGTTGTGGCCAGGTAAGTTGCAATGCTCATTTGAACACTAATCAATCCATTGTTTTTTCAATGCTTTAATATATTTGAACCTAGGAGCTGCATTTTGATTCTTTGATAATATTTTAATTCACTTAGAGAATTCTTTTCCGTTATAACTTTGAAGCTGGCTAATTCATTTTAATTTTTTATTTTTTATTTCATCCTAGAGAACTATGCCAATGGGCTCTAGCTCAAAAGGCATTTCCTTCCCCCATAAGAAAGATTGGAGGATAAGGTTATGGATTCAAAACCCACTGCATGTGCGTGCAAACTTATCAAAAATAAACAGAAGAATTAAATCATGTAAGGGGTAGTTGTCACAATTTGGCTATGTGATCCCCTGAGGCTTTCACATTTTAAACTTTTTGTCAATGAGTTCATCACAAAAATTTTGTGGAACATATTCAGCAACTATATATGTTTTCTTGAGTCCATTGTTCCTTTGAATGCAATGAGAAAATTTACAGGCTTGACCAATTGCAGTTGCTGCCTAGTGCCTACCCTTAGATGCCCCTTGCTCCATTGGTAGCCCCAGCATGAATACCATTATTAATATAGCAGTCTCTGATACTACTTCTAGCATGTAGCCATTGTAAGGGCCATTTCCTAGCATGCTACCTAGGCATGCAGCTTCTAGCAAGCTGCTTGAAATGACACTCCCCCATTCTTCGAAACTATCTTCTTTACTCTACTAAGCAAGTAAAATTTTTTACTCTACTGTTTGGCTGTTTTTATTTCACTTTTATTTCACACTCTTCTTAATATGAGCTATGCTGACCCTAATTTTTTTTTTTTTTTTTTTTGGTAATAAGGCTTGGTTGTTGTTATTGTTATTTTCTTAACATAAGCTGTATGGATTTGTTAAGGGAGCTGGTGCCATGAGCCTTGTAGCTCAATTGGCGCTTCCTAGTGTTTCTAATGGAGATGTCTAGGGTTCAAAGGGAGTTGGTGGTTTGTTAAGGGAGCTAGTGGTTTTCGTTTTTTGGTAGTTGAATTCTTATGTGTATAATGTAGAAGGATTTTGATTGTTATGATGAAGTATCTACCTAACTCTCAATATGTATACTTGGGCATGCACTAAATTGTAGTTTTCGAAGTACTAATTTATGTAATGGAACAAGTATATGTGAAAAAAATTCATTAGAAGATGAATGGTAAAGTTGTCACTAGAAAAAGTAAATACGCTAGTTGTGATCATCACCTAGAAGTCTAGAATGGTTATCTGAGTATAGAGTGTTGGGACCTGATGCATGCCAGAGATTGGTTCTCTCCATGCCCTTTTTGGGACTAAGAATGATTCTTGGGGTTTTTATTTTTAATTTGTAAAATCGGAAGTGGTCGTATTGCTATAACTACCTCATTGATAGGGCTAATGTACTCTATCAATGGTCTTGTATTACTTGTAGTCTGAGTTGTGGTTGTCCACTGAATGATTAGTATGGATGTCTTTGAAGGGCTTTAGTAATTTTATAAGCTGTTAAATTTGATAGTTTCATTAATTAGAAGTTAGTAAGCTACAGCTCAATTGGCACTTCTTTCCCTTGTAAGAGCAAGGTGGAGGGTGAGGTTGTGCATTCAAGACACATTGGGTGTGTGTGTGTGTAACTTACCAATAAAAAAATAAAAATCATTGATTAGAATAAGAACCAATCATGATGGGGATGTTTATAATTATCTTTGACTGCTCAAATAACATAATCAAGCCACCTTTGGTGATATATGACTGTTGAAAAAAAAAAGTATATATATATATTCTTTTTCTGCTCTATCTTTGTTTGTTATATACTTTCCTTGGTAGGTGCAATTTGATAATAAAAAAAATTCATCATGTTTCGTTACTGTTGTGTAATCTCTAGTTCTTCACCACCATAGCCCTTTTAACTACTACCTCATTCCTACAAGAGTTGCAGTCAGCAATATTAGTTTAATTTTGCCAAATTTATTTTCTGATTTAGCTCCAATATTTGCAATTATTTCTTTTTTCTTTTTTCTTCTCATAAGTACACTGATTTAAGATCTTGTTCTCACTATGCGTTTGAATCTGTCTTCTATGTATCTCCCCTTTTATATGAGTCATTGGTTGAAAGGTTTTGTGGTTGTGCTCCTTGATAGAGGTTTAATACTTTTTTGCTGTTTTTTATGATCTTGTTAGTTCCCAAACATGGGAGGTTATGGTGCATGTCTACCATGGTAGGGTGTATTTATTCTGTATTCAATACCTGCCTTTTCTGTTTCATGTACTTTAGATTCAACTAGACTAATTATTTTTATTCTAAGAAAATATACCCTCTTTTCATATATAATAATTTTCAAAATTCTTAATCCCTTTTCTAAAAAAAAATTTAAGGGCATTTTTCCCCCAATTAAATCATTGGGTGAAAATACTGTCATGGTATTAAATGTTCAAAATTACCCATAAGTCCTGAACAACAACCTTCACCCTTTACAACAACAATAAAGCCTTAGTTTCAAAATTTTGGGGTCGGCTATGGATCCTCACTAGATTAGTTAGGGTTAGCCTCATGTATTTTTTTTCCCTATCCTATTCTATCTAAATTCATGAGATCTATTACGTCCTTCATTGATATGTCCTTTTTTATTACTTCTACTTATGATTTTTGGTCTTCCTCTACCTTTTTTTTGTTCTTTCAACTTGGATCAAGTCACTCTTTCATGCCGGTGCATTAGTCTCTCCTCTGAACATGATTTTTCTTATTTTTTCATCAATAGGGGCTACCCTATCTTTAAGCAAATTTCCTCATTTTGAATCATATCTTTCCATGTTGAAAGAACTCCATTTGAGCATGTTTTACAAATTTACAAGACTAATGTGCATTGTTGTTTCCTATACAGATTATGTACAGCTTGTGATTAAAAATTATGTTAATTTCTATAGACTAAATTTTGAGACCTAGTTTGAATTGTATGAAATATTACATCCATTTGTTTCAAATGAATCAAGTATCAAAGAAATTGGACTAGTATTGAATGTTTTATGAGTTTTTCATTCTAACTCTTAATCTATCTTTGACGGAATTGAGTTTAAGGGCTTGTACAAATTTTAATTAATCATTGAGGAATGAGACTGAACTGAAATTTATAGAGTATGAACTAATCATATGTATGGTTGTTCATATTAAGTTTTATGCCAATTGGAGACTTTTAAGTAAGTTAAATTAAGTTCACAAGCAGACTGATTTACATTAACTTGAATATGTAAGAGTAATGAAATACTAAGAAATTAGAGACGTAAAGCTTGGTTTTGGATTATTATATTAGATTTTCATTTGATGTCACTATCCATTGATATGTGTTTTAATACTTGATCAAGTTTATTATGGCTTCATTCAATGGCTTAATACCTAAAAGAAACACATGTACTTCAATATCCCAACAAGTACATAAATTTATATATATATATATATATATCGCTCCAATTTCTCCATTCTTAGTAACAATTTACCATAATTGACCAAATCAAACTTAGATCAAAGTAAATTTTGATCAACAAAGCACTAAAATTAAATCCTCAACAAATATAAACAAACCCAGAAACATAGTCCGATTCCACTACAAATATAAACAAACCCAAATACCCAGAAACATAATCTGATCTAAAAAAACAATAAAGCTTCGATCTTTTTTAACAGTTCTATTAGAAATTCAAAATAGAAACCAAAATAGAAAAAAAACGAATTGAAACCAAAGTTTCTTTGATTTTTCCCACTATTTCTAGGCAACCAAACGGTGAAAGTGAAACACACTTTGAAGCAACTCACCTTTTTTTTTTTTTTTTTTTTTTTTTTTTTTAGTTTTGAGAGACCGCGTAGACTGAAGGAACTCAAAGCTTTGTGAGTGAGAGTGGAGACTTTATCAAAGCTCTGTACACCTCGATGTGGCTTTATCAAATCTTTCGGCGAAGGTGATGAATGTGGAATAGACTAAGTGAGAGAAGAGGGTGATTGGCGAAGGTGATGAATGTGAAATAGATTGAGTGAGAGAAGAGGGTGAGTGAGAGAGGCGCTGAAGTGTGAGAGTGAGAGGGTGAGACTGGTCTGCGTGAGAGAGAGGGTGAGTGAGAGAGTGGAGACTTAGATTGAGGTGTTAATTTTTTAAAAAACCCTATTTGAAACCGAGTCTTTCCCGGTCTTCCACGTGGTTCAACCACATCACAGCCAGATCGCCATGTGGACGCCACATAGGAAATCAAGTCTTAAACTCGATTTCCAGATAGACCTCCTGCCAGGTCAGATTTGATCAAAACATGAAAACCGAGTCTCAAAGACTCGATTTATAGGCCCAAAATCGAGTATTTAAGACTCGAGATGTTAGTAAATAATATAATTTGAGAACCAGGCCTACTAACTAAATAGTTGGAAAATCATGATTAAATTCCAATTTTGGTCTTTTAAGAGTATGGAGTTGTGTTTTTGGTTTCCTGTTATGATACATTCTCGGTTTTATCTGTTTACCTTTGCTTTTTACAACATTTTCAAAAATTGTATAAATAATAAGGGCCTGTTTGGTCATAGTTTTCAAAAATTGTTGTTTAAAAAGATGTGAAAATTGTGATTTAAAAAGTGTTGTTGAAAAAAGTGTTTTTAGTGTGAATAAAACAAAAAAATGTGTTTGGTATTATGGTTTAAACAATATTTTTTAGTGTTCAAAAAATATAAAATATGTGTTTGATAGGTGTGTTTTGCATGATAAAAAAAGTTGACCAAAGTACAAAATAAATATATTTTAAATCAGGAGAGAGAACATGATGGGCCCATAAATCACAAGAGAGAACATGACTGACCAAAACATTTTTAAAAAAATTGACCAAAGTACGAAAAAGTTGGCCTGAGCACTAGTGTTTGTTGTTTAAACTAATTACAGAATTGCCACTGAGCACTAGTGTTTGTTGTTTAAAAACTGTCTGGAGATGATTTCAAAAATGGGTTTTATAACATTGGTTTTTGAACCATGTTTTCCAAACAATAGGAAACATGATTGGTACGCCAAACACATTTTTTTTTGTGTTTAAACATGGTGACCAAACGGCGCCTAAGCACCAAAACCAAGTAGAAATAGAAGATCCCATCATCTTTTTTTAAAATTTTTTATAAGAAGATCACATCATACCAAAACAAAATAGAAATCCACAAGGCCAGATGTTGCAACAAAATCCAAAATTCAAAAGTGTAAATTTAAAAAAACGCAAAATTCCAAAGGAATGCACCCATCAAGAAGATCAAGCAAATTTTCAAGGCCATCTTGTACAACAATTTTGGGCTCAACGATGGTTTTTTGTTCAACGGCAATGTTCCTAGGTTCGACGGTGGTGAATTACGGACAGTGGACGTTGCAAGCAACAGTGGGTTGAACGACTACTCTAGCAGTGTTCCTGTGTTCGACGGCAAGTAGATTTGGTGTCAAAGCCTCAAAATCCTGATAACAGAGCAAAGAGTAAACTTTACTGTGAGAGAGAAAGAGAGCATAAATAATTAACTGTTAAAGGGTTTAGAACATCCACAGAAAGAGATAAAGTAACTTTTAGTGGAGCTAAAAAGCTAAAATTTTAGCTCCACTAAAAGTTACTTTATCTATTTTACCTACACACATGCTGCAGCAGTGAATCTATTTTAGCTTTCAACACAATAAAATAATATAAATATCACAATAAAATAATATATCCACTATAATAAAATAATATATTCACTACAATAAACAACAATCACAACCACTCACAAACGACACCGCTACTGCCGCCACTGCCAACTCTTCCACCACCACCGCTACCCAAAAAATTTACCAACGGTAAACAGTGAGTCTGAGGATACATAACAAAAAATTAATATATATTTTTTTCTCTCTCAATAAATATATAAAAAAGGGGGCAAAAACACAAAACCGACCCTTTAACTTTCACATGTTTTTATTTAAGTCCTCTAACTTTCAGTTTTATCAATTCAATCCTCTAATTTTCAATTTTTATCAATTCAGTCATCTGTTATAGCTCAATTAGTGTTGCCATTAGAACCACTGAAACGACGCTGTTTTGCTTGTGTCTTTTTTTTTTTTTTTTATTATTCAGAATTAAAAGAAAATAAGAAAAATCTGAAAAAAAAAAAAAAAAAAACCAATAAGTGGTTCTAACGGCATGGAAAGAACAGACCAGTCAATACATCTAATGTGGCGTTTGCAGAACACAAAAATTGAACTTTGAAAGGCATGGATCCCAGTAAAGCCCAATGATATCTCCTACCTTCAATTTCCTCCTAGCCACAAAATCCTCGTGCCATTTTCCATTGAAAACATAACTCTTAGACGAAGGCCACAGCGCTCAGCGTCGCCATGGACGACGTACCCTCTTCTTCTTGTGCGTTGGAGGCCACTATGGAATTGTGAGAAATGGAAGTAGCAGTAGCGTATTCGTCTTTTTGCGTGCTTTTTCTCATATTATTGAAAGAAACCCATGATTTATCAAACAGCGTCAGTGCCGTCGAAACCTCTTTTTGTTCTTGTTTGGTGCGAAACTCAAAAGAAAGCGTTTGGGTGTTTTGGTTTTCCAGAGTTTGTAGCAGATTCTGAGTGCCGTCGTCGTCAGGTATCATGTTTTTTTTTTTTTTTTTTTTTTTTCAGATTTTTATTATTTTATTTTAATTCCGAAAAAAAAAAAAAAAAAGCAAAACGGCGTGGTTTGGTTTCAGTGGTTACTGGTTCTAATGGCAGCACTAACTGAGCTGTAATAGGGGACTAAATTGATAAAAATTGAAAATTAGGGGATTAAATTGACAAAATTGAAAGTGAGAGAATTGAAATGAAAAAAATGTGAAAGTTAGAACATTAATTTTACATTTTTGCCAAAAAAAAACCCTATTTCCTCAGTTCTATCATCTCTCTCTCTTCAGTTACCGGTCTCAACTCTCTCTCAGATCAGCTCTCTCAAACCTTGCTCTGTGCAGATCAGCAATGGCTGAGCATGGTGGGTCCGTGGAGGTGTCCTTGCTCCGTGTAGATCGGCGGTGGCTGAGCATGGTGGGTCCGTAGGGGTGCTGTGGTTTGGGTTCGTGCGTTTGGGTCCGTGGATTTGGTCCGTGGAATGGGTCTAGGTCCGTGTAGATCGGTGATGGTGGTGGTGGGTTTGCTCATCGGTGGGTTTTGTTTTTTTTTTTTTTGAGATGATGGTGGTGTGGGTTTAATGGGTTTTGGGGTTGCTTTGGTTGTTGTTGGTGGTGGTTCATGGTGGATTTATGGGTTTAGTGGTGGTGGATTTGTGGGTTTTTGGGTATTGGAGGTGGTGGTGGTGTGTGTATGGTGTTGGAGAGGTTGCTGATTATTATTTTTTTTTTTTTTTTTGGGGTGTGTGTGGTGGTGAGGTGGTGGGTGACTGAGTTCGTCTTTCTCATGTGGTGGTTGTTGGAGAGATAGAGACAAAGAAGAGAGGAAAGAGAGAGATGGGAGAAGATGTGGTGGTCGTGGTGGTGGTGGGGGTTGCCGTGGTCGAAGCTGGGTTTGTGGCGGCGTGGGTCAAGGGGGGAGAGGTTTGAAAGTTGAGAAAGAGAGTTTAGAGATTGTGAGAGTTAAAATATAGCATTATAGTTACACTGCTGCAAATTCTCTTAGCTATAATTTAATTACATGGTAGAAGGCAAAATTACC
This sequence comes from Quercus robur, assembly GCF_932294415.1. NCBI lineage: Eukaryota > Viridiplantae > Streptophyta > Magnoliopsida > Fagales > Fagaceae > Quercus > Quercus robur. The sequence goes on along the minus strand of NC_065535.1, from coordinate 15,114,723 downwards.
AAGATTTATTTCTTGATTCTTTTTTCTTTACATCCTCATTTCTTTAATTGAACTATGCCTCCTACCACCTCCTCCTACCCCTCCTTTGGGATGTGCGGTTTGCAAACGATGCAAACCCAATTATCCTTTCAGGACCGTTCTTCTCGAGGAGAGGTCATGGGATTTTCAATTTCTTACCCACTTTTTCTCGAAGGAGAGTTTAGAAGGTATGTTTAGAAAGGTGAAGTGTGATAGGAGAAAAAACTTACTAGAGTCGATAATGTACGAGTGCGAGTGTCGAACTGTTGACCCGAAGTTCGGCTACTTATCTTGAAAAGATTGTTTACCATCTTCTTGCTCACAACCACGTGGTGGTTGAGTCAACCTTGCGTTGCTGTGAATCCCACCCTACAGATTCCTACCAATGGAATCGTTAAGTGCCTCACATCCTACTATTGAAGGGTTTGGGTTCACCCCAGTAGCGTTCCCACCCCTCTTACAAGAATATCTAGGGTTTAACGGCGGCAATGATAACAATTTTGGGCTTGACGATGGTTTTCCGTTCAACGGCAGCATTCTTGGGTTTGACGGCGGTGGACTGCGGACAGTGGATGTCGCAAGCGACAGTGGGTTGAACGACTACTCTGGTAGCGGTGAGTGGCAATCCATGGACGTGGAAAAGGGAGTGAGTACGAATTTCCCTGTTGGACGGACCTGTTGATTTTTCTTTTTTCTTTTGGAACCAGGTAACCTAATTTTGACAAAATTCCAATGATGCAACAATGGTTCCAAAAGAAAAAAGAAAAATCGACAAGTTCGTCCAACTGGGAAATTCGTACTCACTCCCCTTTTCACGTCCATGGATTGCCACTCACCGCTACCAGAGTAGTTGTTCAACCCACTGCCGCTTGCGACGTCCGTTGTCCGCAATTTGCCGCCGTCAAATCTAGGAACGCTGCTGTTGAACGGAAAACCATCGTCGAGCCCAAAATTGTTATCGTTGCCGCCGTTAAACCCCAGATATTCTTGTAAGAGGGGTGGGAACACTACTGGGGTGAACCCAAACCCTTCAATAGTAGGATGTGAGGCACTTGACGATTCCATTGGTAGGAATCTATAGGGTGGGATTCACGGCAACGCAAGGTTGACTCAACCTCCACCGGGTTGTGAGCAAGAAGATGGTAAACAACCTTTTCGAGATAAGTAGCCGAACTCTGGGTCAACAGTTCGACACTCGCACTCGTACATCATCGACTCTAGTAAGTTTTTTCTCCTATCACACTCCACCTTTCTAAACATACCCTCTAAACTTTTCTTCGAGAAAAAGTGGGTAAGAAATTGAAAATCCCATGACCTTTCCTCGGGAAGAACGGTCCTGAAAGGACAATTGGGTTTGCATCGTTTGCAAACCACACATCCCGGAGGAGTAGGAGGAGGGGGTGGTAGGAGGCATAGTTTAATTAAAGAAATGAGGGTGTAAAGAAAGAAGAATCAAGAAATGATTCTTGGTAATTTTGCCTTCTTCCATGTAATTGAATTGTAGCTAAACCCTTTAACAGTTAATTATTTATGCTCTCTCTCTCTCTCTCCTAGTGAAGTTTACTCTGCTCTGTTATCAAGATTTTGAGGCTTTGACACCAAATCTACTTGCAAGAACAATTGAGACAGTAGAGGGTGGTGGGTTAATTGTATTGATACTTTGTTCTTTGTCCTCACTCACCAATTTGTACTCCATGGTCATTGTATGAATATAGGTTCTATTGCTATAATAGCTTGTTTCTATTATCTTTTTCATTTTGCATGTCTGGGATTAGCAACTGACTCTCTCTCTATACACACATGCGCGCTCGCACACATGTATGTGTTTGTGTATGTATCCTTATTTGTATGCAGTTCAAAATCTGTGCTAGTAATATATGTTGTATTTATAAATTATGATTTTTATGTCTTTATTTCAGTCAACCTGATTGGTCAGATCAGTTACCTTATGAGTTATGGGACCCAAACGAACTAGTGGTCTTTTTTTGTGATCTATGAGTAGCTTGGGTTGGGGGTGACAATTAATGTTAACTCTCATTTGGTTTTCCTAACGACCCAACCTGTACATGCCTTTTTGGGCAAATTACCATAATACCATCTATGTCTAAGAAGCACAGAAACTTTATTTAGGATGTCATACTTGTGTCATTCTAGCCGTTTCATGTTATAATTTTTCAGAAATTGCTTGTGTCACCATGTTGTACCCGTACCCATACCAGCACCCATGTTTGTGTCCTTGCTTCCTAGTCCTATGTTGTGTCTGAATGAAATATGATAAATAACTCTTAAATTTGTAAAGTGTTTTCAAATGAGCTGTAGCTTAAGGATAAAATAATGAATCCTAAATTCCTAATTTTTCCTCAATTTGTTTGATGTCATTTTTATGGTATTGGATGTTGTATTTACCTAAGTGTGGTAAAATTTTCCATTTGAATTATCGATTGGGGCCTGTTGAATGGATGCTATAAGGGATAATTTTTCCTGGTCCTATTACAATAGTGTATAGTATGAGTTATTTATTTATGATAAGTATAGGATGAGTTTTTATTTTTATTTTTATTTGCTTGGTGTTTAGTTTTGTTATTTATTTATATTATTCTGTTGGATGATCTGCTTCTGTTTGTTTTAATACTTTTCTTTTTTACTTGATATAATTTTGCAAATAAAATTCTTGCTTATCATAGATGTCCATTTTGAAATATTTGTTATATTGAAAATCTACTTTGATTTCATTAAATAAGTTGAAAGGGAGCCACCATACACACAAGATGCGTACAACAGAGACACCAAAATTAATTGTTACAACTTACAAGTATCGATCAAGCAAATCAGGCAAAACAACAAGAGAAAACAACCTTGAAGCATTTATCCACTCAAACAAAGTCTTAAGGAATAAAATCTTAGGTCATGAACTAATCTTACCAAGAGCATTGTAGTTAAATTGGTTGGCATCTCCTAATGTTCCCCATTGAGACATCTAGGGTTCAAATTTTGCCCCCCCCCCCCCACCCCACCCCCTCCCCAAAAAAAAAATTGTAACTATCGAATTATTTAAAAACAAAAAAAAATCCAAATTTTCACTACCCTCAAGAGTCCAAACATTCCTCTCCCATCAAAGACCCCACATGAGGCAATGAAGGATTATGCTCCAAATCTCAGCATTGCAAAACCAGCTGGACTTGCTTATACAACTGGTTAAAAGCTTCACATCATCTTTTGGCATAACCCAAAGAACCCCAAACAGTGAAAATACCATGGTGCAGAGCTTTCTAGCCACTATGCATTGGAGTAGTAGATGATCAATAGTTTCCCCATCCCTCTTTCACATGTAGCACCAATCTAGCACTAACACAGAATGGAAAACGTAGTAGGCTAGATCTTATTCTAGCTTAATGAACCCTTGACGTATCAAGGGAAAATAAGCCTGGAATCCACCAGAAATTTGAGAAAACCTCATAAAATATTTTTTATTTCAATCTATTGAAAACCAGTGTAGAAAAATACATTTTTGTATGATACCTTTAGGTTCTAAGTTAGGCCTCCCTGAAAATAAAGTCACAAATATACCCTTAAATTTCCTACGACATCACAAAAGTTCAAACTACCCCCAAATAGAATAGCTAAAATAAAATAACTAAACTTTGGTCTGAAAATAAGCAATAACAAATAAAACTAATTAATTAATTATGTGCCCCTCCACCTTGATTTATGATTATCCACTTTCTCAAGAAAATCCAGGGATACTTGTTCTACAACAAGCACAGCTAATCTCTGCTTCCGGAGGTTGTCTGTATTTAGAATTTTCCCCAAATCTGGCCTTTGTTGGAAGTTAGGATTCGACAAACTATTCCAAGGAAAGGATTGATGAGATGTTGACTGTAACGCCCTATAATAGGATTTGACTACAAAGACATTTTGTGAAGATGGCAACTGTGATGCATGGCATATTTTCTTATTAAATTTCATAGCTTAGTGGACATACAGGTTCATCATTTAAGCTTGCTGTGGATTTTGACAACTATGTCAACAGCACTTCTTGCTTTGGGGTCTCCTCAAATGCTGGAATGATGTATTCTACATTTACTTTACTGTTTTTAGTTTCAGGTTAACCATGACAAGGTGTATAGCCCAATAGGCCATGATATATATGTATATTTTATAAGTACATTGTTATGCATCGATGCCAATACTTGTGACAACTGATGTTCATATTCCTCTGTTGTTCCTAAACTGTTACTATTGAAAACTCACATAACCCTTATTGATTTCAGGATGTTCACGATAGGTTTCAAACTGAATCCCATTATGGGCTGCTGGAAGCTTTAATGAGTGTTTCTTGTTATAACTTGCATCATGTAAAGCATGTGTAGTCATGAATGATGAACCAAATATTTTACCAATTTTATCTCATATAAGGTCAATTACTCCAGTTCCAGTTAAAGAGGTAACTTTTGTCAACTTCAATATAGTTGTTTGGAAGAAAATAGAAATTTTAATGATTTTTTCAGTTTTTTTGGCGGCATCCCCAAACAAAACTGCAGAACTTTTGTTGTATCATCCTATTCTGCGTGTGATTGACTGTGTAGTTGTTTATACACTATACTAAAAGGGAATAGTATGATGTGTGTTTACAGTAGTGGTCAATCGTAATGCACTCTGATTTCTCTCAAGCTCTTGATAACTTTTTCTTGGCTCTATTGATTATTGAAGGACTCCAAAGGGCTTTCTGAGGCAGAAAGAGACCTGAAAAAGCTGAAAGAGTGAGCAACTAAATGATGATTTTCCTGTTGGTCCTTTGATAAGGAAGTTTTGAGTTACCAATTTGGTGTCATGTAATTAAATGATATGGGCAAATTTGAGTTGGTAAATATTTTCTCTTGTGCGAAAATACAGTTATGCTGCACTTGGACAAGACACTTCAAAGTACAGTCACCTCGCTAGCTGCTCGTGGCCGTGGGAAATCTGCTGCACTTGGTTTAGCAATTGCTGGAGCTATTGCTGCAGGGTAGATGCTTGATCTATATGTGCATTTAGTTTTTCATATTATATGTATAAATATTTGCTTATTGACCATTGTTAGATTCTGATGAGAAACTTTTATTGATAGGTAATCTAATATCTTTGCAACTGCACCCAGTCTGGAAAACTTGAAAACCTTGCTTGAATTTATTTGCAAGGGTTTTGATACTCTTGTAAGGTATGGGCGTTATCTATCATTAAGATGGTAATGTTATTTACTATCATAAAATGTTTTTATGAGGTTCTTGTGGTAGGTCGGTAGTTGCTGTAATACATAAATATTTCTCTCAGGAGACCTTTATCAAAATGATAATCCTGGAGTACCTTTTCTTTTGATAGGCAAGTTACACACACACCTAGTGGGTCTTGAGCCCATGACCTCACCCTCCACCGAGCACTTGCAAGGTTAGGAGAGGCTAGTTGAGCTAGAGCTCATTGGCATAGTCATGGAGTACTTTTTAATACATAACTTGAACATATTAGTTTTTCTAGTAAATTAACTGTGACCTTGGTCAGCTAAGAGACTGTATGCTAGTGTGAATCAATGATGCATCTTCAGAAAATGAAATATAGAAAATTGGTGTATAGGCATTCCTTCAGTCTGCAATGACATTTCCAAATTAAGGTTCAGTTCATATTTTGTTAATGAAGATTGTCTTCAGGAGCAGACAAAATTTAGAAGTTGAATAATAGTTTTTTAGATGTTTTAGTTGTAAAAATGATCTACTTCCCAAGTATATGTGGTGCTTGAAGTTGATTACACTTTTGAGGGATATGTTCAGTTTTGATGTATGCTTTGTGTTCCCGAAAAGATGTTATCTCATTCATTCTTCTTTTCGGAGTTCACTGTTTATATATTGAAAATGGTATACTGATCATCAAGTAAACTGTAACCCATGTATTCAGGAACATTTAGATTTTGATGTGGTGAAAAGTAATAATCCTGAATTCAAGAAAGCAACTGCGCGGATCAATATTTGCAAGCAACACAGACAAACAATTCAGGTTAATTGACTTAAATGGATTTTTATTGTTTAATGTGACATTATCAATTTTTTCTCTGTATGGGTATATTGTAGGTATGTGAAAATGGTTTTACATAATGATGGTCCTTATAATGTTATATGCAACAACTTATTCAAAAAATGTTAGATGCAACACTTGGCCAGCTGCATATGCTAATGCAGCTGATCATCTGAAATAGATTGTGCCATATGTAAGCGGTCGTAGTTTCTGCCTTTTAATGTAATTTTATGGTACAAGTCACAATAATCTACATTCAGAAGATATTGGTCTCGTGCATGGGGTTTGATAATTTTTGTCATCACTAGATTTCAGGCTGAGATTACTAGATTATTGAATCTTAGCTTTTGTGAAATGGAGTATAAGCTTGTCATGAGGTTGGTATTTGAAAATTCACCCTTTTCAGATGTGTGTTCATTTTCAAATATGCTCATGCTACTCATAATTTTTCAGCATCCTGGATCCAAAGATCAATTTCATGGAGCTGGAATCTACACTTTCCACATCAGATGGATTTTTGAGTTCATTTAAAACATGTTGTCACCACATGATATGAAGTACTGGAAGCTTATACCAACAATCATGCTGGCTTTCATTTGGTAAGATCTCTAGAAAGTAGTTAGGAGCAACTATATGCATTAATGTTGTCCATTTATCTATGTTAGTGGCTTTGTCTTTCAGTAATTGTTGGCAATTTCCAGTATAGCCAATCACAAACAATCCATGGTATCCAAGCCAATGACAAATTTCTGTCTTCCTTGATACTTTTGAAGTGATGGAAAAAGTAATATATGCTTCTGTGACCTATACATAAGAAGCTTTAAAAACACGTTGCCTCATGGGATTATCTGTTCTTTCCATCTTTTCAAGCGTCATTCTTCTTTTTCTATTTAGACTGTTCTTTATTTTCTGATAGTACAAAGTTTTCCTTATTACTGATTTGGAGAATCATTCAAAGTTATTAATACCTCACCATACTGGCCTGTATGGCCAAAATTTCTTGTAGTAATCTGGTATACTTACCTCCCTTGATATTTATCAGTTTACATACAGGACTGCTTTGGTCTATATTGACTATTTTGGCCTGTGCTGGAAATTTGGGCTGGTAAACCCAATTCAGCCCAGTACCAACCTTGCCTTCTTCCTCTGCTCTCCTCCTCTTCCTCTTGGCCTCTTCTTCTTCTTCTCTAAGTTTCTTGGTTTCTCCATCCCACCTGACAACCTATGTGGCAACCTTTTTTACTTTCTTACCTTTTGTTTTCCTTAGGTCAATGTCAGGTGGTTAGGTTAGTGTAAAATTTACCTGAGTTAGGTTAGTTTAAAGTTTACTCTGGTTTCCCATTCCACATGAATTTACCTTGGTAGTTTTTTTTTAAAATTTTTTTTTTATGAAGGGTGGTAGAGAACATATATTTATTTAAGAATATAAAAGTGTGTGTGTATATTAAGTTTATAAATAATTATGTATAAATATAAAAATAGCAGTAATCCTAAAATTGTACACTAGTACTTCATTTTCTTGACCAATTTGAGGCGACTACTGGTTTGGTATTGACAACATTAGAATCATTACCTATCATATAATCATCCACATATTTTTTAATTCAATGTGTAATAATGACTTTCAACTCATTAGGCCATTAAAAAATCACTCATACAATTAAAAATTTGTTTCTGATAACTTTGCTTGAAATAGAATAACACGTGTGTGTGAGCTTATTTTGTGTGCAAAAAATATAGATGCATAGTGAAGTTTCCAAAAACTGTACATAAGCCACTCTCTCCACTGCCCATATCACCACCTCCCAAGCCTCCAGTAGATTGGTCCTTGCTCAATACTAATTATACTCTCTATTGGCTCTCTTTTTGTGGCATCAGTTTATCAAAATCTCCAGATGGTGAAGTCTGATTTATACCATGTATATGAATGGTGGCTTAATCCTTTGGCCAGTTTGATAATTGTTGATCCATAATATTACAAATTGTGAAAATTTTCTTTGTAAACCTCTACCACTGCTTATGTTGCTAATCAGTGTTTTGCTTTGCATTTTTGATCTTGTTCTAATTCTTGCACATCTGTATTTTGAAGAGAAACTTCCAGTTACATTGTCATATGCACAGGCTTCTGTTTTGCTCTGCATTGGATTGCAAGGCCATAGCTTTTCTTATCTCGAGGTTTGTTTCTCAACTTGGATGATGTAGTCATTCATTGAATATACGATTCTCCTAAGCATATTGTTATGCATGAATCTTGCCCTACTACTCTTGTCTCACCTTACACGTCAAACCTTACACACTTGTTCGGATATTCAAGTAGGAGACACTCTTCTATAAGATTGGATTTTTCGACATCTTGGTTTTTTCTTTTATTCTTATCAGCATCTATGGATGGAGACATGTTTGCTTAAACTCTTATTTTACAGGGACAGATGAAGCTAGAAAGAGAATAAATAATGTCACTGTTTATAAAAGTTATGAAAATGTTCTACAAATATTTGCTCAGTATTTCTTCCAAGGAGGTTGAGTCAACGCTGCTTTGACTGAAAGAAGTAAGTTGAGCGACTGAGGAAGTATTTCCATGATTTAGAACGTGAATGTGCAGTTCCTGCTTTCCCATCTATCTATCTATAATTTATGTTATTCGTAAGTTGGCCAAAATGACCAAGTATCACTATTTGGCAAAATATGTAGGATCTACCACTATTTGCAAAATAATTAGGGATCTACCATTTTTTTAAACTCGTGTTTGCCATGTAACTCAAGTTTCACAAGGTACGTCTCCTTTGTTGCCCTCTCATCCTTACTAGAGAGCTCATGCCAGGTTTTGGGCTGATTTTGTTGATAACAAGGTACGTTTTATCATTTATGCAAAATATTTTAGGTTTGGTTTATTATATATGTTTGAATAGTTAGGTTTGCTAGATTTTATTTTAGAAGCTATTATATATTCATTTGTGTAATGTTTGGAGATTCTATTAGAGTTAACTAATATTCAGTCTCTATTGTTATATCTGCTCCTGTAATTCTGATTCTACTTGAAGTTTTTGTTGTTTCTAATCCTAGTAGATCCAAGAGATCAGAGCAGAGTGTAGTTAGGAAATAGGTTAAACCCTTTTATGATTACTAATTTACTAATATGTCCTATGCCAAAGAAGAATGATGAATGAAAGGGGTGGGGGGGGGGGGGGGGGGGAGGGGGGTGGTGGGAATGAAAAATGATGGTTTTTTTTTTGCTTTTCATTAACATGTTGAATTTACGTAGTTTTTTTTTTTCAAACATTCTTTCTGCCTACTCTTAGCGTTTGTCATGTTATATTTTCAAGAGATTCCAGTAGTATATGATATTATTTTTTAGGACAGTTTTATAGTTTGTCGCTAACTTATACGCAATCATCTACTATGTGTGGGTGCCAATTAGTTTAACTGGTAAATTTTGTTTTAATCAAAGAATGGACTTAGTTTTGAATTCCTTCTGCTTACAATAAAAATCCATTGGGGTATTGGCATTATAGTAAAGAATAATCATCATGCTATGAGGAGGTCATATGAGTTCATCTCATAGAATACTTTTTTCTGAAGGTTTAAAGAAATATTCTTCTATATTGATTTGAAATTCATTACTGTCATTTTTCATCCTTTTATATAATCTGTGGAAAATTCAGGTTTATTATGTTTCAAGGAAGGTATTGACCACAAAAGGGGAAGAGCTAGAGGCAGGCAAGAAGGAATTCATTGAAACCTTCAAGATATTGGAGTGGGAGCTTGGTGACAAACCTTACTTTGGGGGTGAAACATTTGGGTTTGTGGACCTTTCTCTTATCCCCTTCTACAGCTGGTTCATTGCCTATGAGATCTTTGGCAATATCAACATAGAGGCAGAGTGCCCCAAGATTATTGCATGGGCTAAGAGGTGCTTGCAGATGGAGAGTGTGGCCAAGTCTCTTTCTGACCAGAAGAAGGTTTATGAGTTTGTTGGGCAGTTGAGGAAAAGGGATGGCTTGGAGTAGAGTAATGGTTAGGCTCAAATCTGGAAGTGTTAGCATGTTCAAATGGTTGTGTAAATGCTGTGAGACTCTGACTTTATTTTATGTGGAGTACCCTAAATTTCAGTATATGTGCAAATGCTGGGCCATATTAACCACCTTAGTTATAAATATGTGAAAATCCCCACCCCACCCCCCCAAAAAAAAAAAAGAAGTAATGTCTCAAACTTGATTATTTCATGCCTTGTACACAATATACCCTATAAACAAAGAGTGTGTAGCTTTGGTGTACAAAAAAAGGTAGAGTGGGACCCGCAAAATGAAAATTTGGTGAGAAAAAAATTATAGAGCGAAGCTCGTAAACAGTAAATGCCCATGGTTTTTTAACCAAATACAATGCTTGGTTGACCAAAAACAGTACTTGTCTTGTGAAGAAATAAGCTACCTTTTTCTAGAATAAGTTTCTTTGCTACGGGGCCCATAAAATAGAAATTTGAGCCAAAACCCAACTGACCCTCGTAATGGTGTGCGTAGGGATTAGATTATAAGCCAACTTTCTAATTCCAAATCATCAATCAAAAATAAAAGTCAACAATGCCCCACGAGAGTGCGTTTGGGATTTGCTTAAAAATATTTTTGCTCAAGTTTAAATAAACTTTTTCCAAGCTAAATAGACACTATTTGTAGTCATCACTCAACAACTTTACCACTATTTATGATTATATCCGCCTATGACTATAAATCTTTAGTCTCTTCGAAGTGTTTTTGCATTCTCTTTTCATTTGCTTCAATACCTTGAGTTTTGTAGCAATGGCGGACAAGGTGATTCTGATGGATTTCTGGGCCAGCATGTTTGCGATGAGGGTCAGGATTGCACTGGCCGAGAAGGGTATCGAGTATGAGTGCAAGGAAGAAGACTTATGGACAAAAGTTGCAGTAAAGAGCCCCCTGCTTTTAGAGATGAACCCCATTCACAAGAAGATCCCAGTTCTCATCCACAACGGGAAACCGGTGTGTGAGTCACTCATCATTGTTCAGTACATAGATGAGGTCTGGAAGGATAGGTCTCCTTTGCTGCCTTCTCATCCTTACCAGAGAGCTCATGCTAGGTTTTGGGCTGATTTTGTTGATAAAAAGGTACATTTTATCGTTTATGCAAAATATTTTATGTTAGGTATATTATGTTTGACTCGTTAGGTTTGCTAGATTTTATTTTAGAAGCTATTATGTATTTATTTGTGTAATGTTTAGATACTATTACAGTTAACTAATATTCAGTCTCTGCTGTATCTGCTCCTGCAATTCTGATTCTACTTGAAGTTTTTGTTTCTAATCCTAGTAGATCCAAGAGATCAGAGCAGAGTGTAGTTGGGGAATAAGTTAAACCCCTTTATGATTACTAATATGTCCTATGCCAAAGAAGAAAGGTGAACGAAGAGGGAAAAGAGAAGAAAGAAAAATGATGGTTTTTGTTTGCTTTTCATTGACATGTTGAACTCATGTAGTTTTTGGGTACTGAGTCGAACATTCTTTCTGCCTACCCTTAGCATTTGTCATGTTATATTTTCAAGAGAGTCCAATGGTATATGATACTATTATATTTTTTAGGAGAGTTCTATAGTTTGTCGATATCTCACAAGCAATCATCTATTATGTGTGGGTGCCAGTTAATTTACCTAGTAAAGTTTTTTTTGTAATCAAACAATGGACTTAATTTTGAATTTTGCCTACAACAAAAGGAAATTTATTTTTGTATTCGCATGATAGTTAAAAATAATCATCAATTCATCATGCCACTATGAGATAGAGGTCATTTGAGTTCATTTCATAGAATACTTTTTTTTCTTGAGGTGTGAAGAAATTTATATTCCTCTATCCCAATAGATTTGATTTGAAATTCATTATTGTCATTTTCCATCCTTTTATATAATCTGTGGAAAATACAGGTTTATGATGCTTCATGGAAGGTATGGACCACCAAAGGAGAAGAGTTGGAGGCAGGCAAGAAAGAATTTATTGAAGCCTTCAAGATATTGGAGGGGGAGCTTGGTGACAAGCCTTACTTTGGGGGTGAAACATTTGGGTTTGTGGACCTTTCTTTTATCCCCTTCTATAGCTGGTTCATTGCCTATGAGATCTTTGGCAATATCAACATAGAAGCAGAGTGCCCCAAGATTATTGCATGGGCTAAGAGGTGCCTACAAAAGGAGACTGTGGCCAAGTCTCTTCCTGACCAGAATAAGGTTTATGAGTTAGTTGTGCACTTGAGGAAAAGGGATGGCTTTGAGTAGAGTAATGGTTAGGCTCAAATCTGGAAGTGTCAGCATGTTAAATGGTTGTTTAATAGTGTTGATTACGTTTTGTAATATGTAAGTTTGGGTTTGTTTACTTTCAAAATAAAGTCTGGGTCTGTTTCATCTAGGTCTGCTGAACTTGTAAGACACTTTGGTATGTTTACTGAGCTTTAAATCTAAAGGGCATGCATTGTATCATAAATAAGGATGACACGTTGTTGGGCTTGTAAATGTTAGATCATGATGTGACTTTATTTTATTTGGAGTATACATAAAGTTTGGTATATTTTCCAATGTGGGGCCAAATTAACCACCCTAGGTATAAATATAATAGTGAATTTTACCATGTATGTGTAGTTTTTTTTAGCCCCAAAAAAGTAGTATCTCAAACTTGATTATTTCACACCATGTCCACAAAATAACCTAGAAACATTTAGTGTGTAGCTTTGATGTACATTTGGTAACAATTTATTTAGTTTTTTTGCCAAATTTTTTTTCTAAAATAGTAAATAAAATAACTTAATTGTTATTTTTGGGCTAAAAGTATTGTAACAAAAAAAAAAGTAGATTGGAACCGGCAATAAACAAATTTGGTGAGAAATAATATAGAGTGAGACTCGTAAATAGTACTTGTTCACAACTTTTTAACCAAATACAGTACCTATTGTGTGAAGAAAAAACTATTTTTTATTGGAAATTAGTTTTAGTGTTATGAGACTCGCGTAGAGCTCACAAATATTATAAAATTTAAGTCAAAAGCTAATTGATCTTTAATAGTGTACATTTGGATTAGACCACAAGCCATCTTTTTTTTTTCTTTTTGCAAGTTTCATGTGGGGTCTCGTAATAAGGGAAATTTTTTTGTTTGATGGCTTATTATGTGAGTCCCACTTATTTGTTTTTGGTCAAAAAGTAAATACAATTAATTGAATGTGGATCTCACACTGAGAACATAAAAAAAAAAAAATAAAAAAAAATAAAAAATCAATCAATCAATCATTCAACTAAAAGAACCTAGATAAATTATTTCCAAAAGTTTTTTTTTATAGAAATTTTCCAAAAGTTGATACCTGCTAATATTGAAGAATTGGACCCTGCCACATTCACAACCCTCATGTTTTTGTCCCACTATGAAAGTTGAAGATCTGAAACCCTGGACGAATGGAATTGTCACAAGACATACTAGGATCTGTTAGGCTTGAAGTAGAGAAAACACTAAAGAACCCACAAATGGCTGCTTAAAATAATGAACCCAAGGCTGGGAACGGTGGTTTCAAGGCCATAAATGGCAGCAAGAAAACCCAACAAGGTTATTCTGGCCGTGGAATGACATGGGACAGCGGTGAATCAGCCTCCATAGTAGGTTGTGCGAGTTTGACAAATCTGAAGACGAAAGACTCAGATTGAATTAAAAGGTTGCCAATTGGTGCCAATCGTCGAATTAAGGGCCCAAGCTTGAGCTTTAATGGCTTATGGAAGCAAATCTGCTGCAATTATGTTGGTCTTTGGCGGCTCATGATTTGGAATTAATCTTGTGAATTAGTTTTAATTTTTTTTTTTTTTGGATTCATTTATACTATTAAGGATTATATTAACGAGTGCCTTTAAAATAATTTTTAATAAATAAAATTACAAAATTTTTAACATCACTTTCAAGAAAAATATAAAAAGTTGTCAGAAAAATTAATTGATTTATCATTTTTCAATAAAATTTTTCTAAAAATGGTTCCTAAACCAATGCCCAAAACATTTCCCTACTATTAATAACAAGATTCCTGTTTGAATTTCATCATTTTGTGTACTAAAATATCCTCACACAAATTCTTAAATTTTCTGTGGGGCCAAAGAATTTGGTAACCCCGGCCCACTTCATGTTAAGCCCAAGGCCTACGCCGAAGAGGGAAAAATGGCCGAGGACGAACAAAGAAAGCCCAAATAGCCTAGAAACATTGCCAAGGACTATCCTGTTCTCGGCATCCCAAATCCTAGGAGGAAAGAACGGCGCGCCAGCAAAGACAACCTCCCAAAGCGCCCCTAGAAAAAGGATAAGTATAGTAGGATACCTATGGGAGTATGGTGTAGGAACAATTCAATGAGAAACTATCACTTTCGCATTGAATGCACCCAACTAACGTTCTGGCCGCATTAATGAGGAAATAACCCCTGAATAGTGTAGTCTTGGTTGTCGCCACTCACAGAGGGTTTGGGAAGGTGGCTGATGGAACGAGCACTCGAGTAATGACTTGCATGATCAACAGATGGAGGGCTAAGATCGACTGGAAAGAAATATATAATGTGAGAGATCTTTCAAGAATGGGGGATCAGAAAGGAGGCGAAAGAAAAAAGAAAAAAAAAAAAGAAAAAAAAAAAGGAGAAGACAGTCAATTTGCATGATTTAGGAGACCTTTGTAACCTAGTACTTAAGGAAGAAAAAGAACACTAAGTTCCTCGGACGAAGTACCCGAGGACAAAGTTTCATGCTTTAGTCTATATCTTTGTTATTCAATCCATACATAACCATGTCTAGTTGTTGTAATCCAAACTAAGACCTAGTTCTTAAATCCATTCTCTACAAATTTATTGTATTGAGCTAGTTGGACTTGAGTCTACTCATCTAATAGAAGAAGTGCTCAAACCCAGTCCCTACACTTTCTAATATAACCCTACCTTTTGTTAAATAATTTTAAATTTAAAATCATAAAACAGTTAAAAAAGTAATTTACTATTTTTTAAAAAGTTCTTAAGTTTTGGGCTTTCAAACTTTTATCAATTCTTACGTAGAGAAAGATCTTAAAAATTAGGATACTATTTCTATCTCACTTTTAAACATTATTTCATTAAATCCAAAATAAAAAGTAAAAAAGAGCCTAATTGGCAAGCGCAAAATACATGTGATGACTTTAGTGTTCAATATTGTGTTCTAATTTGAGTTCTTTATTTTTTTAAATTATCTTTTCCTTTAAAATTGGTAAATTAATTAATTGTTATTAAGATATTGATGTGGCCTTTTTTTTTTAATGTCAATACTTTTTTTAATATTGTTTAGTTATGAAGTAAGCTTCAAGTGTGCTATGACTGCATACCAATTGCAAGGTAAGTGTTTTTCTATTAATGAATTAATCAAGTTGACTACAAGTTGAAAATATCAAAGGTCAAATTAATTATGCCTCAAAATATAGGGACCAAAATGATATTTTGCCTAAAATTTTTCATTTGTCTTTTAACTTGTTGAGATTGGAGTGCCTTTATGCACATAAATCTCTCAAAAATAGACCATGGATCAAATATGAGCTCACTTGTTTAGGAGGTACAATTTGACCAAGATGCCTTTGTTACGAAGGATTTGGCTTAGTGTAGTTCACTAGAGCATGGGACTTATCACAGTGGTGACATGCGTACTTAACTGGTTAAGTGCATTAGAGTTCCGGATCCAAACTTCGACCTATCATGAATCTCCTAGCTTAAAATGAAAAGTGCTTATTTGTGGTTGTTTGATTATATAAGAGATTATAATAAACATCATTTACACTTTTACCCATTGGGTTTTATTTTTGGCTACTTTTTTATATAATTCGATAATAGTAATAGAGAGAGGGGGGGGGGGGGGGGGTTTGAACCTAAATCTCTCCATGAAAACACTAGGAAGTATAAGTTGAGCAATAAAACTCCTGTTGTTTTTTTGGCTACTTATTAGATACAAGTTTCATAACCACTTTACTTTGTAGACTGAGAACGGAAAGGAGGGACAAAAGGCCTAGATTGGATAAGATCCACCTTAAGATACAGTGATGATGAGTGATGACATTACTTTAGTGTAGACCATAAGTAAGTAGGTATGAATTTGAAGTTCTGAATGATGTTTAAAGGGGGGAAAAGGAGAGGAAAATTGCACCTGAATTTTTGTACAACAAATCAAACTAGTTGAAGGAATTCTATGAAAATATATAAACATCTTAGGGGTGGAAAACAAAACTTCCTTGTCTCTCTTTTTATTTATTTATTTTTTGAAAAAATTTATTTATCTCCTCATTTTGAGACCCGTGTAATTTTTGTGAAGATCAGCTAACAATCAAAGGGTGAAAACAAATCGAATTGAAGAAGACGTGTGAAGCATAAGTCCATATTTTGTGTTTCCCACTTTTTGTGAGATGTCATGAATAGAGCATTACATCCCTATGCTGTGTTTGTATATATAAATAAATTAATTAATTAATTAATATATATATATATATATATAGGGATTCTAAGCAGTACATAATTAAAAAAAAATTATAAAAAAAAGCGGTACATAATAGTTTTTTTTTTTTGGGGGGGAGTTTTATACTGCTTTTAATATGTAAACAAAATAAGCTTTATGTCAAGAGCAAAAGACTAATAGCTTAAATAAATAAATAAGGGAAAGCAAAAGACTAAGGCTCCGATTGGGAGTTCATAAAGGAAGGAAATGGAATGGAATAGAATGATCATAAGGGAATAGAAATGAATGGAATGGAATGGAATGTATTTAAGCAAGAGAAATGAATGGAAAAGAATGGAATGGAATGCAATTAAGTAACCTTGATTGGATGTTTTAAAATGAAGGAATGGAAATGAATGGAATGTAAGTAATCTTGTTTGGGAGCAACATGAAGGGAATGGAATGGATTCATTTTATAACAATATTACTATTAGACCCTTATTTTAAAATAAATAATTGAATATACAGGGGTATTTTGGGAGTTTTAGTAAAAAAATCATTAAATTTAATTTCATTCCCTCCCATTCCTCTCAATTTCGGGAGAATGAAAATTTGAGGTTTTAACGGAATAGAGAGGAATGAATGTTCCCTCCTACTCATTCCATTCCCTTCTACTTAAACTCCCAAACAAGGGAATGAGTTTTCCATTCCCTCCATTAAAACTCCCAAACAAGGGGAAGGAAAGAATATTTTAAAATTATTCTTTTTATTCATTTCCATTTCATTCCATTCTCTCCTCCCAAACGAGGCCTAAAGGTTAATTAGACTGTTACAAAGGGAAATCTAAACTCTACAGTTTAGATGTCTCTGTTGGAACCATTATTGAGTTTTTTTTTTTGAGAAAGGACCCATTATTGAGTTAATAAGGTTTTTGGCATACATATTAAAAGTTGGTCACTTAATAAAAACTAATATTTTAACCATATATCATTTTTTTTTTAATTAGGTTGTTTTATAAAAAAATAAGTAAATAAATAAATAAAAGATAATTGAAGAGACTATTTATATATAGTTTTGAAATTATATGATTTGTTTAAATAAAACACATATTCCATTAAAAAATAATAAAACACAAATAATGGTATAATTTGTCATATAAAATATAGTTGATTGAAAAAGATAATTCTAAAAATATTGAGAGCCAGATTTGTTGCTGTTGTTTTTTATTTTGCTTGGAGTATCATTCCGGTAATTCCTATTCAGCTGACACGTTTCACTTTCAATCTGTCAGGCCGTTTTACGGTCAGAAATCCATAAAAAAAGGACTTCTACTTTCAAAGCATTTACGCATCCTAATCTAAAGGCCGAGTCCTCCAAGACATGTAAGTTTTAACCAAACCAAACCAAACCCATGTTGTCCAATTTGTGGAAAATATCTGTTTTGGCTCAACAGTCCTCTTTCTGATTCTGATTCCTGAACAGAGATGGCATGGCCTCATGAATCTTCTTCAACCAGGTAATAATTGAAAAGCTTCCATTTTTCAATAAATTTTTGAGGTGGGTTTTGATCAAAGACTTGATTTTTTCCACTGTTGTCATCAACACCATGACTTTTTCTTGTCGTTTATGGATTTTTTTTGGCCTTATATGAGGTTTTTCTACATATATTTTTGTCCTGGTCGTGTACTTAGATAAGAATGTGGTGTAGGATTGAGAGCGAGGTTCTGATTAATACTTGTAGTTTATTATTTGGTTTTAGATTTTTTGTATCAGGTGGGGACTGGAAAGGCTTCTAGCATTTTCTAAATTAACCTTAGATAGTGATGTTTGAGCTGTCAGAATTTTTTATATGACATCAAAGAGACTATGTTAGTTTCCTACAGTTGTGGTTCAATTTGGAGAAAAAAATCTCATACACTGGTAAAATCAAGATGTTTGTCTTGTTGCTTTAATAAAAAATTGTCCTTTTTTTAATGTTTATCTTTTTCCCTTTCAGATAGACATGGTGATGTTCCTATAAATACTGTCGTTTTTTTTCCCAGTGTAAGTGACTAGTGAGTGTAGAATAGTGGGATATTGTACAAGGAGGGATAATGGAAATGAAAGAGAAGAAATTCCTCAGAGTCGCACCCTTTGAGTGTGCTTGGCGAAAGGATTTGAAATTCCGGGAAGCTGGGCGGGGTTGTGTGGCTTTTGAAGCTTTTGCTCACAATGATGTCACTCTGGTGTTCCGGGAGAATGTGGGAAGCCAGCACTACCATTACAAAAGAGATAATAGTCCTCACTATACAGTTATATTGGGTAGTCATAGGAATAAGAGGTTGAAAATTGAGGTAGATGGGAAAACTGTGGTTGATGTGGCAGGTGTTGGGCTTTGTTGTTCTTCGGAGTTTAAGAGCTATTGGATCAGTATCTGTGATGGGTTGATTAGTATTGGTAAGGGAAGATACCCCTTTCAGAATCTTGTCTTTCAGTGGCTAGATTCGAATCCAAATTGTAGTGTTCGGTATGTTGGGCTTAGTAGCTGGGATAAACATGTTGGTTATAGAAATGTGAATGTGTTGCCAATAACACACAATCACATATCGTTGTGGAAGCATGTGGAAAGTGGTGAATTAGAGGGTGAGGAGGAAGGGGAAGACGAATTGAATGGTGAATACATGGATTATGAGAAATGGGGTCTTGAAAATTTTCTTGAGAATTGGGAATTGTCTGATATGGTTTTCATTTTTGATACTGAGGAAAGGCACGTTCCTGCTCACAAGGCTATCTTGGTTGCATCTGGTAATTTTCCTTTCAGTTTGTCTGAAGATGTTGTCAAACTGCCGGCTGTAACTTATCCAGTTCTTCATGCATTTCTTCAATATATCTACACAGGCCAGACCAAGGTACTTTGTTTTCTTGAATCTCCAATACTTAATAACATCCTCATTTATCTGCATTCCCTTTTTGCTCCAACCCCCCCACCCCTCCCTCTTTTAAAACTGTAGTAAATGCATCATCACTATTTCACTATAAAATTTGTTTCAATAATTTATCATTCATATGCATACACGTATATACATACATATGGTGTGTGTTTTTTGTTTCCATTTTTCTTTCTTCTAGGCAAGAGAAGCCTGAACTTTGTTTTATGCATTTTTGTGACAGGAAAAAAAACATAAGCTAAACTGTCATTATGTTGTACCCCTATCTTCTTTCTTCTTTTTTTAATGTATATCAAGTTCCTCATTGTTATTCTTGATGCAAAAGTTAGTATGCTGATAGATGGCTATGACAGTTGTAACTTTGTTATGGAACTTTAGATTCTAATAATGCTTGTGTCTGTGTTTGATTTAGATTCCAGAGTCACAACTTGGTCCTCTGAGGGCACTGGGATTACGTTTTGAAGTAATGTCATTGGTCAAGCAGTGTGAACAAAATATGGAACGGTTTAAACTAAATAAAAAGTTGTTTGACTCGGGTAAGAGCGTGGAATTATCATATCCGAGCACTCGGACTCATTATTGTGCAACCTTCCCTCTTGGACTTCCTGTCAATATACAAAAGCTCAGACAATTGCTCATAACTGGCAAATACAGTGATGTGAACATATATATCGAGGGTCATGGTCTTGTTGCCCAGGCACATAAAGTTATTCTCAGTTTATGGAGTGTCCCATTTGCAAAGGTGAGACAAATTAATTCTTGTGTGGCTCCCTCAACCCCTTAAATCGCATAGACTATTTTAGAATGAAAGTTCTGACATTCCACAGTGAGCATTTGGCTTCTGAGCGGGGGCATCTAATGTGCTCTGTCTATTTAACAGGATTCACTATGCATTTATATTAATAGAAATTATGTCTTACCAAGCTCCATGGTAACCATTTCATTAATTTGTAAAATTCAAAAAAAAAAAAAAATTGTGATTGTGTATGAATAAGTTTAAATAAGTCTACAACAAATAACAAATAATTCTTGTTTTATTGGTTTTTTAGGGGCCTTGCTTTTGACATAATTGTTAATGTTCACTGTTGGGCTAAGGTTTCCAATGTGATATGCTGATATGAACTTAAAGGCATAATAGCTATTTTCATATCATTTGCCTGCCCAGATTGTCTATTCACATGATTTACATGGGAAAAGGACTGCATTGGAAAAAACTCATGTAAAACAGAATATAGACAGGTTGTAGGTTCTAATTAGCTCAATTGGTAAATTCTCTTGTGATCAAATAAGGGACTTACGTTTGAATTGTGCTTATACAATAAATAATTAATTGGTGTCTTGGCCTGATGGTAATAATCATCATGGATCGGATGCTGTAGGTTTCAAATCCTATCATAACTCCCAAAAAAAAGGCAAATAGACAAGTTAAACATCTAATATGCATCTTAAAAAAGTTCAAAAAAGAAAGAAAGAAAGAACTTTTTGGGGTTGTACAATGCTACTTTGTATGTCTATCTGTATGCAATACTTGTCCCTAAGTTGTGGACGAGGTTTGCATAAATTACATGAAAAGGAGTGGTATATAGGTTTTTTTTAAAGGATTTCAGCTTGTCTTTTCTTTATGCATTTCTTTTGGAAAATGTGATATTTTAAGAGTTCTTTACTCTTTGGGAATCTACTTGGTTTTTATTCTTTTAGCAATGCATATGATCCACTATTAAAGTAAAAGTTTAACTGACAGATGTTCACAAATGGAATGAGTGAAACCATGTCCTCAGAGGTTTCTTTAAGGGATGTGTCACCTGAAGCATTTAAGGCTATGCTTGAGTTCATGTACAGTGGTGAACTTGATATGGAAGCAACTGTGGTTGCCGGTGCTTTGCTACTCCAAATTTTATTTTTGGCTGATCAATTTGGAGTTACTCTCCTTCATCAGGAATGCTGCAAAACACTTTTAGAATGCCTCTCCGAGGTAGTTTCACTACCCCTATCTTACCTCATTATTTTAATTTTTCAATAGTAATTGAGATCATTGTTTTTGTCTTTCATTATTACAGTGTTACTTGTATGACTAGAACTAAAAGACGGAGAAGTGACTAGCGGTTTCGGACTTCTGAACCCCAAAAAAAAAAAAGAAAAAAGAAAAGAAAAGAAGAGATACCATTTTGTGAGAATGAATTATAAAATATTGATACTTCTTGTGTACATATTATATGCAGGGATGGAGTTCTCCTAGTGGAAGAGGGTCATACAACGAGTTTTTCTATTATGCACAAGTTTAATGGACGAGGAAGCAGACATTTTTGGAAAAGTAATTGGACTGTTGCCTTTGAAGCTAACTGTTGAAATTTGTTGCAGGACTCAGTATGTTCAATCCTCCCAGTGGTTGCATCAATTCCATCATGTAAACTTATTGAAGAAACATGCGAGAGGAAAGTTGCAATGCACTTTGATTACTGTACAACTGCAAGCATTGACTTCGTCTTGCTAGGCGAGACAACTTTTAGCAATATTATTCAGGTGGGTTCTCACGTTTCAAGTTGCATCTTGGTTTTGAGATAGACAGTCAAATCAAGGATTAAGGTGGCTTTACAAGAGCACACATACTCTCTCCTAGAAAGAAGAGCATAAGTGCTTCAATAATTTAGAACTAGAAGGGACAAATGCTCCACAAGTGGAGTGTGGTTACCAGCTTTAACATCTGGAAATGGGGTGACAGGGTGATAGTTTACTTCTCTGTCCTACTTCTTCAATATGTAAATAAAATGAGGGTTGCTTTGGTTGTTGAACCAAAGAGGGTTTGTCACATTAGTAGATTATGTTGTTAAGGAGTTGGAGAAACACTGAGGAATGTAGAAGTTTGGACCACATCTATTTGTGGATTTTGAAAAGACAGGATTTCTTGGAGTTGAGACAGGAAAATTAAGTGTCCTAAGCCAAAATTACAAGTCCAAGTCCAAAGCTGATAGATGATTACTTAGTTATTATCTTACTCTGATAGTGCCTAGCCTTATAATACTTCTTCTAAAGACTTTGATTTTTAATATCATTTATAACATATTGTGGGTGTTGCAGCATCCGGATTTGACCGTCACATCTGAAGAAAAAGTTCTTAATGCAATCTTAATGTGGGGCATGAAAGCAAAGGACTTGTATGGGTGGGAGGTGGTAGATGAACTGATAATAAATTCGTTTCCTGAACACCTTTTTGGGGAAAGGCTTCAGTCAGTTCATGACTTGTTGCCATTTGTACGATTTCCGTTACTTCCATATGCCTTACTTAAGAAGGTATGCAGGCCCTTGGTGCAGAAAATTGTCAGCCAATCTCCGAATATATGAATTCCTTAGTTTGACTTTACCTAATCTTTAATGATTTTGCAGTTGGAGAAGAGCAGCATTAGCAGGCATATTCATAATTTTCATAATCTTGTAAGTTACTTGGTTCTTTTTTACTAATTATAAATAACACAGTGATCTTATGGAATTTTGGCTTACTGTTTTTCTCCTATGTTAATGTCCTAGGTGAAGGAGGCCATCAGTTATGTAGAAAATGGAGCAAGGCTAGAAAATGATCAAAAGTAAGTATGAAGTATTTTGTTTTTGTATTGTACTGATGATTCATGATCTCATGCTGTAGAGGGTTTTCCGGAAGGATTGAAATCATTTTATCTAAGATAGAGCCATAAGGCATAATAGGCAATAGTTTATTTGGTTGCTGGGAACAATTCGTGTGGCTAATATTCTTTCTCTAGATATTTTTACAGAGGAGTTAGTTAATTTGTTCTTACTTTTGTAGTATTAGATTTCAACATAGGCGATCTAGTTATAAAGAGCTCCAGTACATCCGTGATGGGGACAGCAATGGAGTTCTGTACTTTGCGGGCACATCATATGGAGAACATCAATGGGTAAATCCTGTTCTGTCTAAGGTAAAGTTCTTAATTCTTCTTTTCTTTCTGTGTCATCTTCATATTCTTCTTTTCCAAATCATGTTCTTGGTAACTTTTCAAAAAAAAGTTCTTGGTAGGTCAATTGATTATTTTTAATACAGCTTCTCACCCCCGGAAGTTAAATTTTTCAGAGAATAACTATTACAGCTAGTAGTCCCCCTTCAAGATACACTGATCCCAAGGTTTTGGTCTCAAGAACCTACCAGGTATTATGAAACAAACTTTTGTTGAAGTTATTGCACCATAAGATCCTCTAAATGGTAACTAAAAGTATTTCCTACATTAGGGAACATCTATTACTGGGCCTCGGATGGAAGATGGACATAAGTGTGCATGGTGGGCAGTTGACCTTGGCCAAGAACATCAGGTTTTGTCTCTATTCATACTTTCAGAAATAATTTTGTTATGATATAGCAAAACTTCATTGTTGTGAATGTTACTCCCAAGTTTGCACTTACAGGCACCGTAGAAGAAATATCATTATCACTAATGGATTAAGCTTTTAATAGCATATAAAATTTTATCATCAGCTTTGATTGCATCTTGTTAGATACTGATATTATTGTCAACATATAGCTAATAGAACCATGCACAAAATTTCTGAATATGGTTGCCTGTAAACTCAATTTAGCCAACTTACGTGACATCCAGTTTGGCTGATTCTTCACTATAGAAATTAAGCTACTGTATGTGTCTCATACCATTAAAAATTAAAATGCTGGGTTATACCTGGTACTTTGGAACAAGAGGAACTTGGAAGGGTACAAATAAAAATATCAAGAAAATAGAAACAAGGAAACTTGGGGATATATCTTAGATTTGCATTTACAAGAAATCCCTCTGCAGAAAGGAGAAGAGGAAGTTAAAAGGGATGTTGAGGAAAGACATGAATAGGATTTGAAAATGGAGCCATAGTCCAAGTTGTCATGTAGCCAGCCCAAGTATTTAGGCAAATCTGTACGATAGAGTTTAATTTGCATATTCTTTTTTGTTGGGTCCATAACATGGTGTCTTACTAACAGATCCAGCTAATGTATATAAGTTAACGGTAATCATTGACGTAGGACTTGATATTGTACACCTAATGAAGTACCAATTTGAGTCTGGCCTAAACTATCTTCAATAATTGTTGCTTTAAGCTATATCTTTCTTCTTTGTGAAAATGGGATACTAGAGCAGACAATCCTGGCAAGAATTTTTGGTCAAGTCGTGCTTTTTTCCACAAGTCCTTCCTTTGACTGGATCACATGAGATGCTTTGGTTATTTCTCTGATTAATATCCTGATGCAAGATATTATTGATTGATGCAGCTTATGTGCAACTATTACACCTTGAGACAGGATGGGTCAAGGGCTTTTATGAGATCTTGGAATCTCCAGGTAAAGAACATCTTCGGGATTGGGGCTTTATACACACACACTTTGCTGCAATGTTTTTGCAATTGTTATTTGGGTGTCACCTGAAACAGTAAGATGGGTGAAATGTTGACTGAATTTTCTTTCTTATTATCTGCAGGGCTCTCTGGATGGGAAGAGTTGGACAAACTTGAGAGTACATGAGAATGATCAAACAGTCTGCAAACCTGGTCAGTTTGCATCATGGCCTATTATTGGACCAAATGCCCTCCTACCCTTTAGATTCTTTAGGGTCATAATGACTGGCCAAACCACTGATGCTTCTAACCCCTGGAACTTCTGCATTTGCTTCTTAGAACTATACGGCTACTTCCACTAGTTTGATAGGAACTGTGTGCCTCCCTGGCTTATGTATTATCGTGTGTTGCTTTGTCTTGTTGTTCATTTGCTTGGTTATACAAACAAAGCAAGGATAAAGTTGAGGCTTTTTATACATCGTGCATACGCGGAGACAGAGATATAATCACATACACAAGTAACGTAAACCATTTTTCGTTAGATAAATTGTGTTAAAAAAGCAGTGGGAATTCTTTGAAGATTTTGCAATTCGAATCCTGTTAATTGGGAAGGCACTGACTCGAGCAAAGGCACTAGGGCTAGGCTGTATTGTGCAAAACGTGTACAATATGAATTATAAAGTGATGCTGTGCTCTCTGGGGGATCATTGGGTGAGAAAACTCTAAAAAATGTGCTTTGTACAGATATTAGAATGAGCAAGTGGCATTTGTGCTGCAAGTCGGGTTAACCCACAGAGAGAGCATTCTAGAAGTGGTTTAATTATCAAACTATGGGGATTTATTTATCCTAGGGATACTCCAATGATTTCAGCACCTCTTGTGGTGCCTGGATACTGGAATTCCAATCCGACCAGGCCCTATTTTCCTAGGAAACAAAAATCAAAATATGAAAATTAAGCTACAAGGTCAAATAAATAATTCAAGCCAATAAAAAATAATGTTACATGAAATGCCATTAGCAAAGAGTTACCAGACGTCTTTTGCTCAACGATTTATGCAAGTACGTTCAGCGGAATTTCTGTATGTGCTCTAATGCCTTTATGAACTGCTGCATACTTTTGCCGCAAGTGGCACAACATTTTCATCTAATAATATTTGTATTAGCCTTAGAATTTAGAAATGCCATTTTATTTTTACAACCAGATTATGAAGTCTATAAATAATAATAATCGTATAAAGGGCTCCTAACCAGACGGCGCTTAACCCCTTCCCATTCCCAAAGGGGCAGTAGTATCTACTTGCTCTTCTTGCGGCCTAGGAAAAAATTGCTACAAGTTAATTGAGTAAATGAGATTTGGGGTAATCCACCCAATCAGCACAAAAAAATTGGGTACTTTGAGGTCGTGGATCATGTACTATTGAGTTTGTTTTGCGAGTCCAGCAAGAAGAGCATGTGGCTGGCACTTGTTACTAGCTAATGTTGTGCCACAAGTTTAGCCGACTATTATTAAATCCTTCAGTGGGTTGCATAATATGCAGTGGGCTACTGATCATTGAGCGAATCCCTACAAATTCTCTATCCAGTGCCTTACAAGATTTTTTCTTTTTCATTCTTCAATATTTTTCATTTAAGAGAGACAAATATAGATTGATTAAGAATCAAAAACAGGAAAGACTACTAGCTTACAACAGTAGTACATAATAGAAAGTCGAAAGAAGTGAGTAGAAGTAATTTGGCAGCCCCATGCATGGAGATGGAAGTAAGAGCTCTCTCTCAGATTCACAAAATATGGTCACCATCGTTTTTTCTTCCTAATCAAAAACTCATTCTTTTACATAGATTTTGAGGATATCAAGAGGACCCAAAGAATCCATAGGCTACCAACAAGGACAATCCATGCTCTAGAGTGAAGAGGATAAGAAACCATCCGGCAGTTGATTACCTCCGAACAGGTGGTACAACCCCCCTACCAGGTGCTGCTCCACGGCCAGCAGCCTGAGCCTACAGAGAAAAAAAATATTCCACGAAGTTAGGAGTTAGAACACTTCCAAACCATATATACATATACACTACAATATACACACACAGCAACATGATTTCAAAGACTTATTCCCAGCCAGACAGATGCCACTCAAAGACTAAAAAGAAGAAACAATGTTTCACATAGCATGCTGCATTTAAGGGGGGTTTATTTTATGGATAAAGTTTAGATACAAAATTAGTTGTAACCTAAGGCTATAACCTTACTCAATATCATTAATATTATTATATATTTCGAAAATCTAACCGTTGAATTACATGTTATTTATGCTCTTAATACACATGTTAAATTTTGTGTCAATTGGATATTATTTATTATATAATCTATAAGATTATATTTTATGCGTAACTTTAAACTACAAAAATTTGCAATTTAAACAATTTATTGATGGCATAGTTATTGATCTTTAATTTTCTAGAAATTTTACAAGCATGGAGGATATAAGAAGAAAATGTAATCCAATAGTAGATTTGTCAAATTTCATCTCCAATAAAAAGATATTGAGTAAGGTTATAGCCTTAAGCTATAACTAATTTTGTAGCTAAACTTTGTCCTTCTTTTATTATCAAGCATGACAATTCATGCAGATAGAAATCACTAAACCATCCTGTTTCATTTAAGTTCATATATACAGCTGCTAAATCAGAGTTTCAAATCATACCCTCCTTTTTAAAAATGTTACTGGCTAGAGAGACTACTACCGTAAACACACCAAATACAAAAGAATTTTACCTTTGCCCGCATTGCAACTGCTCTACCCCTGCCAACTCCAAGTGCTGCACCCTTACCCTATAGGAAATTCAGAAAGCATAGGTCAGAAAATTTTCAAGCAATGTACAACGTAGGAACCTAACCATTTAAAAACCAAAAGATACCTTAATCCTGGCATCCAGACGCTTAAACATTGGAGCATTCTTCAGCATGTCTGGTATGACCATAAACCTGTTAAATTTTCAAAACATTTTCAAAGAATTGCAGTCAGTTTGCAAGTAACACATCAAAAGGCTTGAGATGCAAATAATTTAGATATTCTAATCAAACAGCATATGATTTACATACCTGACTTTGCTGCCTCGAATAAAGACATGCTCAAGTTGTTGGACCTTCCCGTCCTGTGCATAAGTCAAGAAAAATGAGCAGCTATTGCAAAACAAGAGATACAATTATCTAAAAAGCTATTCAAGCTATAATGAAGGAATGACTCAATCAGAACCAAAAATCCAAATATTTGCCCCACTCTCTTGCAAAGTCTAATTGGCACATAAAAAGAGAATCAAGCCAAAATCTGTGGAGCTGGGGAAAATAGAAAACACCATTGAACTACGAACAAGAGTCTTACAAAAATTCAAAAGGAAATCACATAAAAAATGTATCCAGTACAAATCTACTTTTATATCAATACTAGTGGTTTTGAAGAGTACCACCTGACAAGCACGCCAGCAAGCCTTGGCCTTGCTGGTTCCATTTATTTCCACATTTGCACAACAATATCTTGAAATATATTTCATTTCACTTTAAAAATAAATAAATAAATATGTATATTGATAAAACTTAAAAATATATATTAAATTTCTGCATTTGTTACCTCCCCTACCCACTTGTGTCCAATACTTCAACTACCTCTATATTTTTATCAACTATGCTTTTTAGCCAGTAATAATTACTACCAACGTTAAATGTACATATTCTCAAGGACACTATTCATACATGTAGAGGAAGCTCTCATTTCTTTGATCATTCAAATTCATAGCATGTGAAAGTTAAAGAGTGGGAACCCAATAGAATGATGGGTGATGAAATGAATAACAGCAATATAAAGAAATTAGCCCCAAAAATGTATTCAAGACATACATACAAGTTCAAAAAACAAATATAGTAAAAAAAAAACATTATGGGTGTGAAAATAGGAGAAACACAACCGTAGGAACTATGCAAAATGTGCTAACGCCTGACAGGAAAAGGGATTGAAGAAAATAATAAAGAGGCTGAATACATGCAACAATCTTTGGTTAAAAAAAAACGCTATCCCTAAAATTTTTTTATTGGTTGGCTTGCTTAGAAACCAGCTTGCTAATCGGGACAGAATGCTGACTTGGGGATTTCAAGGTAGGTGTTACTTTGTGTTTATTATAGAGGTAGCCTTGAGAGTAGGGATCACTAATACCCTTCCATTAGGAGGCTTTGGCAGACTATCAAGGGCTGGTGTATGAATGAAAGTCTGTATTTTTGTTGTGATAGAGTGGTTCATTGAGTGATAACCTAAGAGGCAAGAGTTTTAAAAGCTTCATCGGAAGGCACGCTTTGTCTGCGGCTGTTTACCACATTTGGCCCGGAAGGGATGCTTGAGTTCTGGCAGAAATAACAGATCACAGGAGGCTATTCTTCAATTGATTAGAAGAGACACAAAAGCCTGGGTTGATCATGTAAAGAAAGTGTAAAAACCCAGTAGACAGGGTCATTTGTTGTAACAATGTCATCCACTCTGTCTAGTCTGTAGGGTTTCTTGTCTTCAGCCTTTTTAGCTAATGGTGTCTTGTTTTTTGTACAGTTTGTTTTTCTTTAATAATAAAAATTCCCTAATTAACTTCTTGATATTAGTTTTAGATCTTTTACCTCAAGATATCCAAATTTCAATTTGTTTGTCCCCATAAGCTAATTCCTAATCTAAGTAAGTTATGAAACCAATCATTCAAACAATAACAGCCCCAGACGTAAAATCTTCTTAGCAAGAGTATTTTGACCCAGGGTTTTAGAATACCACAAACAACACAAAATTACAAACTTTTCTGAAACAAACAAAAGTCTAGGGTTTAAGAAAATCCCATTAATGGCACAATTAAACAGAGCATATCCAACACAAACACAAAATCTAGGGTTTAGAGAGTACCTTGGCAGTGTAGGTAATGTTCTCGAGCTGACAGTTCCAGTTGTCCTCGCACTCGAGCATGCTTCCTCTGTAGAGCTCACCGCTCTTCAGCTCCACCGTCACCACGTGCCCTGAGGCCTCGTGTAGTAGCTTCACCGGTATTCCCAAACTCCTGCTCATTCTTCTTCTTCTTCTCTCGGTTGCTTTCTCACTCTTGGTTGCTTTCTCACGCTCTCTACAAAACCCTAATTAACCCCAAACTCACGAAAAACTCGCTGTATTTCTATTTGCTCTCTTTAATTTATAGCGTCACGGAAAAACGGTAATCACTAATAGGGGGTATTTTTGTCAATTGGGGAAAATGTATGGAGGCCTTTTCAAGGAACCAAATTCAGGAATGATAATCTTTTTTTTTTTTTTTGGTGAAAAGAGAGCTTCATTACAAACTAAGCAGCAGCAATACAAACAAAACAGACCCTATTACAAAACAATCCATTGAGGTCATCCTCAAACACATCTATAAGGTCCATAGGCGGACTATCAAAGGTAAAAAAATCAGCATCAAGACAAAAGCTCAATCTAGCAAGACTATCCGCACACCTATTAGCCTGATGAAAACAATGCTTAATACAAAACTGCGGAATGCGAGAAATCAATAACTTGCAATCATCCAACAGAGGCGATATGACATTATTCACATAAGAAGGATTATCTAAGGCATCCACAATAGATTTGGCATCAAGTTCAACTTCATGAGCATTAATGTTAAGGTTGCTGCATAGAAGAAGACCCTCCCTTAAGCCCCATTGCTCAGCAGCAAAACTGTTGGTCATGCCAATACTCCTGCTAAAACCCATAACCCACCTACCTGCATCATCTCTAATCACCCCTCCATAGCCTGCCAAACCTGTGTTACCACAATAAGAGTCATCTGTGTTGAGCTTCCACCATCCTTGAAGCGGCTTCTCCCACCTAATCCTCCTTAAAACTTTCTAGGTCAGTTGCCTTGGAGAAGAAAGGCAATGAAAGAATTCCACTACTTGGTTTACAATCACCAAATCAAGCTTCGGATTCCTACATTTGCCATTGAAGATCGCATTATTCCTACTCTTCCAGACATTCCACATAGCAAAAGGAAAAATAACATTCCAAGGAGGTTGAGTAGCACCTAAACTGTGTTTAAATTTACTATTTAACATCAGCCAATCTTGAAGGTTGCTCCTCCAAAAGGCTTGATTAGAGGGTAACACCCCCAACTGATTCCACAGGCCTTTTAAAAGAGGGCAATCTCTTAGGGCATGTAAAATACTTTCAGCTCCTTCCTGGCATAAAGGGCAAGTAGTATCAAGACTAACACCCCTCTTCTCAAGGCAAACCTTAACTCTAATGCTGTTATGGGCACACTTCCAAAGAAAAGTTCTAATCCTTGGAAGAGTATTCACTTTCCAAATCCAACGAGCTGGAAAAAGATCTATCCCTTCATCCCTCATGGCAATCCTATAAGCACTCTTCAAGTCAAAAGTGCCTTTAGGAGACCCCGACCAAGCCAACTTATCAGCACCTCTACTCAACAAATTCACAGGGGTTGCTTGAATTAACCTTCTAACCTCAACAGGAAGTTCAAAGGGAATCTTCCCCCAATCCCAACCAGTGTCTATCATAAAATCTTTAACTTCTAACTGGCTAGCCTCCCTCGTGATAGGACCCTGAATCAAACCTCTAAGA
The DNA here is from genome assembly GCF_932294415.1 of Quercus robur. Taxonomy (NCBI): domain Eukaryota; kingdom Viridiplantae; phylum Streptophyta; class Magnoliopsida; order Fagales; family Fagaceae; genus Quercus; species Quercus robur. The sequence continues at coordinate 15,083,327 of NC_065535.1, read as the reverse complement.
GAATCTCCATTACTCCAATTGCTCTGCCACACATTAAGCCCACTATCCCTACCAACCATCCACCTGCTACCCTTATTGAAAGTGTCCATACCTTTCTTCATCGCAGCCCAAATGTGAGAGCAAGGAAGCCTATTAGCATTGGTAGCCACTCTTCTTCTCGGATTACAATATTTCATATTCAAAACTCTAGCCCAAGGGGCCTTCTTTTCAGTATGGAACCTCCAATTAAGCTTAGAAAGGAGAGCTATATTCTTTCCCTTAGCAAATTGCAACCCAAGCCCCCCTTCCTCCTTAGACTTTATCACCTTATCCCAACCAACCCAGTGAATCTTCTTGGCAGCCTCAGAAGAACCCCAAAGGAAATTTCGATTCAATCTATCTAACCCATTCAAAATTCTACCAGGCAAAAAGTTACACTACATAACATAAGAAGGAACAGCCGCTAAAGAGGCTTGAATGAGAACATTCCGCCCTGCCAAAGAGAGCATGTTAGCCTTCCAACTTGAAAGCTTTTGTTTTGCTCTATCAAGGATGAAATTGTACTCCTGAGTAGAATAACCAGGATGCTTAAGAGGGAATCCAAGATACTTCCCCAAGAAAGGAGTGGAAGCAAACCCAAGAATGTCACAAAGAGATTCCCTTGTGTCACGGTCGACATTAGGAGAGAAATACACCCTCGACTTAGCTTCACTAACTCATTGCCCAGATAACTCACAAAAATCATCAAGAACATCTCTACTGGCGGCGCAATTAACCCAATCTGCCTTTGCAAAAAGAATGAGGTCATCCGCAAAGAAAAGATGAGAGAATTCAGGACCACTTTAAGAGGCTTTAACTGGCTGCCATGTTTTCATATTGCACTTCTCTTCAATTAACTGACCAAGAAAATCCATGCAAATGATGAAAAGATACGGAGAGAGCGGATCACCCTGCCTTATCCCTCTAGAAGGAAGAATCGGCTCCAAAACTTCTCCATTAAACAATATGGAAGTGGAGACCGTCGACACACAACTCATTATAACATCTATGAGCTGTGTGGGAAGGTTAATCCTCCTAAGCATGTTCCGAATAAACCCCCACTCAAGCTTGTCATATGCCTTCTCCAAATCTATCTTTAAGGCCATGTACCCCATCTTCCCCTTCTTTTTCCCAAGGGAATGAATTATTTCCTGGGCAATGATGACATTATCAACACCCTTTCTACCCGAAACAAAAGCCGTCTCTATTAAATAAAACAAAAAGTAACACATTATACTTAAAAAAAAAAAAAAATTGTGTATAGATGGACACTTCATTAAATTCAAAAAATAAATAAATAGTATAAGAAATTAATCCAAAATTGTTTACTAAAAAAAACAAAAACAAAAACAAAATTAATGAGAAAATAAACATATGAGCACCAAAAAAAAAAAAAAAAAAAAAAAAGAAGAAGAAGAAAGAGAAGAAAGCTAACACAGAAAAAATCAAAGAAAAAAAAAAAGCCAAAATGTTAACCAAAAAAAAACCCAATATTTTGGAGGTGAAGTTCAACGTGGGGGGTGTTTTTGGAAGCTCATTTCATGAACTTCCCCCTTCTGGTTTTCTCCCCATTTTGGGGAGAAAACTTTTGGTAGGCCCAAAGAGAAAATACCCAAACCCCATCATTTACTTTTCTTCTCCCTCACCCAATCAAACACTCCAAAAAAGTTTTTCTTCCTATTTTATCTCCAAAATTTTCCATTTACCATATTTCACCTCCAAACAAACACATCCTAAGGCCAAAGCTTGAGTTCTAGCCGTTCTGGATCAAAATTGTCATGATGATGACACGAGCCAAACCAACCTAATCCAACTCAATCCACTGGATTGGATTGGTTTTTAAGGTTTGGTGGGTTAGGGTGGGTTGTGAAATTTGTTTTTATTGGGTTTAGGTCATAAGATTCACAATTTCGTTTAACCTAACCCGATCTACCTATATTTAATATATATTTAAATTTTAAAAATATATGTTTTTTTAAAATATATTATAGAATTTTATTTTTTTTACTTTTTTACCCATCTTCTTAAATAAAACTCTAATGATAAGTTTTGCTCATATGGTTTGGTGTTATGCTCATGATTTTTAAGTTATAAATTTTTTCTTATTTGTGGCGATGTTGTTCTCAATTTAATATTAATAATAGTATTTTAAAAAAATATGTCAAACCCATGGGTCCAACCCGATCCAACCTGATCCACGTGGGCTAGGTTAGACCTTTGTAATGGGTTGGGCCACCATAGTGGGTTGGGTTGAATAAATCCCTCAACCCAACCCAATTCAATCCTTGCACACGCTAATGTTCAGCCTAGTGACAAGTCAAGTCGAAAAGAAAGACTATCCCATGGCCCTACCCAGGGACAATGCCCATTTTTTCTTTAGTGGGTTGGCATAATGGGCTAAAATGGTCTAAGAGTTCATAACTTGTTTAATTCTTCTACCGTCAAGACCTAATAATTATTTTTTATTAAGTTTTTAAATAGTTTTTTCTTTTTTAATTTTGTAATAAACAAAGTCCATCTTTAGAAAGAAAAATAATTAAATTTACTAGGCTACTAGCAAGATATATATTAATAAGCATAATTTACCATAATCACTTTTAAGTATCATAATCGCTTTAAGGAGGGTATGAATTTCTATGGGCAAACCATGCTAAATGTTGGCACAAATCCATCTGTGAGCATGGAATGGAAGACAATCGGTGAACCAATGGATCTGCAACTTCTATATGGTCACGGAATTAGGAACAGTATTGCATGCACATAGTGACACTATAACCCCCAAACTTAAAGTCTTATCTACACATGTTTTAGAGAGTTCTCCCTGGTCCAAGTCAAGAATTGGGACGAAAGTCCAAATAACTCTCCACTTGCTCAACAAAATGTTTGTGATGACGACGTCTCGAGTTGAGAAAAAGGATATGATATAACAGAGGAGACAGTTCAGTAGAGTGCTGATATAATCAGTGTCAAAGGAGAGGCTTTCCTCTTCCTTCTCTTTTGTTTCTCTCCTCTGTTCCTTCTTCATGCTTTCAATTTGCTTATGATTCCAAGGTCTGAATTTGTTTCGCTTAGTGGGGTTTATGCTTTATAGAGATTCTGATTCTCTCTTTTGGCACTTCATGCTACCTGCTCTCAGCTCCAATATGTTCCCAATTTCAAGATTTAATTCAGTGTGTGTATGTAGGGGTGTTCACAAAATGCTTGAACCGCATGATTGTGCCTAAACCGACCAGAATTGTCCACAAAATAGAGTAACCACACCACACAACAAAGTGCAGTGAGGTTCTGTGTTAAGAAAACTACACAAAACTGCACCAATAAATATATATATATATATATATATATTGTGGGGCCCGGCCCAAAAATGATGGGCTATTCCAAACTCAGGCCCAGCCGAGGAGCGTCCTGGCTGAAGAGAAGCCTCATATGAAGCGTTACTCAATCCCAATAGTGCCAAGGAAACCTGTCCGAGGAGTAACTCCTCCTCGGACATCAGAGGCCCAGACGAGGAACTTTCCCCAGTCGTTTCAGCTCATCTTCACAACATATAAAAAGAATTAAATCCAAAATATCTCATGGAAGGCTACCACCACATTAATTGCGCCCCAGCCACCCTCTTGGCCGCATTAATGAGGAAAAGACACCTGAACAGTACCGCCTTGGCCTCTGCAACTCACAAAGGGACTGATGAGGGCGTCTGATGGGACAGGTGCTCAAGTGGATGCTTAGATGGTCAACAGGTGTAAGGTTGGGATGAAAAGAAGGGAACTATATAATGTAGTGGAGTCCCTTAAAGAAGAGGAGGGGAGAACTGTATCAGGAACAAAAAGAGAAATAAAATCATACTTGAGAAAGATTCATTCTGGAGTTTTTATTTTCCTTTTGCAAACAATACTGTCCATGCATTAGACCGAACAAGTTCACTGAGGCTAAGTTCTTTGACCCATCCTCTACAAATATTTATTGTGGGTTGTGCTTTGGGCCAAGGCCTCATCAATATAAGTTGGGCCAGGAAAATCGTGCAACTACAATTGGCGCCGTCTGTGGGAAGAACTAGGGCATCAGCTAGTACAACGGTCGAGCATGGCAGAGATAGGCCCGCACCAGGAGGATCCTCACCAAGCTGACTCCCGACGAACACAACCCGCCGAGTCCCAAAGGCAAAATAACCCAATCAACCCAGGCGGCAGGGGGAATCGTGAGGGAAGTGTGCATACTATCCGGACGAGCCAGAGTCACACTCAGACAGGAAGTCACGTGTCTCAGAGGCGAAATAGTCACCAAGCCATGCAGCGAGAGATAGATGACCTAAAAAGGAAGTTGCGACGTGTACAGCGAAGACGATCTCCCTCTGACTCAGGCGAGTCTTCTAATGCGGAGGACGTGAGTTACAGACAAAGGTCAAGGACCCCCCCAAGTGAAACCTTTTCTTACGAAAAAGAACCACGCCCAATACGGAAGTATGAGAGCCCATCCAGCAAAGGTTCGGGGAACGACGCCATGAAGAAGGCACTGGATCAGGTCTCGAGGTCACCTTTCACGAATAGAATCGAAGGGGCTAAGCTGCCAAGACGCTTTAACCAACCGGTGTTCGCCCTCTATAGCGGCAGAACAGACCTGGTAGAGCACGTGAGTTAGTTTAACCAAAAAATGGCGATCTATTCGCAAAACGAAGCCCTAATGTGCAAGATCTTCCCTTCCAGCTTGGGATCGATGGCGATGAGGTGGTTCAACAGCCTGAAGACAAACTCCGTAGACTCCTACAAGCAGCTCACTCAAGCTTTTTGCTCCCGTTTTATTATAAACACCAGAGTCCCTCGACCTCTCAGTTCGCTACTGTCCTTATCCATGCACGAAGGAGAGACCCTGAAAGCGTACTCGGATAGGTATTGGGAGGTGTATAACGATTTAGATGACAACCATGATAATGTTGCTATCAGCACGTTCAAAAGCGGCCTCCCCACCGGGCATGGCTTAAGGAAATCCCTCACCGGAAAACCAGTTACTGACGTCCAACAGCTAATGGATAGGATCTACAAGTACAAGAGAGTGGAGGAGGATCAGCTGCAAGGGAAGGGAAAGGAGAAGGTTATCCCCCTTAAAGCCAATGATTTCAGGACGGAACGTCACAATCCTGGTCAGCCGAGGAGAGATTTTCCGCGACAGGCTGGGCAGAGCAACCCGCAAACAGTGAATGCCGTATTCAGAGAGCCGGTACAACAAGTACTGGAGAAAGTAAGGGATGAACCCTATTTCAGATGGCCGGGAAAGATGGCTGGAGACCCTGCCCGACGTAATCAGAACTTGTATTGCCACTATCATCAGGACCACGGGCATACTACTGAGGACTGCAGGAATCTGTGGAATCACCTGGATCAATTGGTCCGAGAAGGAAAGCTACGTCACCTGCTGCACCCATCGAGCGGCCATCCCGGACAAGTAACACAAGAACCTCGAAGGGACGTGTCTTTAAGACCCCCCACTGGGACGATACATGTCATCCTCGCTGCACCGGGAAGAACTGGACCACCCATCCCCAGGGTGTTGGCCGTGGATCGCCTTCCCTCCGAGGGCAGGCAAAGGGAACCCAAAAAGTTAAAAAAGGGAAGCTCTTTGATACTGGGATTCTCGGATGAGGATAAAAGAGGAACAATTCAACCTCACGATGATGCCTTGGTGGTCACCTTGCGGATTGGGGGTTTCGATGTGAAAAGGGTGTTAGTAGACTCTGGAAGTGCGGTGGAGATAATGTACCCCGACCTATACAAGGGGCTGAACTTGAAGCCGGAAGATTTGACAGCTTATGACTCCCCCCTTCTCAGCTTCGAGGGGAAGATTGTTACGCCAAAGGGGCAAATCCGACTGCCCGTACAGACTGGGGCGGAAGTGGTGGAGGTGAATTTTATCGTGGTCGACACTTATTCACCCTACACCGCGATAGTTGCAAGGCCATGGATCCACAGCCTAGAGGCCGTGACCTCCACACTTCACCAAAAAGTAAAATACCCATCCGGAGGACGAGTGGAAGAGATCCGAGGAGATCAGGCCGTGGCCAGGAGGTGTGTGGTGGCCGCCATTTTACATCGGCCCTTGGACGAGTCCTCGGTCCCAAAGAGCTTATAGCAACCAGCCTCCTCGGCAAAGCAAGACGATGGGCTGGCCGAGGAGATAAGGTGTGAGGGTTTAGATAAGGTTGCTGTCAACAACGACCCGGAGAAGTTCTTTCAGGTCGGCTCTGAATTGCCCTCTCAAGAAAAGGAGGAACTGGTCAGATTTCTCAGAGAAAATGTCGACGTATTCACTTGGGACGCCTACGATGCCCCGGGAGTTGATCCTAGCCTCATCTGTCACCACCTAAACGTCAACCCTTCTTCCACTCCGAGGAAGCAGCCACCCCGACACCCTTCAAAGGAACACGCTAGTGCCGTAAGAGACGAGGTGGCAAAGTTGAAAAGAGCAGGGGCTATCAAAGAGGTCTTTTATCCCGAATGGTTGGCGAACACAGTGGTGGTAAGGAAGAAGACGGGGAAGTGGAGGGTCTGCGTGGACTTCACGGACCTGAACAAGGCGTGCCCCAAGGACCCATTCCCTCTACCCAAAATCGATCGGTTGGTGGATGCAACCGTGGGGCACCCTCGAATGAGCTTCCTGGACGCCTTCCAGGGCTATCATCAGATACCCCTTGCGCTAGAGGACCAAGAGAAAACGGCTTTCATGACGCCCGTCAGAAATTATCATTATAAGGTGATGCCATTCGGGCTAAAGAACGCGGGCTCAACCTACCAAAGGATGATGACTCGGATGTTCGAGCCACAACTGGGCAAGATCATTGAGGTGTATATAGACGATATGGTTGTAAAGAGTAAAAAGGTGTCCGAGCACGTGAAAGACCTTGGAACAGTCTTCGCTATCTTAAGGGAGCACCGGTTGCGGCTGAATGCCTCCAAATGTTCATTCGGGGTCGGGTCTGGGAAATTCCTAGGGTACATGGTCACCCATAGGGGAATAGAAGTAAGTCCCGACCAAATCAAAGCCATTAACAGTCTACAGACTCCTCGGAACCCGAAGGAGGTGCAGAAGTTCACTGGCATGATTGCGGCATTAAACCGGTTCATATCGCGATCGGCGGATCGATGTCGGCCTTTTTACCTCCTGATAAACAAGTGGAGAGAGTTCGAATGGTCGGAGGATTGCGTTCAGGCTTTCCAGCAACTTAAGGACTACCTGTCCCGACCACCCGTCATGTCCAGTCCTGAGGCAGATGAGGTGCTGCTTGCCTACATAGCCGTAGCTCCCCACGCTGTAAGCCTGGTACTCATTCGAGATGATAATGGGGTGCAGCGACCGGTGTGCTATGTGAGCAAATCACTACATGAGGCCGAGGTGCGATACCTACCTTTAGAAAAGGCAATTCTGGCGATAGTGCACGCAACCCGGAAGCTTCCTCATTACTTTCAGGCGCATACGGTCATCGTTCTGACTCAGCTTCCCCTTCGAGCCGTGCTTCGAAGCGCTGACTACACAGGAAGGATCGCCATGTGGAGTGCTCTTTTGGGGGCTTTTGATATTAAGTATATGCCCAGACCCTCCGTCAAAGGACAAGTCCTCGCAAACTTGGTAGCGGAGTTTGCTGAGCCCTCTATAGAAACGATGACCGAGAAGAAGGACCTGGGTGGAAAACTGGTTGGCGCAGTTTCAGCCGGGGAGACCATGCATTGGAAGGTCTACGTGGATGGCGCGGCCAACCAGAGAGGATCAGGAGTTGGGATAGTTTTAATATCGCCGGACGGCGCTGTCATTGAAAAATCATTAAGACTCGGATTCTCGGCTACGAACAATGAAGCCGAATACGAAGCCTTACTTCAAGGAATGGCAATGGTTCAAAGATTGGGGGGAAGAGTAATAGAAGCCTTTTCGGACTCCAGACTAGTGGTCGGACAAGTGATGGGAGAGCTAGAAGCTCGAGATACCAGGATGCAAGAGTATCTGGGACAAGTCAAACGGCTACAGACGAGTTTTGAATCCTTCAGTCTGACGCACATCTCCAGGAGCGTAAACACTCATGCAGACTCGCTAGCCACTCTTGCCACGTCCTCGGCACGTAATTTGCCACGAATGATCCTAGTCGAAGATCTAGTCAAGGCCAGTCCCATCAGCGGAAACCCGACCCAAGTCCATCAGATTAGACAGAGCCCCAGTTGGATGGACCCCATAAGGAATTTCCTCCAAGACGATATCCTACCGGAAGAAAAACTAGAAGCCGAGAAGATACGTAGAAATGCTCCTCGTTTTTGGCTATCAGAGGACCGCAAACTTTATCGGCGCTTCTACTCTGGACCGTACTTACTCTGCGTACATCCAGAAGAGTCCGAGTCTCTTCTTGAGGAGTTGCATGAGGGAGTATGTGGAAGTCACACCGGAGGAAGATCGCTGGCGCACAGGGCACTCACCCAAGGATACTGGTGGCCGAGCATGCAGAGACAGGCCCAGGAATACGCTAAGAAGTGCGACCAATGCTAAAGATTCGCCCCGAATATCCACCAACCCGGAGGGGTTCTCAACCCACTCTCCAGTCCATGGCCGTTCGCGCAATGGGGTCTTGATATTGTCGGGCCTTTCCCCAAGGCTGCGGGGAACAAGCGATACATAATAGTCGGAACCGATTACTTCACTAAATGGGTGGAGGCTGAACCTTTGGCCAACATCAGGGACGTGGACGCCCAGAAATTCATCTGGAAGAACATTATCACCCGCTTCGGAACTCCGAGAACACTCATTTCCGACAATGGTCTTCAGTTTGACAGCAAGAATTTTAGGGAGTATTGCCGTGAATTTGGGATCATTAATCGATATTCCACCCCCGCCTACCCTCAAGGAAATGGGCAAGTCGAGGCCGTGAATAAGGTCATAGTGAACGGGCTGAAGAAGAGACTGGATGAGGCAAAGGGGAGATGGGTAGAAGAACTCCCCCACGTCTTATGGACTTATCGGACGACGCCGCGACGATCGACCGGTGAGACCCCCTTCTCGATGACTTATGGGGCTGAGGCCGTGCTCCCGATCGAGAACAACTTTCCCACGCTAAGGTCTAAATTGTTTACCCCAAACGATAACGACGAGTTATTGGGACGGAGTCTGGACCTAGCTGAAGAAAAAAGGGAAAAAGCGATGATTCACATCGCCTATTATCACCAGAAGCTGAGACAGGGGTATGATGCTAATGTCAAACTGCGGCCTCTGGGCCCAGGTGATCTCGTGATGAGAAAGATTCTTAGCAGCGCAAAGAACCCCTCTTGGGGCAAGTTGGGGCCCAATTGGGAGGGACCATACCGTGTCACATCCGTGGCCGGAATAGGCACCTACTACCTAGAAGATTTGGATGAAAAAGCTGTACCTCGACCATGGAATGTAAATAATCTCAGAAGATATTGTTATTAATGAGGATGGCTTAGCGTACGTTTTCTTTCTTGACTGTCCGCTGCTTGCTGTTCCGCTAACAACTATTTATAAGTCTTAAACAGAACCAAGGCCTTGCATGGCCCTCGGACTCAAGCCTATGGGGAAATTAATACTTAAGGCAACAAACCATAAGTTTTGGACAGAACCAAGGCCTTGCATGGTCCTCGGACTCAAGCCTATGGGGAAACCAAATGCGCGAGAGAAAAACCATAAGTCTTAAACAGAACCAAGGCCTTGCATGGTCCTCGGACTCAAGCCTATGGGGAAATTAATACTTAAGGCAACAAACCATAAGTTTTGGACAGAACCAAGGCCTTGCATGGTCCTCGGACTCAAGCCTATGGGGAAACCAAATGCGCGAGAGAAAAACCATAAGTCTTAAACAGAACCAAGGCCTTGCATGGTCCTCGGACTCAAACCTATGGGGAAACCAAATGCGCGAGAGAAAAACTATAAGTCTTAAACAGAACCAAGGCCTTGCATGGTCCTCGGACTCAAGCCTATGGGGAAATTAATACTTAAGGCAACAAACCATAAGTTTTGGACAGAACCAAGGTCTTGCATGGTCCTCGGACTCAAGCCTATGGGGAAACCAAATGCGCGAGAGAAAAACCATAAGTCTTAAACAGAACCAAGGCCTTGCATGGTCCTCGGACTCAAGCCTATGGGGAAATTAATACTTAAGGCAACTATCCATAAGTCTTAAACAGAACCAAGGCCTTGCATGGTCCTCGGACTCAAGCCTATGGGGAAATTAATACTTAAGGCAACTACTCATAAGTTTTAAACAGAACCTAAGTCCTGCATGGTCCCTCGGACCACAGACTTAGAGGAAATTATTACTTATGATAGATTGAGAGATTATTACTTAAAGGAAATCATTTTTAATACATGCGCACATTCTAGAACCATCGCGACCCTCAAACGCGCAACCCAAAAACCCATTTTCGTTCTGACCGTTTGCCTGTATCTACATCGTTGCACATGTTTAAAAAAGAGCGCTACTGACATACATCCATAGTAAGCAAAACGAACATTTTATATTAATATTCCGAGTACATTAGAAAGAGAGGTCCTTACAAAAGAATGAAAAAACAAGACAACTCTCATTTAAAAAAAAAAAAAAAAAAAGCTAAGCCTTAGCGGGAGGATCTTCTGTCTGCTGGGGCTGAGGAGGAGGAACCTCAATGGTAGAGTCTGTGGCAGGATCCTTCGCCATATCAGGCACAAGGACGGCATCAGGCACCGCCAGGTCTTGCTCTGAGGCGACTTGGGCATCATCAGGAATAGCCCGGATCTCCGGAGGATAGAAGATGCTCTCGGGCAGTCTTAGTGCCGAATCTGCAGGAACTCCTGCAGCGTCGAGAGCATGAGCCCATGAAATGCCGCAGTACTCCCTGCATACCTCGGGAATCTCCTCAGACAGCCTGGCCTCCGTCTCTTAGGCCCCGAGCTGGCGAGCAGCAGCCTTCTCGGCCTCTGTAGCCTCTCGGATCAGCTGGGCCTCCTCTTTGGCCTGCCTCAGCTCATCCTCAACTTTTTTCAGGGCAGTCCTGAGATCCTGCACTACCTGCCTCTCGGTGATGAGGTTAAGCTGCATCGTGTACAGCTCTTTGCGCTGGTCCTCCGCCTGGGTCTCGGCACTCTTTAAACCAGCCTCTGCACTTTTGCGCCGGTTTTCCGACACCTTGAACTCGTCCGTGAGTTTAAGGTGCTTGTGCTTGAGGGACCCTAAGGCTTTCTCCACTTCCGCCCGAGCCTGGGTCTCAGCCTCAACCCGACTACGGCTATCGCGGCAAAACTCATCAGCCACGAACACCTGCTGAGTAATCTGCGAACGAAACAAGGTTGCTTTGAAAAAGAAATCTAACGGGGATAAATAAATTGATAAAACAGTAAAAGGATTACTTACCAACGCGAGATCCCTTTTTAGGGATAGGAAGAGCTCGGGCTGAGAGAATCGCCTATAGGCCTCCATGTCCCGAGGAAGGAGTAGGGGTTGCTCTAAGGCATCCGCCACGTACCCTGCCCGGCCTCGGTTATACTCTCGGACCGAAGCATTGTAGGAGATGGCAACCCCATCTAGCTCCAGCTTGGGGTTCCATGCACGAGGGGAGGCGCGCACGTCAGCAAGGTTCTCCTCATCCCGGCTCTCCGAGGAGTTACCCCTTCTGCTCCTTGGCGCCCGCGTAGTCTTTTGCTGCTTGGTCGGCTGGGCAGTCACCTCACCTTCCTCAGGAGTGTCAACCGGCCTCTTCTTCTTCAGGTCCGGATTAACCTTAAGGCCAGGGTCCGAGACGCCCTGGGGGACCACAAGGGGAAGGGTTTTGACCTTTGATGGACTTGGTCCCTTCGATGACTGAACCTTTGATGACTGACCTTTCCCTCGGGAGGACATCAGCTCCTTTAGAGTCTTTCCCTTTCCTGCCATGGGCTCTACCTCTTCGTCTGAAGTATCGTCCGAGCAGATAACGATTGAGGGAACACCAACTGCGGAATGTTGGTCCTGCTCTACTTCGGGATTAGAAAACTCCACCAAGGGGTTTTGCTGAATTTCCTCCTCGAAGTAAAACTTATCTATCTCTTCCTCAAGGGAAAGACGAGATGATTCAGCCTCTTCTTCAACCAAAACAGCAGCGCCAGGCTCGTTTACCGGAGGAAGCTGCTCTGCTAAGTAGGGATTTCTAACACCAGGCAACACAACTGGTGGCAGATCGTGGTCGGCTAGGAACCCGTCCCTGGACACGTCAATTCTAGCCAGCCTCGGACTGCCAGCCCTTATAGCGTGACCGACCGCCTGAAAAGCGCTGCTCAGAGGTTGATAGCCCAGAACCAGATGGGCCGCACGCAACTGTCCGTCCTCGGCGACGTAAATCTCCGACCTAAGGAGATAGTTCAACGCTGGCACGTTCACAAAGTGTATCCGAGGAGCAACGTGAACTTTGTCTGCAAACAAACCAGGAAAAGTGAGGTTAGACCATGAAATTTTCCAATTACAAAGAATGCAAGAAAAATAACCCCTCAACACTAAATCCTTTCCCAAAAAGGACCAATCCTAAAAGCGCCGCACCTGGGTTTCCTGCCCGAGTTGGACAATGAATACCGTCGAACCACTCCCCAGAAGCAATGAGGAAGTCATTCTTCACGGTCTTATTGGAAACTGGAAGACAAGAGATCAACCTAACGTCCTCGTTCCGGGATTTAAGATAATACCCATCATCCCCGAGGCGGTGACATTCGTACAGATAAGCCACATCGTGCCAAGTAAGGCCTAGATTCATCCGCTCGTCTAAGACATCTACACAGCCTAGTATCTTGAACATATTCGGGGCACACTGATACGGCGTCAACCTATGGTTGAACAGGTATTCCCTTGTGATCCTACGCATGGGAAGTGTCATCCCTCCCTCTATGAAAGCAATCATGGGGATAACGACTTCTCCCTCAACCCTATCTGTCAATACTCCTTCCAGAGGACAGTACCGCAGCCCAACCCCAGGAGGAATGTGGTATTTAGCCCTAAAGGCCTCCATAGCGGCTGGAGTTTTTACTAATTTTTCGAATCTACCCATCTGAACTGAAAGGGGGAAATGAAAGTAGAGACCAAGAAGAAAAGTAAAGTCCGGGGAGGGAATTGAAACGGTGAGAAAAGCGAAATGTACTGGTACCTTCACAAAACGCTCAATGGGACGCCCGGAAATCTCTCTTGGACGAAACGCTTCACGAAGACGGCTATGGCGGCGTAACGGACGCAAGTGTTCGTATATCTCTGGGATTCGAGGGAGTTCTCTGGAGTCTTTTGAGGTTTGTGAAATGCAGATGAAAGAAGGAACTGAACCCCTCTGACGCCTTATATAGCCGGGAGGAGAGAGAAAAGATCATCCCTGCCTAAAAAGACGGGAAGAAACGATGGCCGTTCGATCCATGCCAAGCCGTTGGATGAAGGGAACATAACGCCTCCAGAAGTTAATGGCCACGCCTCGTAAATTGTAGCGCGTCAAAAGTAACGGTCCGCACGCGCGCCCCACGATCTCCTTATTTCCATCCTCTCACAAACATCAAAACCCCGCTTTTCTCCTCGGAGGGAGTTAAAAACCGGAGTTTTGAGGGGCTATTGTGGGGCCCGGGCCAAAAATAATGGGCTATTCCAAACTCAGGCCCAGCCGAGGAGCGTCCTGGCTGAAGAGAAGCCTCATATGAAGCGTTACTCAATCCCAATAGCGCCAAGGAAACCTGTCCGAGGAGTAACTCCTCCTCGGACATCAGAGGCCCAGACGAGGAACTTTCCCCAGTCGTTTCAGCTCATCTTCACAACATATAAAAAGAATTAAATCCAAAATATCTCATGGAAGGCTACCACCACATTAATTGCGCCCCAGCCACCCTCTTGGCCGCATTAATGAGGAAAAGACACCTGAACAGTACCGCCTTGGCCTCTGCAACTCACAAAGGGACTGATGAGGGCGTCTGATGGGACAGGTGCTCAAGTGGATGCTTAGATGGTCAACAGGTGTAAGGTTGGGATGAAAAGAAGGGAACTATATAATGTAGTGGAGTCCCTTAAAGAAGAGGAGGGGAGAACTGTATCAGGAACAAAAAGAGAAATAAAATCATACTTGAGAAAGATCCATTCTGGGGTTTTTATTTTCCTTTTGCAAACAATACTGTCCATGCATTAGACCGAACAAGTTCACTGAGGCTAAGTTCTTTGACCCATCCTCTACAAATATTTATTGTGGGTTGTGCTTTGGGCCAAGGCCTCATCAATATAAGTTGGGCCAGGAAAATCGTGCAACTACATATATATATATATATATATATATATTTATATATATATACACACACACATATTGCTTGAAATGGCATGATCACATTGGGGATTGTAATATTATACCTTCCTTAAAAATAGGATAAAATAATGATAATGTATGTGAAAAAAACATTATTAAAATCATAAAGGAGAATGGATAGATTTGACAAAATGCAAGATTTTTACTATACATCTCTATTAGTTTAACACACACATACATATATATAATATGTCAATATATAATTATTTAAAAGTCAATAAATAAATAATTACTAAATATCAAATTAACACTAAAGTAACTAAATAGTAACAAAATGGAATTATATTATTCTTTATTTAATTTCTATTATTTATATATTTATTATTTAAGCATTGCATAATTATATTTATAATTATATATTTTTTATTAATTTGAATGACAAGGAATAATAATTGAGCATTTAGAAAATTTAGGGTTTGTCTGAAATTCGCTTATTTTGCTGAAACTGAAAACTTTTTACCGAAAGTACTATGGATAAAAATAAAATTTAGTTGAAATGGTACAATGGGACCTATGAATAGTATCAAAAAGTGCAGTAGAACTCATAAATAGTAACAAAAATAAGTTGAACAGTAAAATAAGTTGGCGCACATTTGCTAATATTTTATCTTTAATAAAAATGTGTTGCATGACCCCATCACTAAACAAAAGGAAACGCTTGCCACTCTTACTATAAAGTATCTCTTTGGATTCAAATTAATTTGGCGTTTGCATTTTTTAATCTATGTTTTTTTTTTTTTTTTTTGTGATCAGCCAGCAATTATTGACAAGTCAACGGTGAACAATGCACCACAAATTATACTTTTCAGCAACTTTTTTCATTAAAAATAAGTCTTACAGCACTATTTATACATTTAAAAATTATTTCATTAAAATATTTTCAGTTTCAATTTTTAGTTTCAACAAAAATAAATTGTATCCAAATGGAATTATCTTCCCTTAATAAATAACGCTTGAACGTACACACGAGCCATTCTCGCCTAGAATCAGATATCCACACGGTACTCACCCACTTCTTCAAAGCGAAACACACGGTACTCACCCACTTCCTCAAAGCGAAACACACACATACCGAATCAGATTCATAGCTCGGAATCGAAAAAACAGATTGAAAGCATGAAGAGGCGGAGGAGAGAAACGAAGGAAGAGGAAGAGGAGGAGAAGGAGAGGCATAGAATTGAAAGAGCAAATAGGGCAGAAAGGAGAGAGAGTCAGATAAATGTAAGAACAAAGTCTTGTGAGAGTTGCCCATCTTCTGCTCGACAAAATGCCTTTGCTGACACCAACACTAATACTGACATTATTAGCACTCTACCGGACCCTATTGTCGTCCACATCCTCTCCAATCTCTGGATCGTAGAAGCTGTCGCCACAAGCATTTTGTCGAGCGGGTGGAGAACTCTATGGACTCTCATCCCAAAACTTTACTTACAAGAACCAGACTTAGAGCGACCAGATCTAAATTTGAGCTTTGTAGATATAGTGTCCAGAATATGGACTCTTCGCAATGCCATTTCCAATCCCATACCACTCCACACATTTAGCATCTGTTGGTCCACACCTTGTCGTCCCTTCTATGTCGACACATGGGTCCGCGCCGCCATTCTACGTGGTTTGGAAGTGCTTTGTCTACATAATTATTGCAATGATACTGAATCTTTGGTAGAGTTGCCACGCAGTTTGTTCTTTTCTACAACATTAGTAACTCTCAAATTGAAAGGCAACATTTATCTCAACCCACCTTCTGATTCTTGGTTCCCAAGTCTAAGGAAACTACAACTTTCACTCTTTAAGTATGCAAATTCTGACTCTTCGTCTACCATCCTCACTGCCTGCCCTGTCCTCCAAGATTTGGAACTCGATGTGCATTTGCATGCGTTTCAAGTCAATTTCAACATCACTATACAAGTACCCACCCTCAAAGGATTGCAGTTATGTTGCACTAATTATTTTGAGTCTTCATCATCATTCAAAGTCTACATAAACACCCCATCTCTCGAGTACTTTACTTTCGAGGGTCATTTGGGGAAGTATGTTGTGTTGGAAAAACTCCCCGACTTGGTTGAGCTAGTCCTTGCAGTTCAGATAGTTGATGGTGTTAGCATTGAAGGTTATGCAAAGAGGGTGCGGGATTTGATTCGACCTTTCGCTCACATTAAATCCCTGGGTTTGTTCACAGAAACCACAAAGGTAATTAAGGCCATGTTACGTTTTTCCTAGGGAAAATACTTTAACAATAATGTTGTTATGAATATGTTGCGACTTTGTGATTGTTATGAGGTGCTTGCAGATTCTCTGCCATGCTTCTGGTGATGATGAACTTCCCATGTTTCATGGTTTGTCCTCCTTGAAGTTTTATGCTTGTCCTTTTTTTGAGTGGCATGCAATTAGACTCTTGCTTGGCCAAGCTCCAAAGCTTCAAATACTTGTCTTTGAATCGTGCACAGATTATTCCTATGGAGAATCAGTACCTGACAATTCTTGGGATGAGTCACTGGATGTCCCTGAATGCTTGTCATCACACCTAACAACTTGTCATTATATAGGATTTTTAGGGAATAAGGACGAAATGCAACTTGTTAGACAAATCCTAAAGGTGGCAAGAGTGTTAAAGACAATAAATATCATCATTAATAGTCGTCTAGAACCAAAGAGCAAGCTTCGTGTTCGCAAGGCATTAAGCAAGATAGTAAAGAAGTTCCCAAAGAGCTCTCAGACTTGTGAAATTGCATTTGATGAACGACCTCTGTTGTGAGTATATATTCTACCGATACTTATCTTGTGTAAGGATTGTTACACTTACACCCTAGCAGTTGATATGGGCATTACTCACCTTGAAATTGAGCTAGAATCTCTCTAGTAGTAGTGGTTCTACTTTTGAAATTAAACATTGTTTCTAATGCCTTTTTGAATTTGATTTTGGTTGTGTGCTGGTGGCTAATGCAAAAACTTGAATATTTCAGTGTCCAACATGTTTACATAGAAATTAGTGGCTTTGCAGATATCCTCACCTTGCCTGGATGTGCCCAACAAACATAATTTGTGATTTTTGTTACCCCACCAACTCGTGCTCCAGGTTACTGATTTTGACTGTTCAAATGTTCTTTGTATCCGTACTGTTTCTATTTAATATGTAGACTAAAATACATAAAGTTTGGGATTGTTTTCTTTTTGACCATTATGTTTTAATATTTATAATTTGGCCCTTCATGTTTGATTCTATTTTCATATTCCTCTTGCTGTCTATTTTCGTTAGTAATCAAGTGACAGTGTGACATCTAATATCATACGGGTGACGTATCTTAATAGATAACACTTATTTGATGCTTAACGATTAGATTACTAATGGAAATTCTATCTTTCTTAACAATAATGGTTTCCACTTTCCATTTCATAAAGGTATTAGTTTGATTAGTATATGTGTTGTAATTAATAGTCAGTTTTAGTTCTTCTATTTTATTCTATGTGTGTTGATACTTGATATTATGCTCTTTGATTTGTTAAGGTTAATTATTATGAATTTCCAGGGATTAGGTTATTTACGCCTTACCTTCCTGACTTTTAAAAAGTTATAATAAACCTCCATATAATTTGGATCAAGTTTATTTGCATTTGTAAATCAATGAATTAATGTCACATCATCATCATATTGACAACTTTTTGTATGTGTGTATATATGGAGAAAATGGGCTTTTGCTCTTTTTTTTTTTTTTTTTTATAAAAAAAATCTAGTATTTTGTCTCATTTTCCAAACTAATTAAGAAAATGTCCCTATTTTGAAACTCGATTTTCTAAAAATTGAGTTATAACAAACTGAAAATAAAAAAAATAAAAAAATAAAAAAAATTTAGAGCTCTATAGTGGCATTTTAAGGAGTCCTATAGTGATGTTTTAAGATTCTGTAGAGGCGTTTTGGAACTTGAGCTCCATGAACTCGAGTTCCATGCAAGATTTTTTTTTTAATAAGTTTGATCGCCCCATACTTATAGTGACGTTTTAAGAACCCTATAGTGGCATTTTGAAACTCGATTTTTGGACAATCGAATTATAATAAGGAAATTTCCCTAATTAGTTTGGAAAATGGGGCAAAATGCTAGATTAAAAAAAAAAAAAAAAAAAAAAAAAAAAAAAAAAAAGGGGCAAAGGCCAATTTTCACCGCATATATATATTTATAGTATTTTGACATCCTATTTGTATACTATCATTCTCCCTAATGTATCAATTTTATTGAGCATTTGACGGGAAAGAAATAGGAAGAAAGATTGTGTGCAATTAGCCAATTGGGGTGTTGAATAGATAATGATATAGCATCACTTGATTGGTTCAACCACCCTAATTTAATATGTTCAAAATTCTCTGTCTATTAAAATGTTTTGACTGAAAAGAATAAGAATATGTTGCAGACTTGCTTTTGGATAGCCTGAGGGCATTCAAGGAAGGTTCACCAAATATGAATTCTCTAGTGGGATTTGGATTGATCTAGAGCCATCGCTATAAATTTCATGGATATTTGTCAAACTTGAACAACTGATAGTACATTTAAGCTTTAAAAGAAAGCATAATCTATATATTATATAATAGCTCAAAACGTTTGACTTTTTTTAGATTCTTCTCTACGTCACATAAGCTTTGGTTGTCTCACAATTTTTCACATAACTTTTTATTTTTTTAATTCTTTATTTATTTGAAAAAACTAATCAAATGTCGATCATTCCTTTTAATACCTAACTAGTCGCAGATCCACGCGTTGCGCGTGATTATTTTTTTTATGATTGTGTTATTATTCGAAATATTTTTTAATGTATTACTACTTAAGTTGCTTTATATATGTATAAACAATATATTGTAGGATTTATGATGATAGAAGATATTGTCTTGGAATTAGATGTGGAAAGGATACAACTATTTTTTTTTTGATAAGTAAGAAAGATATATATTAAAAGCTACCTCATGAAAACACAAGGCAGAACAGAGATTACAGAGAAGGAAACAAACAAAAAGAGAGGAGAAGAAGAAAAAAAAGAAAAGAAAACAAACGGAGACAACAAAAAGCAAATTAATTACAGAGAAGAGAACTAAGGAACATAGGGATAGAATCACTAGAGGTGAGTCCCCAAGCCCTAGACCAATCAAAAAGAGAGCCACTAAAGTAAGCGAGCAGCTGGTCATCAGACTTGTCCCTATCCTCAAAAGTACGCCAATTACGCTTCCTCCAAATACACCACATTAGGCACAACGGAGCTAGATTCCAAACGCCAGAAGAATGCTTTCCAAACCAACTCCACCAACCTAAAAGCATATCTGCAACCGATCTTGGCAAAACCCAAGAAATCCCAAAGGATCTAAAAACCATGCTCCACAACAGATAAGCTTTGTCACAATGGAGAAGCAAATGATTCACTGACTCCCCATTACAACGGCACAAAATGCACCAATCTACAAAATCGAATCCTCTATACCGCAAAATATCTCCTGTAAGAATCTTCTCCCAAGCCGCAGTCCAAACGAAGAAGGAGACGTGAGTAGGAGCCTTAACCTTCCAAATACCTTTCCAAGGAAAGGTAATAGGCAGGGAGCTTCGGAGCTTATTGTAGAACGAGCGGATGTCAAAAACCCCTTTCTTCGTCAATTTCCAAACCATGCGGTCTCCTTGCTCAAATTGAGGTAAGTTAGAACCCATGATTTGAAGGAAATCATCCACCACACCCGTCTCCCAATCATTTGGATTCCTAAGTAAAAGAACCTTCCAACTTCTCTGAGCCTCGGTCCCCAAACGTTCAAGAGACGAGGCCACCGAAGCCTCTCTATTAGAAGCAATCCCGTACACTACCGGGAAAGAAAGATGGAGTGGTGAGTCCCCACACCACTGGTCCGTCCAAAACTTCACTCTATCCCCCACCCCTACCTCAAACCGGATGTGTTTGCTAAACACCTCCCATCCTTTTCGGATACTTCTCCATAAGCCACACCCATGAACACCCCTGCCCAGTTTGGAAGACCAACCCCCCCCCCACTCTTCCCCAAACTTCAGAGCCACCACCCTCCTCCAAAGACGAGTCTCCTCAACCCCAAACCGCCATAGCCATTTTCCTAGTAAAGCTTTGTTAAACGTAGATAACTTCCTTATACCCAAACCACCATTAACCTTAGGAGCACACACCTTATCCCATCCCACCAAATGAAGCTTGGATTCCCCCCACAAGAAGTCCCTCTGAATCTTCTCAATCTTATTAGCCACATGCGAAGGGATGGTAAAAAGGGATAAAAAGTAAGTAGGAAGGTTGGAGAGCGTACTCTTAATCAGCGTCAATCTACCACCTTTAGACAAATACAACTTCTTCCACCCGGCCAACTTCCGACTAATTTTTTCCAGAATAGGATTCCAAATAGAAGGGGACTTATGGGCAGCCCCCAACGGCATACCAAGATAGGTCATAGGCAAAGACCCAATCCGACAACCCAGGATCTCTGCCAAGGCATGAATATTGTTAACCTCCCCTACAGGAACCAACTCGCTCTTTAAGACATTAACCTTCAAACCTGTGACAGCCTGGAAACAAAGGAGAAGCATACGCACATGAAGGATCTGCTCCACATCCGCATCACAGAAAAGGATAGTATCATCCGCAAACAAAAGATGCGAGACACACTCCCCTACACCTCGTCTGCCTATAGCCTAAAAACCCCTGATCAATCCAGCACCTTCAACTCTTTTCATCATCCTACTTAAGACCTCCATTATAACTAAAAACAACATAGGAGATAGCGGATCCCCTTGTCTTAGGCCCCTCGTGCTCCCAAAAAAGTCAGCTGGAGCCCCATTAATCAAAATAGAGAACTGGACAGTTGAAATACAAGTGCGAATCCAACTACACCACTTCTCCCCAAAGCCCATTCTCTTTAAAAGATCCAGAAGAGCCTCCCAATTCACATGATCGTAAGCTTTCTCAATGTCTAGCTTACAAATAACCCCCGGGATCTTACTCTTCACACGACTATACTTGGTCTTGTATTCAATCTAGAGCTAATCAACCGTCTTCCCAAGTTAGTGAAATTTAATGAACTTAAAATTAGATAGAAAGGATTTTATAAATATGAAGTTAGCATCATGTTAGGTGAAAACTTTAGAGGACTGCAATTAAGTTATTGCAAGTCTTTTTAAATAAATATTAATAATAAAAAAAGATCTATTCCTTTAAAGATAGAGATTAGTATTATAAATAGGATGAGGAAATTTTATTTTATTATGCTTTTTGTAAACATAATTTCTACCAAACTCGGTTGGCTAATTTGTACATTTCCAAGTCAATTGAGCACATTTTGCATGTTACATGTAATTCTTCATTTCCATATGGGTAAGGGCATTCACGATCCCAATGACCCACTCCATTTTTCTTGCATGCTTGGTTTTTTGGGATGCAAAATTTTTTTGTTCCAAAAACTGTATGTCGAAGGTTTTGTTGATTGTAGCAATTGTTTTCCATCTGCTTGGTTTAGAATTGATAATAGTAGTTGTATTCCTTCATCATTTGATTTGCATAACAACACAATTGCCAGTCCATACTTTGCATTTTTGTCTCCTTCTATGTTTGCTTGAATAAGGATTTCTTTTCCCACTTTAGTTTGATCTTGAACAAAATATTGGTGAGCTTCGACCCAAAATAGTGCTTCTTTGTTTCCAGCCCTAAAGCATTGATGAATGAGTTTTTCTTCATCATTTTGAAGGAAGAAGGGATTTTGGAGTAGTTCAGTTAGATTGATATGGTGAAGAACTTTTTTCCTTTTAGTTAGCCAATTGAATCGCTTGCAGCTGTTTTTAAAAAACAAAAACACATATTAAGAAACTAATGCATTAGAGAAAATGAACCGGTGACAAAACATGACAATAATCATATACTAAGAATTATACATGAACATTATTATCATCACAATTGCAATATTTGATTGATGAAGTTATAAATATTTTTTCTTTTAGAAATATAACAATGACTATTGAATTGCGCACTACTTCATAGTAAAAAGTTAATAAAAAGAGAAAATTGAAACTTGGGATATATGGATCAACATTGTAATGAGAAAGAGAATATATATATATATCCGCATCACACTGACTATGTAACATTATTCACGTCATGACTTTGGAATACACCATCTGTCTGACGTAGGAAACTTTAATATGAAGGGTCGTAGGTATAAAGAAAAACTCTACATCTATTCGGCCCCTAGGGAGTGTATAAATTTTTTTTATTTAATTTTTAATTGCAATATTTGAGTGATGAAATGGCTTTTGCATCACAGTTTGTGGCAAGAGACAATGGTTCAGATGAAAGTTTATAGGTATAAATGCTATATTGGGAAATTTTCTCTAGCTGCTACAATATTGCTTGATTTTGCACTACATGATTGTCACACTATATTTGGCTTATCCCTACCTAGAACTTCCCCACACGTTAACCAAACCAAATTGAACCAAATCAACAAATTAAGCTACAACCCAACTCAAGTTAATAAAACCAACATACAATTACTTAAAGCGGTGTTGAGGTCTAAAAAATCACAACATCTAAGCCCAAAGAAATTACAAAGGACCATAGAAAAGTGAACCTGAGAAAAGCCCAAGAGGGTTGAAACCCGAAAGCCATAAAGGGACAAGCCTTAAAGCCTATGAGGAAAGAAGGAAGAAAAGAAAAAGAAAAAGAGCCAGTTTGTCAAGATTGAATGACCGGTGTAAGGAGCTGAGTTGGGATCCTCGGGGATTGATAAAGGTTCGGGATCCCCGAGATGTATAACCTAGTTAAAAAATAGGATTAAGATAGCTCACAGGAAAACGCCAAAAGAAACACAAGAAACGAAGGGGGGAAATGTCCTTCTCGGGCACTAGAGGCAGCAAGAAAAGCAGGGAGCTTAAGAGTAACCATTCACGATGCAAGTGAACAGTACCTCGGGGAACCAGAATGAGAAGCTATAAAAAGGGAAGTCGCAGCAAAGACCTTCGAACCAGCAGAGATAGATTCCGCTCACTTTGGAAAAATGACAAAGAAGAAGGACGGCCAAAAAAACTAAATTATAAGAGGTTTTGAGGAACGGGCGCGCCCCAGAATGAAAAGTCAGCCATGGGCTTTCAAAGAAACAACATCAAAAGAAGAAAAATATGAGAACCAAGGAAAGGCTCAACTTTCTGAGTGACGGGCACAAAATAGGCTCTGGTACCCAGGGAGCAAAACAGAGGAATCAATAGTTCCCCATACTCTAGAATAACATTATAAAAAAGGGGGAAAGCAGCCGGCAAAAGGGCAAGAAAATTTCGGTAAGAAAACAATAGAAAATCACAACAGAATCCTTGAGAAAACTCTATAAAGACATTCAAAAAGTAGTGAAATATCTCCCGGTATCCAGAAACAGCCACTATAGCACATACTTAGATTCAAATGGATTCAAACTTTGCAAGTCTTAGAAGCTTGGATAGCCATCTAAGTCTATAATTTTTGAGCTTATTTGAACCTTATATCACGTCTTAGTGAGCACATTATAACCATAATTAAAAAAAAAAAATTAATGAAATATTTCTTATTAATTTGAGGATCCCTAATAATTTTTTTGTGTATTTCCTAATTACTTTGCATTGCTTTTGTTGTTTTCATTGTTATTCAATACAAATATTCTCGTTTGCTAGTTTATATGTATTGTAGGAAGCTTGCCCTTTGCACTACTTGATTCTTAAATAGCTCTTTTAGCTGTGGTGAACCAAGTCCAGTCCACCAAACCACAACTATTTGGTTCAGGATCCTTGGGCTTGTGTGCTAAAGAAAAAGGCACTCTCACAAGAGACTATACAATTAACTCTTAACAATAAACCGTAATTCATTCTAAAAAAGCTACCTACCAAAGCAGGAAAATGGCGTGTAACAAATTTTTACATGTACAAAATTACTTTAATGTCTTTGTAAATACATTATCATAAAAGTAAATATCTTTTGAGACATGGTCCAGGCATTACAATCCAGTCAAACATGCTAAGCACCCAGCAAATATGGGAATCGATGGAATCCACATCAATTAATTTTCTAATGCCACCACCAAGCTATCTAAACAATGGATAGCCAACCAACGTTATCACCTTCTGGAAAACTTCAATTAGTACCACCACACTAAAAACTTTGTTTTCAAAATCATGAAGTTGCTCATTAAATGAGACTGAAACTATGATGGTAAGGGTAATTCAAAACTTACAAACCAATGTTGAGTAGCCTACTTCTTTTCCTTGCAATTTATAAAATAATTTGAATTATTTTTAACTGAGCTTTCTCTCCCTCCAATCACTTACAAACCATTCTTTTCAGCCATGCTATTCTGTCCTTCAAGAGTTGGGATTCCAAAAATTTTATGACTGGATTGTAATAAGCCTAGTCATTGCTTTTGAAGCACTTATTGCTCATTGTTTTCTTATCTCCAAGCCTAATGTTTCATTGAATTGTAAAATTCCAAAAGAACTTCAAAATATGAGCACGTGATGATGCAAAGAAGTTTTTTTTTTTTTTTTTTTTTTTTGGGAAAATATTTTTTTTAATTTTTTTTTTCTCAATCAATAGATGCCAATTCTTAGGATAGAGTCATAAAATAATTGGCCACAAAGTCAACTATGCTGAACTTCATATTTGTGGATTACAATTTTTTTCCAAATTGTCATTCACAAATGTTAAATTTTCTCATATTCATTTTGTAGGTGTGTATGACTTTTTTTATAACCAATTTTATTGCTTAATTTTACTTCAGCTCAAGTGAGTCTGATTTTGTAACTTTAGATTTTTTTTTCCCTCCTCTCTAAAGCTAATGTAAGTTGCTGGGTATTCATATCTCCACAATGATTATAAATGATGATACAACATAACATATGATGGAAAAGAGAGATGCAAACTTATCAGTTGTCTTGGCATTCATTTTACTTGAGATTTCATCATATTCATAACACTTTGTTGTGATGGTCTTGGATAGAATTATTGAGTTTGCTTTAGTGAAAATTGATAAGAACCATATTGAATCACAGTTCATCATTCAATACCTTTCCAATCTATTAAACTTTTTAGTCTAGATCCAAAGCCTTTTTTATATTTTTTTTCAGAGTGGGGAGCAATTGAAACATGGAGCAGATTTTAGCACCCTCTACACAATGGCAGATGAGTATTATAATGAACTCTGTGAGTTCAAGTCCCATGACAACAAAGATGTGGAGTTCTCTATTGTTGAAACGGAATAAGAAGTGGTCATCTAAAAGCTCAGTTAAGTTTCAAGTTTTTGCTGTGAAGTCTGAAAACGGCATTATCAATAGGATGGAAGATCTACTAAATTTGGACCTTACTCCATTTACTGACAAAATTATTGCTGAGTACATTTGGTACATGTTCTTTCCAATTTATATTTGTAACCAACTCTTGGTTCAGCTCACTCCATGTGAGCACTCCTTTAAATATATAATAACTTAAGATAATTTTGAAATAGGATTGGAGGGTCTGGGAGTACTTCGAAAAGTATTATGTATATAACCATGTTTTGAAGCTTTGCCTTTATTTGTCTTTTCCTCAAAATAATTTTTGAACCCCACCAGCTCTTTAATTGGTGGCATCTTTACTGACCAAAGAAAAGAAAAACTATAGAGTTGTTTTTGTACGTGGAATGAGTGGTCTGGGAAAAAGCACTCTTGCCAAGATGTTTTATGATCACCAGTAGCAAGTCAAGGATCATTTTAAGTGTGTGAGAGAGAAAAATGAATAAATAAATAGTGTTGAATTTGAATTTTGATGTGATAAATAAGAAATGAGATGCAATGAGAGATGTAAATTAATGTGTTGAAGCAGGAACTTTTTTTGTTAAAATATGTGCTTTCTTAGAAACATGATGCTAATGATCCTATGGATCTTCATGTTTAAACTTGCATTGTAGTTTATTTTATTATTATAAATGGGCTATAATACAAAATAGATATGGTAAAAAAAAAAATTGATGAAAGATTCCTTGGGTGCAGTACTTTAAAAAATAATATATCATATAGAAACATGCTACTTCCTACATTCATGCCTAGGCAAAATACAAATAATTCAGGGAAATGTTTTAGGAAGAGACCTAGAAGAATACAACTTACAACAATCACAAGTTCATGTCCTCTCTCTAACTTATTGATGCTTTTAGTAAGTGCCTTAATGCTACCATAACTATAAGTAAGTGGCAAGTTCTTCATAACTAGCAAAAATTGTAACATAGTTTTATTTTTGATCACATGAATTTGCAACGGGAAAAAGGGAAAAGTGGAGGGAGAGGAGGAACAAAGGATGGTCATATGGAGAAGCCTACTGATACTGCAAACATACTTCACATTTCTCAGGAACAATGTTAATAAGGCAAAATAATTTTCAAGGCACACAATGATAGCATGTCAAATGAAATTTAAATCTAAATTGTGCCTAAAAATAAAATTTCATATGTTGATCTTAAGCCTATCCCTCCATTTCTTAACAGGAATTCTTGAGCATTTATTCACAGCCATAATGCATGTTTTAATTTTAGAAGGAATCATTAGTGAAGATGCTTTAGAATAATGAATTGATGAATTGGTGGCAATACAAATAGGCAGCATCAAAATGATAATTCTAAAAGAATATAGCAGTAATAGAAAATGAGGACTCATAGGTTCTGGTTCCACTCTAGATTCCATTTTCTAAGTTTTAATTAAATTACTGAACTTTTTTGAGAATTATGCAGATCTAATATCAATTGTTGGAAGTGGATATCAGTCTAAGTTATACCACTATTGAGCAACATAAACAACTCCTATTTTTGAAACGACACTCATACAATCTCACAAACACATCAATGGCATGCCAAGGATTATGCAGTAAAATTATGCAGAAAACTTACCACAAAAATTGAAACACCAAAAACAATTTGCTTTCATTCTAAAACCCAATCCATGTTATACAATAATGAAATTGAAGCACGATCTAATATCAATTGTTGGAAGTGGATATCAATCTAAATGATGTAGTATACAATGGTAAAATAAAATAGTTTTTTTGGCTGCCAAGGATTATGTAGTAAAATTGTGTAGAAAGCTTACCGCAAAAATTGAAACACCAAAAATAATTTGCTTTGATTCTAATATCAGTTGTTGGAAGTGGATATCAATCTAAATGGTGTAGTATACAATGGATGCTTTAATGAGAAGTACAATCTGATCAATTCAAGAAATGGAGTCTTACATGTTGCAACACGTTAGAAGGTGATTTGAGACGTGCCAACAACAAATTATACTTCACTACTTCAGAGCCTTACATTCTTCCAATAAGGCACAACACATTAAAAAATGAGACCTGGCATATTTCCAAATAAATCAAAGTAAAATAAAATAGTTTTTTTTTGCTATAAAATTATAGCACTATTGAAACGACATTCAAACAATCTCACAAACACATCAATGGCATGCTAAGGATGCTCGTCTTATATAAACACAAACACAAACAAACGAAAAAAAAAAAAAAAAAAAAAAAAAAGGTCTCATATTAATATAAACAGAGCATAAAAGTTTTGCACCAAAAAAAAAAAAAAAAAGAATGGAGATGTAGAGATACCTCAACCAAAGCAGGCAAGTTCTGTTAGTATTTATACTTCGTGTGGAAAGGAATAAAGGGAGGAAGGAAATCAGATAGGCAGCCGTTACTGTGAAACGGTAGAGTAGGAAGGTGAGTAGCTTTCAAATTCTGTTTTCTCGTGCAATACCTAAAGGCTACTACGTTTTTT
This sequence comes from Quercus robur, assembly GCF_932294415.1. Lineage (NCBI taxonomy): Eukaryota > Viridiplantae > Streptophyta > Magnoliopsida > Fagales > Fagaceae > Quercus > Quercus robur. The sequence goes on along the minus strand of NC_065535.1, from coordinate 15,055,211 downwards.
TTTCCCTCCCTTTAAGCTTCCCTCTACGTTAAAATCTTCAAACTCATTGTCTGCTCACGTTTCTGTTTGGTCGCGCAAAACCCTAAAAGCTTTTTTTTTTTTTTTCCTTTAAACCGACTTGAACGTTTTTTATTTTTAATTTCTTTTTCCTTAAAACTGAACTGAAAATGCTTTAGGTTGGGCTTGATAGTGGAACTAAATAAATAAGAGGTGGGTTGGATTAATTATACAAATTGATTATAGGGTAATAATGGAAGTAAATACATAAGTTGTGGGCTGCATTTATAGGATTGGGATTTATAGGGTTGAAAATTGTAAAAACCATTTTAAAATTGAAGGAAAAATATTATTATTTTTTTTAAAAAATGACGTGACAGCTAATGTGGCATAACGTGAGAGCAGCAACATTAAACACTACACTTTAACTTTTGGTAATATATAGATATGTAGCTTGTATTCAAGCTCCCATTAGGATTTGTTTTTCTTAAAGTGGCATGCAAGTCTTTGACTTGCTTCCAAAGCATGTTTGTATGCAACACAAATTTATTCACAGTAAATGATGTGTAGTCGACTTACTCTCTGAAAAATCATATATGATTAGAAGAACTAGGCTAAACTCGACCCATACATCTATATAAGAAGCATGAACCCTTATAGAAAAATCAAACAACATTGTAGTTATAGTTTCAACTTTCAAGCCATGGGAAACCCGTTGTGGAAACATCAATGAGACATATAGAAGAAACACACCATGACCAAGTACAAGAATATCATCCAATCTTTGCATGCCAAATATGCATAGAGTCCATGCAATCAAACCAAAAATTGAACTACAATAATAACTGTGTGCACCCTTTTTTGTAATGCCAAATACATCGAAGTTCAGATTGACAACAAAGTGTAAAATATTGAATGTCCTTTATTTATTTATGATGCATGAATTGCATGTTAAATAAGAATTAATAAATAAAACTTAATATCACATATATTCTATATCTATATTTCCTACCTCACTTTGAAAGCTTCACAACATCATTATTTTATTTATTTGATTTTTAAACCAAATTTTACCACTACAAACGTTTCTCTTATATTTCTATTGTGTACTTTGGTCCAATTCGGTCCACATTGGTTCATTCGGTCCACTTTAGTTCACTTCGGTCCTATATTGTCCACTTTGGTCTAATTTGGTTTACTTTAGTTCTATTTGATCAACTTTGGTCCATGCTGTCCACTGCGGTCTTATTCAGTCTAAAATAAAAGATTGAATTGGATTTTGGTCAAAGTTAGAAGGTGCAATCTATAATGTAGCCTTAGGTTTTTTTTATTGAGGTGGAATGAGCTCAAATTGAATGGTCTAGAATTTAGAAAATGGCCATTTAGCCTTAATTTTTAAACCATGTAGCCAAACAACCCCTTTTATCAAACTATGTAACAAAATATCCTTATTTTGGAACTTGATATTACTAATATTGAGTTCTGCCTAGAACTCTATATTATCAATGTCGAGTTTTATGCATATTTTTAAATGGAACTTGATATTTTGCGTAAAATTTTCAAAAAATTTTAATTGACAAAATATGTATAGAACTTGACATTGCTAATGTTGAGTTCCAAACAAAACTCAACATCAACGATGTCAAGTTCAAAAATAAAAATATTTTGCTATATAGTTTGAAAATGAGGCTTTTTAGCTACATGGTTCAAATATTAAAGCTAAAAAGTCAACCTAGTGGGGTTAGTCCAGTAGTTGGGCACTCGGTCTCAAAGTGGCTGTCTTGGATTGGACTAAGAGCTCCATAGTTTAAGTTCAGGCACCAACACTTTAAAAAAACTCCATGGGCTAGCGAAACACAGTGGGAAACCAAAAGAAAAAAAGAAGCTAAAGAGTCTCTTTTTCCGTCTAGAATTAGAGAAGATCCTTTCTTTTTTCGTAGCTTGGCCCAATTTATCATATTTTTTAGATCTAAAACCATCTTGATCAAATCGTAAGCGTCCGATATGAATACTTTTTTTTTCCACAATTAGCTAATGCAATCAATTCACAACTGTCTCATTACAATAGCAGTTTTTCGTTCACTTGGCATATCAAATAGACGTGGGATTTTTCAAAGCATAATCGATTGTCATTAATTATTACTCCCTCCGTCCCATTTTGTTTGTTCTCTATTCCATTTTGGGATGTCCAAAAATATTATCCTGTTTCTAAAAATAAAAGTCATTAATTTACTAATTTTCCTATTATACCCCTATTTTATTAATAATTCAATTTTTTGATAAATTTATTTAAGGGTAGTTTTGAAAATTTATACATTTTTTAAAGATAAACAAGACAATAAATAATGTTCCCTTAAAAAATTTGACTTTTCAAATAGAACAAACAAAATAGGACAGAGGGAGTATCACACATGACAATCCAGCGCGTTGCCACGCGAAGCATATCCTTTGCTTTTGTTGGCTTCCTTCTCTCCTTGAAGCGACATATGACAACTACAAGCAAAGAAAAGAAAAGAAAAGGGTAGCGATCACACAAAACGACATGTCATTGTGGGTCCAACAGACCAACGGCTCAGATTTTTCTGATAGAGACTACCAAGCTATGATTGAGGATTATAAAAACAATTTCAAAGATCTTAGTTTTAGCAAAGCTTTAATAAGACTGAGACAGTAAGAGAGTGAGTGGCATTGATGAGCTAAACACTAAAGAGAGAGTTTGAGAAAGAAAGAAAGATGATGGGCTCTTTGGGTTTTCTTCACACACCAGCTCTTGGGTCTTCACCACTTTCCTCAAGCAAGGTTACTCACATTGTATATTCAAATCGTGTTTTTTTGGAGTTTGCAAAAATGGGTGCTTAGACTTTTGTGTTTATGTACTGTGCATTGATGCCTTTGTGTTTGATCACTTTGACTAACTATGCTCTTTCTCACGTTTGATGGAGAAAGAGCACAGTTAGTCAAAGTGCATGTGCATGTGTTTCAAGGCAATTTCAACATCACTATACAAGTACCCACCCTCAAAAGATTGCAGTTATGTTGCATTAATTATTTTGAGTCTTCATCATCATTCAAAGTCTACATAAACACCCCATCTCTCGAGTGCTTTACTTTCGAGGGTCACTTTGTATTGGAAAGCCTCCCCGACTTGGTTGAGCTAGTCCTTGTGGTTCGGATAGTTGATGGTGTTAGCATTGAAGATTATGCAAAGAGGGTGCGGGACTTGATTCGACCTTTCGCTCACATTAAATCCCTGGGTTTGTTCACAGAAACCACAAAGGTAATTAAGGCTATGTTACGTTTTTCCTAGGGAAAATACTTAACAATAATATTGTTATGAATATGTTGCGACTTTGTGATTGTTATGAGGTGCTTGCAGATTCTCTGCCATGCTTCTGGTGATGATGAACTTCCCATGTTTCTTGGTTTGTCCTCCTTGAAGTTTTATAATTGTCTTTTTTTTTAGTAGCATGCAATTAGACTCTTGCTTGGCCAGGCCCCAAAGCTTCAAATACTTGCCTTTGAATCTCACACAGATTATTCCTATGGAGAATCAGTACCTGACAATTCTTGGGATGAGTCACTGGATGTCCCTGAATGTTTGTTATCACACCTAACAACTTGTCATTATATAGGATTTTTAGGGAATAAGGACGAAATGCAACTTGTTAGACAAATCCTAAAGGTGGCAAGAGTGTTAAAGACAGTAAATATCATCGTTAATAGCGTCTAGAACCATAGAGGAAGCTTCGTGTTCGCAAGCTAGCAGTAAGCAAGATAGTAAAGAAGTTCCCAAAGAGCTCTCAGACTTGTGAAATTGCATTTGATGAACGACCTCTGTTGTGAGTATGCTACCGATACTCATCTTTGTGTAAGGATTGTTACACCCTAGCAGTTGATATGGGCATTACTCACCTTAAAATTGAGCTAGAATCTCTCTAGTAGTAGTGGTTCTACTTTTGAAATTAAACATTGTTTCTAATGCCTTTTTGAATTTGATTTTGGTTGAGTGCTGGTGGCTAATGCAAAAACTAGAATATTTCAGTGTCCATCATGTTTACATAGAAATTAATGGCTTTGCAGATATCCTCACCGTGCCTGGATGTGCCCAACAAACACAATTTGTGGTTTCTCCCAAAAAAAAAAAAACATAATTTGTGATTTTTGTTACCCCACCAACTCTTGCTCCAGTTACTGATTTTGACTGTTCAATTGTTCTTTGTTTCCGTACTGTTTCTAGTTAATATGTAGACTAAAGTACATAAAGTTTGGGATTGTTTTCATTTGGACCATTATGTTTTAATATTTATAATTTGGCCCTTTATGTTTGATTCTATTTTCATATTCCTCTTGCTGTCTATTTTCATTAGTAATCAAGTGACAATGTGACACCTAATATTATACGGGTGATATATCTTAATGGACAACACTTATTTGACGCTTAACAATTAGATTACTAATGAAAATTCTATCTTTCTTAACAATAATGGTTTCCACTTTCCATTTCGTAAAACTATTAGTTTGATTAGTATATGTTTTGTAATTAATACTCAGTTTTAGTTCTTCTATTTTATTCTATGTGTGTTGATACTTGATATTATGCTCTTTGATTTGTTAAGGTTAATTTTTATGAATATCCAGGGATTAGGTTATTTACACCTTACCTTCCTGACTTTTAAAAAGTTATAATAAACCTCCTTATAATTTGGATCAAGTTTATTTGCATTTGTAAATCAATGAAGTAATGTCACATCATCATCATTTTGACAACTTTTTGTGTATATATATAGTATTTTGACAACCTATTTGTATACAATCATTCTTCCAAAATGTATCAATTTTATTGAGCATTTGACTGGAAAGAAGAAGGAAGAAAGATTGTGTGCAATTAGCCAATTGGGGTGTTGAATAGATAATGATATAGCATCACTTGATTGGTTCAACCACCCTAATTTAATATGTTCAAAATTCTCTACGTCTATTAAAATGTTTTGATTGAAAAGAATAAGAATATGTTGTAGACTTGCTTTTTGATATCCTGAGGGCATTCAAGAAAGGTTCACCAAATATGAATTCTCTAGTGGGATTTGGATCGATCTAGAGCCATCGCTATAAATTTCATGGATATTTGTCAAACTTGAAGGACTGATAGTATAATTAAGCTTTAAAAGAAAGCATAATCTATATAGTATATAATAGCTCATAACGTTTGACTTTTTTTTAGACTCTTCTCTAGGAGAAAATGGGCAAATGCCCCTTTCAAAAAAAAAAAAAATCCAGCATTTTGCCATTATTCCCAAACTAATTAGGAAAATGCCCTTCTTTTGAAACTTGATTTTCTCAAAATCGAGTTATTAAAAAAAAAAAAAAATTTAGAGCCCTATAGTGGCGTTTTAAGGAGCTTATAGTGACGTTTTAAGGATTTATAGTGGCGTTTTGAAACTCGATCTCCATGAAATTGAGTTACATGCAATTTTTTTTTTTTTTTTTTTTTTTTTTACCTATAACTTGAGTTCAAGGAGCTCGAGTTTCAAAACGCTACTATAGGTCCTTAAAACGTCACTATAAGCTTCTTAAAAATGCCACTATAGGGATTAACTTGATTTTTGAGAAAATTGAATTTCAAAAGAAGGGCATTTCCCTAATTAGCTTGGGAAAAGAGGCATAATGCTGCTTTTTTTTCCCGAAAAGGGCATTTGCCAATTTTGTCCCTCTTCTCTATGCCACATAAACTTTGGTTGTCTCACAATTTTCACATAACTTTTTATTTTTTTTAATTCTTTATTTATTTGAAAAAACTAATCAAATGTTGATCATTCCTTTTAATACCTAATATGTAGCTTGCATTGCAAGCTCCCATTAGGATTTGTTTTTCTTAGAGTGGCGTGCAAGTTTTTGACTTGCTTCCAAGGCATGTTTGTATGCAACACAAATTTATTCACAGTAAAGGATGTGTAGTCGACTTACTCTCTGAAAAATCATATATGATTAGAAGAGCTAGGCTAAGCTTGACCCATACATCTATATAAGAAGCATGAACCCTTATAGAAAAATCAAACAACATTGTAGTTATAGTTTCAACTTTCAAGCCATGGGAAACCTGTTGTGGAAACATCAAGGAGACATATAGAAGAAACACACCATGACCAAGTACAAGAATATCATCCAGTCTTCGCATGCCAAATATGCATAGAGCCCATGCAATCAAACCAAAAGTTGACCTACAATAATAACTATGTGCACCCTTTAGGATTTGTTTTTCTTAGAGTGGCATGCAAGTTTTTGATTTGCTTCCAAAGCATGTTTGTATGCAACACAAATTTATTCACAGTAAAGGATGTGTAGTTGACTTACTCTCTGAAAAATCATATATGATTAGAAGAACTAGGCTAAGCTCAACCCATACATCTATATAAGTAGCATGAACCCTTATAGAAAAATCAAACAACATTGTAGTTATAGTTTCAACTTTCAAGCCATGGTAAACCTGTTGTGGAAACATCAATGAGACATATAGAAGAAACATACCATGACCAAGTACAAGAATATCATCCAATCTTCGCATGCCAAATATGCATAGAGCCCATGCAATCAAACCAAAAATTGAACTACAATAATAATTGTGTGCAACCTTTTTTGTAATGCCAAATACATCGAAGTTCAGTTTGACAACAAAGTGTTAAATATTGAATGTCCTATATTTATTTATGATGCATGAATTGCATGTTAAATAAGAATTAATAAATAAAACTTAATATCACATATATTCTATATCTATATTTGCTACCTCACTTTGAAAGCTTCACAACATCATTATTTTATTTATTTGATTTTTAAATCAAATTTTACCACTACAAACGTTTCTCTTAAATTTCTATTGTGTACTTTGGTCCAATTCAGTCCACATTGGTTCATTCGGTCCACTTTAGTTCACTTTGGTCCTATATTGTCCACTTTGGTCCTATATTGTCCACTTTGGTCCAATTTTTCTACTTTGGTTTTGTTAGGTCCAATTTGTCTACTTTGGTTCTGTTAGGTCCGATTTGGTTCACTTTAGTTCTATTCGGTCAACTTTGGTCTATGCTGTCCACTTTAGTCTTATTCATTCTTAAATAAAAGATTGAATTGGATTTTGGTTGGTGTTAGAAGGTGAAATCTATAATGTAGCCTTGGGTTTTTTATTTTTTATTTTTTATTGAGGTGGAATGAGCTCAAATTGATCAGTCTAGAATTGAGAAAATGGCCACTTAGCCTTAATTTTTGAACCATGTAACAATATATTCTTATTTTGGAACTTGATATTACTAATGTTGAGTTCTGCCTAGAACTTGATATTATCAATATCGAGTTTCATGCATATTTTAAAATGAAACTTGATATTTTGTGTAAAATTTTTAAAAAATTTAAAGTGACAAAATACACATAAAATTTAATATTGCTAATGTTGAGTTTCAAACAAAATGTCAATTTAAAAAAAAATGAGACTATTTAGCTACATGGTTCAAATATTAAAGCTAATGAGTCTCTTTTCCCTTCCTGGAATTAGAGAAGAGCCTTTCTTTTTTGTTTTTTCGTAGCTCGGCCCAATTTATCATATTTTTTAGGGAGATTCTGGCATTTTACCCTTAATTTAAAAAAAAAATTTGCAATATGCCCCTGTTTGCAAACTATATAGGAGCGTGCCCTTATTTTGATACTCGATTACCCTAAAATCGAGTTCAATTAAATACTTGATTTGTAGAAAATTGATTTATGCCCGATCAAACTTAAAAAAATATTTAAAAAAAAAAAATTTCCATGGAACTTGAGTTTCAGGAAATAGAGTCCCATGCAAAAATTTTTTTTATAAGTGTAATTGCCCCATATTCAGGGAGCCCTATAGTGGCGTTTTTAAGTCCTATAGTGACGTTTTAAAGCCTTATAGCGGCGTTTTCCTGCAAATTTTTTTATAAGTGTGATTGGCTCATATTCAGGGTGCCCTATAGTGGCGTTTTTAAGCTCTATAGTAACGTTTTAAGGCTCTATAGCGGCGTTTTCTTGCAAATTTTTTTCTAAGTGTAATCGCCCTATTCTGGGTGCCTATAGTGGCATTTTTAGGCCATATAGTAACGTTTTTAAGCCCTATAGTGACGTTTTAGAGCCCTATAGCGGCGTTTTCCTGTAAAATTTTTTATAAGTCCCCATACTAGGTTCAAGGGACTCTATAGTGGCGTTTTTAAACCCTATTATGACGTTTTAAAGCACTATAATGGTGTTTTTGAACTCGACTTTCCTAAAATCGAGTTCCTTGCTTTTTTTTTTTTTTTTTAGTTTTATTCGACATAACTCGATTTTAAAGTAATTGAGTATCGAAACAGGGGCATATCCCTATATAGTTTCGAAATAGGGACATATTACTAAATTTAAAAAAAATTAAGGGCAAAAGACTAGAATCTCCTACTTTTTAGATCTAAAACCATCTTGATCGAATCGTAAGCGTCCGATATGAAGACTTCTTTTTTCCACAATCGGCTAATGCAATCAGTTCACAGCCGTCATTACAGTAGCTGTTTTTCGTACACTTGGCATATAAAATAGACGCGGGATTTTCAAAGCAAAATCGATTATCATCAATTATTATCAGGCACGAAAATCCAGCGCGTTGCCACGGGAAGCATATCCTTTGCTTTTGTTGGCTTCCTTTTCTTCTTGAAGCGACGTACAACAACAACTACAAGCAAAAGAAAAGAAAAGAAAAGAAAAGAAAGGAAAAGACAAGGGCACCGATCACTCAAAACGACATGTCATTGTGGGTCCAACAGACCAACGGCTCAGATTTTTCTGATAGAGACTACCAAGCTATAATTGAAGATTATAAAAATATTTCCAAAGATATTAGTTTTAGCAAATCTTTAATAAGACTGAGAGAGTGAGTGGCATTCATGAGCTAAACACTAAAGAGAGAGTTCAAGAAAGAAAGAAAGAAAGAAAGAAAGATGATGGGCTCTTTGGGTTTACTTCACACACCAGCTCTTGGGTCTTTACCACTTTCCTCAAGCAAGGTTACTCACTTTGTATGTTCAAATCATGTTTTTTTTGGAGTTTGCAAAAATGGGTGCTTATTAGACTTTTGTGTTTATGTACTGTGCATTGATGCCTTTGTGTTTGATCACTTTGACTAACTGTGCTCTTTCTCACATTTGATGGAGCTTGTCTAGAACTGCATCCATTTTCTGCAATTGGGTTGCTTCTTTGTTTTTATGTATTTGGTCCTTGGCTGAATTCAATTAATGGGTTGTTTTGTTTTGTTACTGTTGATGTGAATTATTTTTTGCTAGTCATGATAGTACTTATTGGCTGTAATTTGTTTATTTTGGGATGAGAATCTATTCATGTTTTTCATGGCAAAATTAGATAAATCGTATTAGTGAGTGCCTATCTGTCCAAATTTGCTCTGAAGCACCGACGCGGCAAAATGGTTGCCGCACCCGCACCGGACCCGCGCCGATACCGGCCGATTCGGCTCCGATTCTGGCCGAAATCAGACGATTCGGCTCCGATTCTGGCCGAAATCAGACGATTCAGGCCGATTCGGCTCCGATTCTGGCCGAAATTAGACGATTCAGGCCGATTCGTCTCCGATTCTAGCCGAAATCAGACGAACCGGCCGATTCGGCGCAGATTCCGGCCGAAATCAGCCGAAACCGGCCGAAATTTTCCGAAATCATGGCCGAAACAGTGATATATCCTTCTGTTTTCACCTTTGCTTGGCATGCACCAACAGGTTGACCATAACAATCATATGTTCTGCTGGGCGTGCCAAAATCATTATTGCTATTTATGCAAACAGATTGTGAGGCGTAGCGCTCTGCATTTTGGACCCAGGGGTTGCAAACAGCACACAGTGGGGTAGTTGTGAACATAACCGTCTGGCATAAGTAAATACATGTTAAAAGAAAAAAAAACTTGTGGGTTGGATTCTAATTTATGAATATCATCTTTTAGTTATTATCTACTATTAATCTTAAATTGGTATATATTTACAATTATAAATTTGCTAGCTATTGTATGCAATTGATGGGCCCCTGCTGCTCAGTAAGTCGTGGGCCAGCGATTTGCCCCGCTATGGGCCCACTTGTCGCCAACTGTGATTAGTCTCTGGTTTACGTCAATTAATGAATGAGAATCATCCATTGTTCTGGTTTGGGTCTTCAGCCCATCTAAGAATCAGCTTTCCCCTTATCTGAACACTTTCTTTTGGTTTGTTATAATCAAGCATATAACTGCATATGTTAGATAAATGAAGTACATTGAAACTGATAAAGCATTCTTTATGTGTCGGAAGATACTTTTTATCTCTCACTATGATATACCTAACAATAGGTGCAGGTGTATAGAGGGCGTAGTTGCTGACCGTTCCAACTGTAACACAACCTGTCATTAAATATTATGAATACCATGGAACTCAATGTAACACAATCTGTTAGACACTTAATACTTATGGAACTCAATGTCTTTCTTTCTTCACTAGTATTTTACATTGTGCAAGTGCCTGCATCTCTATGTCTTTGGATGTGCTCAAAAAAACATTTTCAATGGTTCACTTATTTTGATCATTTTCACAGCCAACAAGAAATAAGCAACACCTTGCCATACAAATACCAATTGGAGTGACCTCTGGGTCTCAAAAATTCCTTGGGCACCAAACCTTCCTTTTTGCGCCAAGAATCTCAATATACAGGAGGGTACGTTTGATATATCTAACATGGATTTCGTGCATCAGGGCCAAGCATTTATCTTATGTGAAATAAGCGTGATGCTTGTGGATGGTCCTCGCCTTTTTTCCATTATATGTGGAGGCTAAGATATTTTACCTGCCAAGTATTATTCGTGAGTATATTACATGTATATAAGCTGTGATCTGGTGCATTTTCTTCTCTAGGTGCAAGACAGTTCCACGATCTCTGCTCTTGTAACAGATGACAGCTCGACAATGACATCCGCTGAGGAAGACACAGACAATATTGGTATCCTGGGCAGTGATCCAGGCTTGGAACAATATAAAGATCACTTCAAATATAGAGTGAGGAAATATGCTGAGCAGAAAGCACTCTTTGAGAAATATGAAAGAGGTCTTGAGGAATTTGCACAAGGTGATAAGTTTTTATTAGATATGAAAATTGCTATCTTTTTTCTTTCTTTTCTGCTTCCACATAGAAAGTTGTTAATAAGTAAACATTTTGTATTTCGTAAGACTGCTAGTGGTTTTCCACATGGGATGTAGAGCATATTTAGTTCATATGTTGAGTGCATCTGATTCTTTTTCATTGATTATCTATTGGACTCTTTAGTGGATTTTTGTGTCTCTATGCTCAATAACTTAACCAATTCTAAGATTTGCTTACTAGTTTCCTTTTAGTGTAAAACAACCCCTCATTGCTTCCTCCATTCTGTAGGTTATTTGAAATTCGGATTTAACAGAGAAGAAGATGGCATCATGTACCGTGAATGGGCCCCTGCTGCTCAGTAAGTTTTTACGTTTTGAAATATGAAAATATATAAATTTGCTAGCTATTGTATGCAATTGATTGTTTCTTGTAATTCATGTCTATAATATAGAGAGGCGCAACTTATTGGGGACTTTAATGGATGGAATGGTGCCAACCACAACATGGAAAGGAATCAATTTGGTGTTTGGAGTATCAAAGTTCCTGATTCTGGTGAAAATCCAGCCATTCCTCACAATTCAAGAGTCAAGTTTCGATTCAAGCATGGTGATGGAGTTTGGGTTGATCGCATCCCTGCTTGGATTAAATATGCCACTGTTGACCCTGCAAGTTTTGGAGCACCATATGATGGTGTCTACTGGGACCCACCTTCATCAGAAAGGTGCCAACTACTTATATTTTACTCAAATCCAATTTGGATAAAGTGAATAGCCAATGCCTTCAGGATTGACCATTCTGAGGCACAGTCTTGGGTTTTTATAAATTTAATCTTTTGTCTCTCATGAACAAAAGAAAAAAAATCTGTTGCATATATTTATGTCCTAAAATCTTAATATTTCACATTTATATGAGGCATCAATTTTTAAAAATAAAAATAAAAATAAGAATCTCTTTCACCATGTTTAAGGAGCTTTCTACTGTTGCTTGGCAAAGTTTCATTGAAATAAGGGAGCTATTGTACTTTTTTTCAAATTTTAACCATATGAGAATAGGCAGAATGTTGACCTTTTCTTCATCATTTAGGTATCAATTTAAGTATCCCCGTCCTCCAAAACCCAAGGCCCCTCGAATATATGAAGCTCATGTTGGAATGAGTAGCTCAGAACCCCGCATTAATTCATACAGAGAGTTTGCTGATGATATTTTGCCTCGTATTCGAGCAAATAATTATAACACAGTCCAGTTGATGGCTGTAATGGAGCATTCCTATTATGCATCATTTGGGTATCATGTCACAAGCTTTTTTGCTGTAAGCAGTAGATCTGGGACCCCAGAGGACCTAAAATATTTAATTGATAAGGCCCATAGCTTGGGTCTACGGGTCTTGATGGATGTTGTTCACAGCCATGCAAGTAACAATGTGACTGATGGCCTCAATGGATTTGATGTTGGCCAAAACTCGCAAGAATCATACTTCCACACTGGAGATCGAGGTTACCACAAGTTATGGGATAGCAGACTGTTCAACTATGCTAATTGGGAAGTTCTCCGCTTTCTTCTGTCCAACTTAAGGTGGTGGCTTGAAGAGTTCAAATTTGATGGCTTTCGCTTTGATGGAGTAACTTCGATGTTATATCATCACCACGGAGTCAACATGGCATTTACAGGGAATTATGACGAGTATTTTAGTGAGGCAACAGATGCTGATGCTGTTTTATATCTGATGCTAGCAAATTCTCTGATTCATAATATCTTGCCTGATGCAACTGTCATTGCTGAAGATGTGTCTGGTATGCCTGGACTTGGATGGCCTGTCTTTGAGGGGGGAATTGGTTTTGATTACCGCCTTGCAATGGCCATTCCTGACAAGTGGATTGATTACTTGAAGAACAAAATTGATATAGATTGGTCAATGAAGGAAATTTCCTGGGGTTTGACAAATAGAAGATACACTGAGAAGTGTATATCATATGCTGAAAGCCATGATCAGGTATGCACTTTTTCTTTTCTTGTTGTGTGTTATTTTGTAAATTACTTTATGCTGGATACAGCTTTGCTTGAAAAGAAAATGTCAATTTAGTTACAACTGAATTTCCACAAAGGAAAACAAGAGCAAAGAAAGGCAGCAGCAGACACAGTCATTGTGGTTTGTACTATCATTTCATCATTGTCATTTCATTTTTATGATGCAGGCCATTGTAGGTGACAAGACTATAGCTTTTCTTCTAATGGACAAAGAAATGTATTCTGGCATGTCTTGCTTAACAGATGCTTCTCCTACTATTGATCGAGGAATTGCGCTTCACAAGGTTTGTTCTGTACCAGCTTGTGGACTCTGCTTTCTCTATTTGTGGTATCTTTAATAGCTCGACTGGTTGATAGTCTCTCCACAGCCTCTGAATTCACTCCTTTCTTTCCTTTTATAAATGTTTTTGGCTATGTCCATAGCTATGAGTTCTTACAACTCATTTGAAGCCTTTCCAGATAACCAAATGTTAACAATATCTATGTTTCATGCAATGCTTGTGGCACAAATTTATATATTGGATCCAGAGAAAAGCTCATTCCCAATATATTGTGTCTTGATGAGATTTTGTTTTTATTTGTTCTTGTTTTTGTCTTTATCTTTTGCAGATGATACATTTTATAACTATGGCATTAGGAGGTGAGGGCTACCTCAATTTCATGGGGAATGAGGTAAGCACATTGATCCGTACTCTTGACTACTGCATGGAAACAGTGTGCAGCCAGTCCTAGGTATTTTCTGATATATTATGTATTGGATTGGAGCTTAGTTTGGATGGTCCTCAAAGATTCCATATACTTAAAAAGACACAAAATTTTCACCTCATGCCACGTTGATTAGTTTGTTTCTTCAACTTCAACATCAACACATGCAATGGGATAAGCAAGTAGTGGAGATCTTTTTAAGTTGTCCATGTGTATACCCAACATTGTTATATTTAGAAATTATTTTTCATTGATGTTTGTGTAGTTTGGCCATCCTGAGTGGATAGACTTCCCAAGAGAAGGCAATGGGTGGAGCTATGAAAAATGCAGACGCCAATGGGACCTGGTGGAATTAGAGCACTTGAGATATAAGGTTTGAGATCACCTCTTTATTAGTCATGTATTTCTTAATTCTGTGTTGTTTGGACCTTCACTTGACACTACCATACAGCATGAAATGGGAAAGGGTATGGCTATCAACAGGGGTGGGAAATGGGCTGACTACCAATAGTGGTGGCAAATGGGCCAGTCATTGATGGGTTAGATGTGCGATTTTTCACTTACCCATTTAATTCAATCCCTGTCCCAACTCAACCTGTTTATTTTGGACAGGACCTGACCTGTCCATTAACCCATATATATATATATATATATATATATAATCACTACACAAACATATTATGTATAAGTCAATACATGTGTGTGTTTATATTAGATATTTTTGCAATTATTTCTGGAAAGAAGATAAGTTATATAAATTCATTATAAATATTTCTTAAAAAGGAAAAATATATCAACCCCTTCCCCCCCCCCCCCCCAAAAAAAAAACAAAAAAGGAACAAAAAAAGACAAAATGGAAAAAAAAAAAAAAAGCTAGGATGCACGGACACTTCATTTGGGGTGCTGTACCCGTGTTGTAATGGTGTCCAATCTGCCATATCATGTTATAACTTTTCAAAAATTGCTCATGTCGCTGTATTGTATCCATACTTGTACTCGTGTCCGTGCCTGTGCATCCTAGTAAAAAAGACATATATTAATGGGTAGTTTCTTGAAATTCAATAACTACATCTAAAACATTTAACAACCACAATTCATGCAGAATTTTGAATCATAATTAAACATTTTTAAGGCATCTAACTATTTTTTTTTTGATAGGTAAGAGAAAGTATATTCAAGAAAACTGCTAGATGCAATATTAATAGTACAACATAAATCACAATACAACTATTCTTATTTCTGATAAACTACAACTCACATGCAAAGAGCATACACATTATTCGTAACATCCATGGCCTTAGAGGTGATCCGATATGCGATATCTCTGGCCAAACAGCACTTCTCCCCCCTTTGGAAAATGCAAGGTCCCTCTCAAGAACCTCTAAAACATAGACCCTAATTGATACACAATGTTCAACACCCCATCCCAAAGGAATGTTTGTTGCTAGTAACTTGGCGATAAAGTGAGCCAAGACCAAACCCTTGTCTCTCATCAATGTTAATAATGATGGACGAGAATTTTCCAACCTTAAGAATGAGATTGGTGAGGGAAAAGATGGAGGTGAGACTGTAGAACTAGTGAAGGTGGGTTTGTGTTGTGAGAGGAGGTAGGATTTCAAGGAATTGAGGTATTGGTGTGTTTGGGAAAGTGGGTGATGGGGTGGTAGGTTTTTGGGTGGTGGGGTTTGAGGGAAGTAGAGACTAGAGAGGTGAGTTGGGTGGAATTAAGGGATTTGAAAGAGGGTTTTGTTTTGGAAGGCATAACGTGGATACCTGATTGGTGCCCCTATACATATTTAAATGATTCATTACCCATTGAAATCCAGTCCTTAAATGAATGGTCTGTTACCCACTTATATTGGGTTGGTTAGGGAAGATGATGGGTTTGGGTAATGTATTGCCACTTCTTGCTACCTGATACTCCAAAAATGGCTGGAGGAAAATCCCCTAAAGACAAGCTAATTAAACAGTTGATCACACTCCCATAGCTGACACCAATACCCAAGTCCATTTAATATAATTTTACAAAGTTTGTCTGCTTTGTTATGGCCCACCTCACTTCCACCCATTTCCCTTGTGTATAAGTGGAACGCTTGCCGACAAACTATTATTTTTAGGTCACATCTTTAACACTTAGGTTGTAAGTTGAGGTATTGTGGCCTGTCTGATGTGATACATGTTAAGGAAGTTCAAGATTAGGGTTGTCAGTGGGTGATTTTAGGATCCAAGTTCAAATCATGTCTGTCCCGATTAAGAGCCAATTCACATATTTAATTAGAATTCAAATTAAATGTTTATAACTTGATTTCACTTGGATCTAATTCTAGTTCAGTAGATCATTGTGATAATGATCCATCATGTAAGAGTTATGAATGTTGGTATGTATGTGTGTGTGTGTGTGGTAATCATATATGCATAAGACATAAATTTCAAACCTTTTACATATTATATATTACTGGATTGAAATCAAAATTGGATGTTTAGATTTTTATCTTAATGGAACTCCAATTCTTCTTAGATCCACACCAAATTTGAGCTGCTGATAGTCCATACCAAGATTATGTTTTAACTGACTTGATTAAAAACATATTAGGCCTTAGGTGTTAGGATTCTGTTCATTTTCATATTAACTTATGACATGGGACCATGGTGGGCATAGGTAATGGTGGAAACTGCATATTCTGCCTCCATACAGTGCACAAGAAACCTATTATCTAACTATTCCTGTTTATAGTTGCATATATTTTCTGTTTTTGCTTCCATTTGATACCATTTTGACATCTTCTTTTTCTGTATTTGGGAGTTGTACAGTTCATGAATGCGTTTGACAGAGCTATGAATTTACTCGATGATAAATTTTTGTTCTTGGCATCGACCAAACAGATTGTGAGCAGCACAGATGAGGAAGACAAGGTACAGATGCCCCTGGATGATCAATAGCTCTTTTACTTTACTTTTAGAATTGGATAATTGGTTCACAATTCTCATATGAGCAAGTAAATTAGAGTGCATGGTACACAAGAGCTCTGTTTGGAAAGAACACATTGGTTTTTAAGGTGGTCATTAGAGGTGTGTTTCTTGGTCACATATTATTGAACTAAACGAGGAAAACAGTTGACATCCAAATAGAAAGACCCTTTTGTTTAATTTAATTAGATAAAAGAAATATCAATCATTGTTTTGGCTAAAAGATAATCATCGTGTCCCTAAAGAGATTAAACTCTATAAAGATTATTGATCCCCTTATTTACACCCTTCAATATTATATTGCTCCATTAGTTTTTTTTTTTCCCCAAATAGGAGAATAGGGACTAGAACACACAATCAAAATCCTTTTAAAAACCTATTTGCTATAAAATTCTCAAATTTGTTCATGTTAAAAAAAAGGTGGCTGAAGAACAAGGCATGCTGACTAAGTTATTAGCTAAGTGAACTCATGCCAGTTTTGCTTCCACGACTGAGCCAACTTGACCAATCCAACATGAGATGATCCACCCTCTTTTATTGCTGCACAAGATCATCTATGATGGTTGAAACTCTCTCTCACCTCTCTCCCTTCTCTGGTCCGTTAACTCCCTCACTTTCTTTTCCAACTTGGCAGCACCGACCAATTTTTGTTCTGATTCCCTCAATGCTAACGCTACTTTCATTTCCACCATCAAAACCATGCTATTCATCTTTTGCTTGGCATACAAAGGCCAAGCAACTATTGGCACCCCACCACACACTGCTTCAAGCACAAGTTCCACTTGCAATGAGTCATGAACCCATCCTTAGAGTCATGACTCAGTACTGCCACATGCAGGACCCATTTTTTCACCACAAACCCCTATCGTTGGTCCTTTCTGTGAAACTCTTTGGCAATAATTCATCTAAGTCTGGGTATTTCTCATTATTTGGCAGTGTATTCTTACTGCCCGCAAGAATTTTAGACCACTATTATCTGGCGATTGTTTGTGGTACTCCCTTTTCTTCTATTTGAAAAATCTGATTTGACAATATTTTATTGGAGTGTAAATAAAGGTTTTACACTAAATCATTATAGAGTTTAATCTCATCCCCAAACCTGGAACAGCAACAGCTTGAAATCTTTTAATTATTCTGTCTAATATGGGCTCTTAACCCTGATTTAGAACATATTCTGAAAGGTTAATCTTATTTATTGTTTACTTAGGTGGTGGCAGGGGCTGTAAATGAAAACAGCTTGGGCTTGGCTTGAGAAAAAACTTGTTTATGTTCGTTTATTTAGCAAATGAGCTAAGCCAAAACTAAATTTAGGTTTGATCATTAAAAAAGCTGAGCTTAAACATAATAATGTGTTCGAGAACAAGCTTGTGAGTATAAGATTCAATTTAAGTATATATAAATAGGTTTATATGTATACATATTGTACTTATTCGAACTTGAGATTGGATGAGAATACTCCATTTTGTAGTAAAAATCATATATAACTTTTAAGTTTTAACAATACAAGAATGGTGAATCTAATTTTTAAAAGTACATAAATGAAAACCATTCTATCTAATTAACTCAAATAATATAATTTCAACTATAAATTAGTCATTAATTATTAGCATGGATTTGTGAAGTGGTTAAAAATTTTAGTCACTGTGTTTACTATATATGGAAAAATAATAAGCTAATCAAGTAGCTTGTGAATAAGCTTGAGCTTATTCTATAAGAAAATGAACTGAACTTGAACATGTAATCTAGTTTATTGATGAGCTCAAGCCCTACTTGTGTTTGAAATAAAAATAAATGTACAATCATTAACTTTTAATACTTGGCTCAACTTGGTTTGTTTACAATATGCTAATCACTTCAATTCTTACTCCATATGAGTAGGAAAAAATAAGAAAGCATTCAAATTTCTTGTAGTTGATTTTGTAGTCCTGATTATTTCAGTTGAACCTTCACTATATATTTGGAACTTTGCATGATTGTTTCATGTTTCAGGTTATTGTCTTTGAGCGTGGAGATCTCATTTTCGTGTTCAATTTTCATCCAGAGAATGCATATGATGGGTATTTTTTTTTTAAATTTTATTTTAAGTTGTGCTAGGTGTCTATGTCTTCTGTGCAAGTGCAAATGTAATTTTGTATAGAGTGAATCGCAGCATGCTAGGCTTTTTGTTCAGGGCTTGGACTATATTGGCAACATCGCTTATTTTTTTTTATTTTATATATATTTTATATATATATATATATATATTTTTTTTTTTTTCATTTATGTATTGAACAAAAGATTCCAAGTGACTAATTTATTCTTGAACAAACAGGTACAAAGTTGGGTGCGACTTGCCTGGGAAGTATAGAGTTGCACTAGATAGTGATGCTTTGGAATTTGGTGGCCATGGAAGGGTAAGTAACCGCTTTTACCGTAATCACACATGCGTTTCTATAATGCTATAAAAGAGACTAATTAAGCATAATGGAACTGCTCCATTGCTTGATGGGCCTGTGTGCTAGTTGCTCAGTTGGTTTACTGTTTCTGCATTCCAATTTATTAAACTATTTTCTATGGAAATTAATTCTAATTTTTGTGGATTCTTGACCAACTAACCTTTGTGTTGAAAACTGCATTTCTCCTGGCCCTCTTCCTGAACCCCCTTCGTATATTGTGAAACTCAGTTTACTTTGGAACCCTTAATATATCCACCCGGACAAAGGAAAAGAGAAAAAGAAAATGTTAATTGATCTATTTGTCTCTCTCCTATCTTTGGTGGTGAAGATTTCTTTGACATTGTGTCTTTATAGGAGTTACTATTGATCGCTTGATGACACGATTATCTCTTAAGCAGGTGGGCCATGAAGCTGACCATTTCACATCCCCTGAAGGGATTCCGGGAGTGCCTGAGACGAATTTTAATAATCGCCCCAACTCCTTCAAAGTACTCTCACCGCCTCGCACATGTGTGGTATGGTTGACTCTTTTGGTCATTCCTAGTGTTGCTACTTATGATTATTGTGCATTTCTTCTTTTCTGATGGAAATTGTGCGTTTCTTCTAGCCATGAGAAAAGAGAAGAAAATTATATGGTGATTTAAAAATCAGGATTTTATCAGATTGCAAAATACTTGTCAGGGCCTGTGCCTATCTCATATCTACCAATCTTGGTGTTAAGAGTGGTGTAAAGAGATGGAAGGTCTTTGCTTTGTTTTTTTTGTCTTTGTTTCTCTAAGAAAAGTATTTATTCAGCGAAAAGAGAAGAGAAAAAAGTGTGTTTATTTGATGTTGAAAATTTATTTCGAGCTATCAAGTTTTATGGGGTTTTGGTCATGTATTACCGGTAATTTGGAAATCAAATCTCCAGCTTGTAGCTATTATTTGTTGTGCCCTGTTTGGGATTGTGTATGTGAATTGCTAAAACTTTTATTATTTTTTTTGAAGGTTTATTATAGAGTGGAAGAAAAAGAAGAAGAAAGCAATGCTATTGATTTGGTCGGTGCGATTAAGACATTAACAGCAGACGCAGGAGGAGCTCAGCAGAAAATTTTCAAAGTATCAGCTTATGTTGAAGACAAGGATATTGGTACCAATCCAAGCAATGTGTAAAATTTGGAGGCAGAAGAGAAGAACAAGATGAAAGATTTAGAAGCAGAAGAGATGGGAGAAGAGACACCAGATGACTAAAACAGCAGTTCGTTTGTCAATACTCGAATAGTTTCAGTGCCTGCTAGGTGGTAGGTGTGTGTATAAATAAGGGACTTTCATTTAGGTTGTTCTATATTTCATTTGGACAAAGGTTTTCCGTGCTTGTATATATGAGAAGAAAGACGTTGCGCGATGTAGTATAATAATTGTCATGAATGGGAATATAAATAAACAAGAATTTTCTTTTGGAGAGCCAACTCATGAATAATTTTTTTAATAGAATTTAAGAAATACCAACATTCAAAACTAAATTAATATATGGAAAAATAAAACTATTCATTCAGTGCTAAAAAAATATAAACAAAATAAAAGATAAAAAAATACCTGTTTTTCAATGTAGTTTAACCAATAATTTATTAAAATGAAACTCGTTGTTCTTTTTTAAATCCGAAAATAATTCATGCTTAAAAAATGCTCTTTTTAGAAAATCAGTGTATAAAATCAAACAGTCCTTTGGTAAATCATATTCTTTTTAATTGTGAAACCTAGTTTCAACAACATTCATGATAGAAAATGTTTGTTTTGTAATTACAGTAAAAACTAGAACTATTAGTACAAATTAATCCACTCTATAACAAGTTGGTAGGTTATTGATCATTTTATTCTTAACCATTTGACAAAATTCAAAAAGAAGAAAGTGGGGGATAAAAATAAAAATTTGTTTTGGATCTACTATCATTCCCATCAAAATTTTATAGAAACGAAATTAATACAAAATATATTAACTAAAAAAAGCATCGATATGATGCTTCAAGAAACTTGTAACCTCAATAAATCATTAATTATTTCACATTAGGGCTAGATTTTTTCCTATTCCCACAGTCCATCTCTTCCTACTGCCAAAGCATTTTGCATACCTAAGCAGTTCAAATACCCTTGGGATTCCTCAGTGAGTCTTGTTTCCATTAAAAACAAGACATTGGGAGCTTCTTGCTTCACTAGAAGGTAAAGCTTATGAACTGACCATGAGTTATCTCTCATGCCATCAGTGACATAGTCTTTCTTCTTTAATAAAAATCTTGAATCATTCTACAAAATAATTGAAGTGAGGCATGCTGAGCTCTACTTTCAATTAAGCTATAGGATTATTTTCTGGATGTATAGAAAAGTGGATGTTAAAAAAGATTAATAATATTATGATAAATTAAAAAGAAAAGAGAGAGAGCTTAATAAGGTTTGAAGATAGGCAAGTGTGACATTCAAAGCTTATAGAGATTAGTCTATACGGGGACACTTGGGTGGTGGGCTCAATGAACTTGAAAGACGTGTTATAAATCTAGAGATCCCAAATTCCATCCATCACACTATCAGTTTATGAGATTTCTGAAGTATCTCACATGCATGAAGTGGAATAGTTGGTCAAAAAATTTGAGACACCACCTTCTCATATATTATAGAGGGAGTTCGAGAGGGATTAAAAAAAAAAAAAAAAAAAAAAAAACTGAATTGCAAAATGCAATATACTCGGCCAGCCCAACCTCATTTGGAAGTGACATGGGCTCAGTGATAAGTTGTTTCGGAAAAAAAATTGCATTATTTTATTTTATTTTTTGAAATTTAAAATTTTAAGTTATTTATATGACGTGGAATAGTTTTTTTTTTTTTTTTTTTTAAAAAGCCACAGCATCTAAATAAAAAAAAAAAATTAATTTATTAATTTTATGAATTTTCTTGGAACACAGTCAACAATGCTCCACGAGAGTGCGTTTCTTTCAATTGCCTCAATTTAAAAAAAAAAAAAAAAAAAAAAAAAAAAAAAAAAAACTAATTTCTAACTTTTTATATTTTAAAATAAACTAATCTCTATTGATAAACACCTTATAAATAAGCTATAACCAAATAGCTAAATTAATTGTTTTAGTCATAGCTCGTCAACTTTACCTCTATCTCTATAGTCATACTTGCCGCCTATGACTTAGACTATAAATCATTTAGAAGTGTTGTTTGCATTTTCTCTTAATTTCATTTGCTTCAATACCTTGAGTAGTTCTGTAACAATGGCGGACGAGGTGATTCTGCTGGATTTCTGGGCCAGCTTGTTTGGGATGAGGGTTAGGATTGCACTGGCCGAGAAGGGTATCAAGTACGAGTGCAAGGAGGAGTTGTGGAACAAAAGTTCATTAAAGAGCCCTCTGCTTTTAGAGATGAACCCCATTGACAAGAAGATCCCAGTTCTCATCCACAATGGGAAACCGGTGTGTGAGTCACTCATCATTGTTCAGTACATAGATGAGGTCTGGAAGGATAAGTCTCCACTGCTGCCCTCTCATCCTTACCAGAGAGCTCATGCCAGGTTCTGGGCTGATTTTGTTGATAACAAGGTACGTTTTATCAATCATGCAGAATATTTTTGGTTTGGTTTATTAAACATGTTTGACTCGTTAGGTTTGCTTGATTTTATTTTAGAAGCTAGCTATTATGTATTTATTGTTGTGATGTTTAGATTCTATTAGAGTTAACTAATATTCAGTCTCTACTGTTATATTTGCTCCTGCAATTCTGATTCTACTTGAAGTTTTTGTTTCTAATCCTAGTAGATCCAAGAGATCAGAGCAGAGTGTAGTTGGGAAATAAGTTAAACCCCTTTATGATTACTAATATGTCCTATGCCAAAGAAGAAAGATGAATGGGGGTGGGGGTAATGAAAAATGATGGTTTTTGTTTGCTTTTCATTAACATGTTGAATTTATGTAGTTTTTTTTAACATTCTTCCTGCCTACTCTTAGCATTTGTCATGTTATATTTTTAAGAGAGTCCAGTAGTATGTCATGCTATTTTTTTAGGAGAGTCCTATAGTTTGCTGTTATGTCACACACAATTATCTACTATGTGTAGGTGCTAGTTTGTTTAACTGGTGAAATTTTTGGTAATCAAATAATGGACTTAGGTTTGAATTCCTTCTGCATACAATAAAAGGAATCCATTGGCGTGATTGGCATTATGGTAAAGAATAATCATCATGCCATGAGAAAGAGGTCATATGACTATATGAGTTCATCTCATAGAATGCTTTTTTGTTTTCCTGAAGGTTTAAAGAAATATTCTTCTATATTGATTTGAAATTCATTACTGTCATTTTTCATCATTTTATATAATCTGTGGAAAATACAGGTTTATTATGTTTCAAGGAAGGTATTGACCACAAAAGGAGAAGAGCTGGAGGCAGGCAAGAAGGAATTCATTGAAACCTTCAAGATACTGGAGGGAGAGCTCGGTGACAAGCCTTACTTTGGGGGTGAAACATTTGGGTTTGTGGACCTTTCTCTTATCCCCTTCTACAGCTGGTTCATTGTCTATGAGATCTTTGGCAATATCAACATAGAGGCAGAGTGCCCCAAGATTATTGCATGGGCTAAGAGGTGCCTGCAAAAGGAGACTGTGGCCAAGTCTCTTCCTGACCAGAAGAAGGTTTATGAGTTTGTTGGGCAGTCAAGGAAAAGGGATGGCTTGGAGTAGAGTAATGGTTAGGCTCAAATCTAGAAGTGTCAGCATGTTCAAATGGTTGTGAAAATACTAAATAGCGTTGATTACATTTTGTTTTGTATAAGTTTGGCTTTGTTTCATCTAGGTCCGTTGAACTTGTTAGACACTTTAGTCTGTTTGCTGAGCTTTAAAGGGGCATGTATTGTATCATGCATAAGAAAGACTTTGTTGGGACTTTATTTTAGTTGGAGAATACATAAATTTTCACTATATGTGCAAATGTGGGGGGCAACCTGGACGTTTTAGAAATAGAACAAATAAAATTCAATAAAAAAGAAGAAGTATCTTTGTCAATGTAATACATTACATTAGTCCAAAAAAATAGGGAAACAAAGGAATAAGATACGTAATATGAAAAACATTTCAACAATCATGTACAAGAGACAAAGTAGAAGATGATTTTGATTCCAAATAAAATTATGTAAAATACTAACCAAATCCACTCTCCCAAAAATAAACGAAGGAAAAAAAGAAATTTCTTCCTATGTTTAAGCAAGTGTTGGCGCTGACAAACAAAGGGTCTTTTTAGCGTCCGTAGTGCTTATAAACTTGCTATGGAGCTAAGATCAGATACACGGGTGGGATCCGAGTATGATGGAAGTCATTTAGGGAGGTTCTGGCGGTCTATTTGGAGCTGCAATAGCCCACACAAGATCCGTCACTTTGCCTGGAGAGCTTGCAGAGATGTGCTGCCCACAAAGGAGAACTTGGTCAAACGGAAAGTACTCTCGGACAGCTGCTGTGATGAGTGTAAATTGGCTGAAGAAACTTCAGGCCACCTCTTTTGGAGTTGCCAAAGAGCCCGTGACATCTGGAGTTTGTCTTCTCTGTTTCAGGAGTCTTGGGTCCAGCTCTTTGGGTCGTTCATGGACATGTTATGGTACGTGGTCATGGTGGCCCAGTGGGAGTGGGAGCACAGCGACGTGGAGAAACTTATCGTGGTGGCTTGGGCGCTCTGGTCAAATAGAAATGAGTGCAGGAACAGAGGGGTGAAGAAATCATGTCAAGCACTGCTGCAAGGGGCGTTGGAGTACTTGGATGCTTACCAAGCATGTGTGGTGGAGTTGGGAAACCCGAAGCAACCTGTTGAACCTGTGAAATAGAAGCCTCCCTCTCCGGACCGATACAAAATTAACGTGGACGGTGTTGTGTTCAAGGAGCACCGTTTGGCTGGTGTGGGGATCTTGATTAGGGACGCTGAGGGTCATCTGATTGGTGCATGTAGCAAGAAGCTTGAAGCTCCTTTGGGTGCCATCGAAGCTGAAGCCAAGGCTGTGGAGTTGGGTCTTCTATTCGCAAGGGATTTGTCCATTCAAGATTTCACTCTTGAGAGTGACTCGTTGATGTTGATTAATGTGCTTCAGGACTTGTCTCCTCCTCCATCATCAGTAGCAGCGCTAGTCTATAGTTTAGTTGCCATGTCCCATTCTTTCAGATGTGTAGATTTTTCATATGTAGGTTGTAATGGCAATAGGCCAGCCCATTTACTTGCAAGACATGCTTTAGGCATTGCTGAATTATCTGTTTGGGTTGAAGAGACTCCTTGTTTCCTTGAACAAGCTCTCAAGCAAGATGTAGTTGCTACCTTTATTGATTAATAAAGTTTTTGAAGTATTTCCCATTAAAAAAAAAAATACACAGAATCCGTCACTTTTGAAGATTCTAGTGGTGTAGCTTTATCAGCACAACCATCCCAAAGGAAAGATTTAACCAACCAAAGAAGATGTTACAGCCATCAAGACCCAAGCAATTTTCCAAGGTCATTGTGTATGTTTTCCAATCCATTACATTTTCTTTTAGACATTTTGCTTATTGAGAATAAAATGGTAATTATCATATATATAAAAGTAGAGACCTCATGTTAGAGAGTATGAGTTTGTGCCATGTGGATGTTAAAAGAAATTAATAATATTCTGATAAATTAAAAAGAAAAGAGAGAGAGCTTAATAAGTTTTAAAGATGGGCAAGTGTGACATTCAAAACTTATAGGGATTAGTCCATACGGGGACATCAAGGTGGTGGGCTCAATGAATTTGAAAGACGTGTTATAAATCTAGAGATTCCAAATTCCATCCACAATATTATCAGTTTATGAGATTTCCGAAGTCTCACAGGCATGAAGTGGAATAGTTAGTCATAAAATTTGGGACACCACTTCTCCATGTAATATAGAGGGATATAGAGAGGGAGGAAGAAAAAAAAAAAAAAAAAAAACACCTAAAGTGCAAAATGCAATAGAAAAGTGTGTAAATACTAGAATGTGCAAAATGCAGTATAGTAGGCCAGCCCAACCTCATTAGCAAGTGATATGGGCTCAGCCCAAAAGGTCTATAAGGTAAAGCCCCCTGGACCTCGGTTTTCTGATTCTGACTTGGCTCTACAATCTTGCTCTATTGGCACGCACTGAGTCCCAACTGCCAAACTCTCTTTGTAAAGTCAAAAATTGAGAATCTGATTCAGCTGTCTCTCACCGGAGTTGAATTACGAGTTCATACAGATACTACAATAGAGTAGAATAGGGTTTTTGGAAAAGAAAGAAAGAAAGAAAGAAAGAGAGAATGGAAATCAACAAGAACAAGTACAGTATAATTGTCCCTACCTTCAACGAACGCCTCAACATTACTCTCCTCGTATACCTCGTCTTCAAGCATCTCCGGTACCCCCCCACCATTCCTTTTCCTTAATTTTTGGATCTGATTTAGGTTGTCTTGTCATGGCGTGTGTATATACATAAGTATTATTAGTTATTTCCGAGTTTTGCATCTTGGGTCTGTACAAACATATGATCATTTCTCGTTTTCTTAATTTTTATGAAAAACTTTAATTTTCATTGTCGTATTTGCTTATGGGTATTATTGAATTTTAACCTTAATCAAAAAAAGTTATGAGAGATTGTGTGAATTGATTAATTATTAGAATTTCATGAAGTCAACAATGTGAATTGATGTTTAAAGTTAGGGTATTTGCCACTATTTCTGAGGTTGATAAGCTTTTGACGTAATTGAGTGAGTCTATACTGACTATTTTAGAGTGTTATCAAGTGAGATCAATAGACTGATTATTAGCTTTATCAATAATCTCTCTCAAACCGTGCAGAAGTGGGAGCTTTGTGTACTGGGTATGGTCTTTTAGGCTTATGCTGCTGGTAAAAGGGTTGGGGGGGGGGGGGGGGGGTAACCAAATGCTAATATTCAATTGTGATTGAAGAGCTCTGGCGTTTATAACGTGTTTGAGATTATGTTGGCAGTATATAATAGTTTTTGAATGAGCTTCTAATACAATTTCCTGCTTGGTTTAGGGATGTGGATTTTGAAATAATTGTTGTGGATGATGGGAGTCCTGATGGGACTCAAGAAGTTGTAAAACAGTTACAGCAGGTGTATGGTGAAGACCGTATTGTAAGTACCATAGACTTGAAATTGGATATGTATTTCTTCTTGGGTCAATGTTTATGTTTATTTATGACAGTGAAATCTTCCCCTTTTTTGATGATGCAGCTTTTGAGAGCTAGACCTAGGAAGCTTGGGTTAGGTAGGTCTTCATAACTTATTTTTTGAAGTAATTAGAGGGAACTGGCTTTTGATTCATATTCAAATTTCAGGAACGGCTTACGTTCATGGCCTGAAGCATGCATCAGGAAATTTTGTTGTGATCATGGATGCTGATCTATCTCACCATGTAAGTGTGTCTGTGGGATGTGGATAATAATTTTGAGCAATGTTGTTGAAGTTAGATGTATGCATGTTGGCTAGGGAAGCAACACAACATTTTTTTAGTTTTCTTGTTTCGTTTTGTTTTTAATTTTTATATTTTAGAGAGTATGCTTTGATATTTCCTTTTCCATTGAACTATCTGGAATCTCTTTCATGTGATTGTCTGAAATAAATGTGTATAAATTAGGATCACCTATGGTGGTTAAAACATCCATGAGACCTCTAGACCAGGTAAGTATGTCCCAATTGATTTCTTGGGGTTTCTTCTTGCATGTGCATGGAGTCTGTGGCTATTTGTAGTTCAGTAGTTGCTTGCTTTGCTGTTAGTACCCATTTATCACATTATTGTTTCCTATTTGCTAATTGCTATAGATTTCTTTCTCTAACCTATTTGCTTCTTGTTATGCAGCCAAAGTACTTGCCAAGCTTCATCAGGTAAGAGCAATTCTAGTGATTCTTTTATACTTTCCTATATTAGCTTAGGTACTGGTTTTCTGGAAAACCTTCTGACTTCTTTTACTCCGATATGTTTATCAAGGAAACAGTTGGAGACTGGTGCAAGTATAGTTACCGGAACCCGCTATGTTAAAGGTGGTGGTGTACATGGATGGAATCTTATGCGCAAGCTAACAAGTAGGGGAGCCAATGTTCTCGCTCAAACACTTCTATGGCCTGGTGTATCAGATTTGACAGGATCTTTCCGGTACACAAACTAATCTATAGAATTAAACTATACAATTATTTGACACTTACATGATTTTGAAACTGACGTTATGTGGATCATTTGAAGGCTTTATAGGAAATCAGTTCTTGAAGATGTCATTAGTTCCTGTGTAAGTAAGGGATATGTCTTTCAAATGGAAATGATTGTTCGAGCTTCTAGAAAACGCTACCATATTGAAGAGGTAGAGTTTTATATTGTCTTGTCATGGTTTATGGTGGAGATGGATGAACTTTGTGCATGTGCTGTTGTGTGGGTCTTGATCCTAACCACAAACAAAATTTAAATATTTGTTTAAAAAAATTATTTGCTTTTCCATCTTCTGGTGGGAAATAATTAATTTACTGAACAAATCCTATTCTGATATCCTCAATATTTCATTTGCTTAAAATCTTAGTAAAAGAAATTGGCTCTTCCACAGCCTTTGCACTTCTCCACAATTGATTGCAGCTTTTTGTTGGCCAGGCTCGATACAGTTTGCAAATAAACATCCTACCATTATGGTTTGGCTTCTTAGTATTTCTGTTTGAATTTTATAGCTATAATGTTGTGCTTCTTGAATGCAGCTATGCATTAATGATACCTGTCTTGAGTTAATAAGATACATTTGCATCCATGTAAAAGCAATCAACATGCTGGCATAATTTTCAAATTTTTGATTGCCTTATTTGCATTACTATTCTATATTTATCTTCCCTCAGCCAGATCAGAATAAACAATAAGCAGCCAAATAGTTGTTTTGATGCTCTTGTTTTGCCTATCTGACTATATTTTCTAGTCCTATTTATTTCTAAATGTACTTATGTATAGTGGGATTGGAACGTTGGGAGCCTATGAAACATGGACACAAAACCGATAAGATACGGAATACAGTGTCAAGATATTTCTTAAAAAATTAATACATGACATGCAATTAATTAATATATATTTTGGGTATATTTATGTATTTTAAGCATATTTTATGTTTAGTTAGGTGAAAAGAAAAAGAAAAAGAGATTGAAACAAACAAAACAAAAGAACAGAGTAGAATAATGGGATATGACAATATTGTTATTTAGGCTAAGAGAAGGAGCAAATTTCTCCAGCTTATTCCCCTGCATATTAGGGAAAAAAAAGGGGGAAAAGAAGAGAGAGGGGGGGGGGGGGGGGTGTTGTGGGTGGGGGAGAGCAATAGAAAATTACCAGCAGCTGGCATACATCCAAAACCAAAAACAGAAGCAGAAAGAAAACAACAGGCTAACAAAACCACCTCCATCACTCAACTCAAAAGGGGAGGTTACCTTCCTAACAAGCTCGACATTAGCCTCTGGAAAGGCACTGGTAACTTTCAATGAAAAGTGATTGTTGAGAAGTGGAGTGTCAATGAGCATGGAGGAGTGCCGATGAGCTTCGAGCGATGCCAATCTCACTAGTTGCCAATCAATTTGAGTGCAGATCAAGTGAGAGAGGGAGAGAGAAGATCGAGTAGTGCCAATTCCTCCCCTCCCTCCCTCCCCCACTTCTCAATTTTTTTGTTCTCTGTGTTGAGACTATGTCCTCCACTGTGTTGAGCTCGAGTCCAAATTTTTTTTCCCCTACTGAAATGTAGTGGATTTTCCGAAGTCTGTGTATCTTAGGGTGGTTTATCCTATAATATTGCACTTGAAGATGTTGTAGAATAATAAATGATATTATGGACATTCCAGGAATATTTTGTTGTCTGTGCTTAGTTTTAGCGTAGTTTATCTTGTAAATGCGGGCACTTGAAGATGTTGTCTTCTAAAAAATAGTGTTTGAAATTTGTACATAAGTTAGCTGTGCAGAATCTATCTTAAGAGCGGTTTGAGTACTCATGATTATGTATTGCATTGCATGCTTCATGTGAATCTATTCCCTTTTACATATTTACATTTGTACCTGTACTTAAAAAGGATTTCCTTCATGTAGATTACTTTCTGCGTAATTCATTGATCTTTCACCTTTTAGTTGATCTGAGTCTTGTGGTTGTTTACAGGTTCCAATTACATTTGTTGATCGAGTATATGGAAGCTCGAAGCTTGGAGGATCTGAAATTGTTGAATATCTTAATGGCCTTGCTTATCTGTTAGTCACAACATAAAGTTAAGCAGAAATGAGAAGTCAGTGATAATCTCTTTCCATTTTGTGCACAAGTCGTGTAAGGTTTTTTGATACAGACAGTTGAGATTCTCAATTTAGTCTAACAACCAACATTCTCACATTGGCTCTTTTGTTTATGAATTTTGATAGGCTTTAATGATACAGACAATTAAAATATCTTATTTGAGTCTAAGAACAAATATTCTCACATTGGCTCGTGTCTTAAATTTGCTCTGTTTTATTAACATACAAGTTAGATGGCAATTCCAATTACGTGGTCACAGATTAAGTTGATAAATGTTTTTTTTTTTAGGAGGAGAAATCACACTTTTCCACCATAAACTTTCATCTCTTTTACAATGTCCCTCCAAATTATCCATTTGCTCGATTGACACTCCAATTTGAAATAATTGTATCTACATGCCCCTACTGTCTAAATTAGGCTTTAAATGAAACGGAAATTGGGTGTAATTATGAAATTACCCTCATTGGTTGTAATGAAAAATTATAATTTCCATCTAATTAACTCTCAATTTGGACATCAATTGAGCAAATCGATAGTTTGGGATATGAACTTGTGATCTCAACCTCGTGTAGCAAGGCCTAATGTTCACAATGAAGCCTGCAGCAAGGCTTAATGTTGACAATGATGAATACGTGCAACAAAGGCCGAAAGTTCATAGTGAAGTCTACAGAAAACTAGATATGTTGAACTCTCTGGAGGGTGGTTAGACATACATAGAATCGGGTCAACCAAGAACAAGATGATTAGATTTGTTGTTTATAATATTGTAACTTTATTTTGCCTCCCTTTCAAAATTCCTGGTTCAAATGGGATTACGACTTACTTATATACTCTCATATATGCTAGTTTTAATTTTGGTTCTTTCAACCGATCAATATATATTATATATTATCAAAGAAATTAGAGTAAAATCAATAAAAAGATAAATGGTTATTCGGCTGATGATTTGGTCCATTTGATCTAATTCAATTTATTTTGGTCCATTTCAGTTCACTTTGGTCCAATTTAGTCCATTTCTTTCCATTGAGTCCAGTTTGGTTCATTCAGTCTAATTCATTCTAGTTTAGTCCACGGGTTCAATGTCATATTAAAAATACTATCAATTTTCTACTTTTTTTTTTTTTTTTTCCAAAAAAATACCCATAAATTTTATTACATAAACCTCATAATTTGATATGTAACTTTTAAATACAAGATAAACCCCTATAATTAAGAAATTTACTTATTATATAATTAATATGATGAATCACTCATTTTCACTTGAGAAAGTCTTGTGCACTCAATTTTTGTGCCATAGCAACCTGACAAATTTATTTTACATTAGTAAAGTTTTTATATATACATATACACACACATATTGACCATCAATCTTAAATAAAAAGGTTATGTGGTGTGCACATGACCACTTTATTCTTTTTAAAAATAACATATGCACAACATATAATAATTTTTAGTCAATTATAGCTAACAAAATTGAGATGAAGGGGTTAATTTGGACATTATCAAACTTCAGGAGTCAATAATACAAAGTTGATAAAATAGAAGTTCAGTTGCAAATTGACTTAAACCACAACATGTATTTTTTTTTTTTTTTGGTTGTTGGTATTTTTCCCTTAAAAATATGGGTCTCTTTTACCATTTCCAAATATCAAACCTCAACAGATCATGCAAATTAGTTAACATACCATATGTTTTGCAGAGTATTTATTTGAAAAACTCCATGTGAGAAGAATTAGGGCCCGTTTGGTTTAGAGGTATCTTAGTTTTCATAACTCAATTTTCAAAACTCATAACTCAGGGTCTGTTTGGTTTAGGCCTGTTTTGAGTGATATCACTGGAAACTCATAACTCAGTGATGAAAAAATGTGGGACCCACACAAATTTTGTTGTTTGGCTTAATTTTCACATTGTGTTTCCATCACTCAAAACTCAACAATTTTGAGTTAGAGTGATGGAAACAGAAAACAAGAAATCAGTGTTTTCAAAAACTGAGATAGGAAACTCAGTGGCATTGCTGTAAATATTCGGACTCTATGGGACCTAGAGCTTCTGTGTTGTCCCATCAGTTCAGATATTATCGTAGCAAACAACCATAGCACCACCACAACAAACCCGGTGCCGCCACAGCACCACCACGACAAACCCAGGCCAATCCATACCACCGAAACACCAAACAGATTCAAGCCAGCCCTAACCGCTTCAAGCCACGCCGTGACCCAACCCCAAAAACCCAATCTCAAACTCGATCTTCACCGTAAAACCCAGCCAACACCCAAATGACCACCACCGAAACCCATAATTACCAATCCGAACCTAGCAACCACTGAAACAACCCACCATCACCGATTCAAACCAACCAAAAACAGCTGAGAAAGAAATAGAGAAGAGAGAAAAAAAAAATCAAATACAGATTGAAGAGGGGAGAGACAGAGAAAGCTGAGAAAGAAACAGAGGAGTGGAAAAAAAATCAGATACAGAGTGAGGATGGGAGAGACGGAGAAAGAGAGATAGACAAAAAAAATTGATAGAAAAGATGGAGAGTTAGAGAAATGAAAGGTGAGAGGATGTGTAGGAGAAGTAAAGGGGAAGATTTTTTTGTTAGTGAGACGCGGGTAGCAACAGTAGTAACAATGGGTAGTGTCAGTGGGTGGGGTCCACGGTTTTGGAAAAAAGTTGTAGGGATATGTAACTGAGTTATGAGTCCAAACAGGTGTTTTGCAATTTTTGAGTAAAGGTGAGGTTTGAGTAGTGAGTTATGAGTTTTGGGTTTGAGGGCCCGTTTGGTTTTCAGTTGGATTGCGATAAGAGAAAAAACATATTGGATTTAATTATATATGAATGCAAATGCAGAACGGCTAACTTGTAGTTCAGTTGCGTCGAAACACTTCTAGAATTGAAACAGAGGTGTGATTATCTTGAAGGGGTGGTTTATAAATTTCTTGCTCACAACCAAGAGGTGCTTATGTAAACCTTGGCTTGCCGTGAATCACACCCTATTGATTTCTACCAATTGAATCATCAAGTGTCGTATATTCCTAATATTGAAGAATTTGGATTCACGCCAACAGCGTTCCCACCCCTCTTACAAGAATATATGCAAGCCCAAAACAATCACAACAACTCTGGAAACAACAACAACAACAATTCTGGGTTTGACGGCATATGCACTTTAAGAGTGTCAGAGGTAGATGTATACTATATTAAAACACCACCAAGCAAAAAAAAATAATAATAATATAATGAAATGTTTTATTTTCAGCAATAGTGTAAGAGGTAGATATATACTATATTAAAACACCACCAAGCAAAAAATAAATAAATAATATAATAAAATGTTTTATTTTCACCAATAGCGTTACTCAGAAACATAAAAAATATAATTTTCTTTATTCTAATGGTATAGAATGCTTGTAATTGCTTTTTTAGTGTATAGAATGTTTGTAATTGATTTTTTTAGTATGTAGAATGCTTGTTTTTTTTTAGTGTGGTATATTTTTTAGTATGTAGAATGCTTGTAATTACTTTTTTAGCGTGTAGAATGCTTGTAATTACTTTTTTTTAGTGCAATACATTTTTTAGTGTGTACAATGCTTGTAATTTTTGTAGTATAGTGTGTAGAATATTTGTAATTGTTTTTTTTAGAGCGTAAAATGCTTGTAATTGCCTTTTTTAGTATGTAGAACGCTTGTAATTATTGAAGCATAGTATAGTGTGTAGAATGCTTTATATAGTGTAGGAGGATCCAAGAGGCAATAATTGTTGTAGTATAGCATATATAATCATTTCAACTCATCAACGGATATGGTAATTAATCACCACAATTAAAAAGAATAAAATAAAATAGTCCAATATTTAGCCTAATATCTGCTCCAATACATATTAGCCCATTAATTACCGTAATTAAAAAGAATGAAATAGTCTCTCATTTTCAATGAGGGATTAAACATTTTACTAACTCTTTATCATCCATTTTTACTCTTACATCTTCATATTTACCTACAAATGTAAGTGTAGAACCGTTGACCTGAGATTTGGTTGCGTTGGAATACACAAAGGTGTGGGTGTTTAGAAACCATCGTTTGTAACTCAAGTGACTATCAATATCATACCCTTTCTTTTCGAAAAAGAACTTGGAAGGTATGTTCAGGGACGTGGATTGCGATAAGAGAAAAAATGTATTGGATTCAATTATATATGAATGCAAATGCAAAACGGCTGACCCACAGTTCGGCTGCGTCGGAACACTTCTGGAATTGAAACAGAGGTGTGATTATCTCGAAGGGGTGATTTATAATCTACTTGCTCACAACCAAGAGGTGCTTATGTCAACCTTGGCTTGTCGTGAATCACACCCTATTGATTTCTACCAATCGAATTATCAAGTGTCGCATATTCCTAATATTGAAGGATTTGGATTTACGCCAACAGCGTTCCCACCCCTCTTACAAGAATATCTGCAAGCCCAAAACAATCACAACAACTCTGGAAACAATAACAACAACAATTCTGGGTTTGACGGCATATGCACTTTAAGAGTGTCAGAGGTAGATGTATACTATATTAAAACACCACCAAGCAAAAAAAAAAAAAAAAATAATATAATAAAATGTTTTATTTTCAACAATAGCGTTACTCAGAAATAGAAAATATAATTTTCTTTATTCTAATGGTATAGAATGCTTGTAATTGCTTTTTTAGTGTGTAGAATGCTTGTAATTGCTTTTTTTTAGTGCAACATATTTTTTAGTGTGTAGAATGCTTGTAATTTTTGTAGTATAGTGTGTAGAATACTTGTAATTGTTTTTTTTTAGTGTAAAATGCTTGTAATTACTTTTTTTAGTACATAGAATGCTTGTTTTTTTTTAGTGTAGTATATTTTTTAGTGTGTAGAATGTTTGTAATTGTTTTTTTAACGTGTAGAATGCTTGTAATTGCTTTTTTTTTTTAGTGCAATACATTTTTTAGTGTGTAAAATGCTTGTAATTTCTGTAGTATAGTGTGTAGAATATTTGTAATTGTTTTTTTTAGAGTGTAAAATGCTTGTAATTGCTTTTTATAGTATGTAGAATGCTTGTAATTGCTGAAGCATAATATAGTGTGTAGAATGCTTTTTATAGTGTAGGAGGATCCAAGAGGCAGTAATTGTTGTAGTATAGTATATATAATCATTTCAACTCATCCACATATATGGTAATTAATCACCACAATTAAAAAGAATAAAATAAAATAGTCCAATATTTAGTCCAATATCTGCTCCAATACATATTAGCCCATTAATTACCGTAATTAAAAACAAGGGGGAATTACACTTTACCCACCTATGGTTTGCTCAAAAAACACTTTACCCACTTGTGGTTTAAAAAATGACACTCTACCTACCTGTGGTCTAATCTGTTAACCAAACGTTTACCCACCTCAGTCTTGCTGTTACTCTAACACTATTCCACTCAAAAAAACAATAGCAATTGAATCAAAACACTTTCCTGAGGAAAAAAAAAAAAACTTCCTTATACTCGTACACCCCTGTTTGAGATTGTGATCCACTCCATCAAGATCAACCCGTGAATCTCTCAGCATCAAGAGAAGAAGGCAGTCCTATCAAAACCCATGTGAAGGATATTGAATATTTTCTCTCTTGATTTTTACAATAGGTACGATTTTGATAGTTAGGGTTCTTGATTTCTTTTTCAAAAATTGCTGGTACATTTTTTGCATTTGGGTAGTTTTCGTTTACTGTGGATTATGTATATTTGTTGTAGTAATTGATTTTGGTTTGAATGCTGCAAAAAAGTGTTTGGGAAAGTTTAAATCTTGTTAATGCATTTGGTGGTGTCAATAGTAGTCACTCTGGTTCAGTACTTTTTATATCTAATGTGCAAAACAGAAACTTCAAGATGCTACAACGTGCTTTGTTATGCTACAAAGTGCTTTGTTATAATAAAAAAAGACATTGGTCCATTTCCATGTGGTTGCCTCCCAAATAAAAAACAAAGATTTTTTTTTTTTTAATATGCATATTCCGTTAGGAACCTGTAGAAAATTTCAATTGCTGAAATTTATATATTGTTTAATGAGCTAAAAGTTGCTAGTGGTATGGTCCTTTGCTGTGTTGTGTTCTGTGTGGACCCTAGGAATCTTTTTGTATTAAGAAAAAAATGTGTAAATATGGACTTTGTGGTCCATTCTCACGTGGGTGTCTCCCAAAAACAGAACAAACACTTTTGTCTGTTTCTGCTATGTTTGTGTTTTATTCTTTTGTCAAATAACATTTTTATTTAAGCATTTATTTTTATGCAGATGGCAGATTTGAAGTTGATTGTTGAGATTAATTATGGTGGCAAGTTTGTGTGGAACCCAAACCTAGAATATATAGGTGGCAACATAGCATATGAAGATGTTGACCCTGATTGTCTAAGTTTTTTCGAAATACAAGGACTGTGTGAGAAGTATGGTGCACCCCGTACAAGTACATATCATTACCTAATTCCTGGAGGTAATTTAGAGGAAGACTTAAGAATGATAATTAGGGATGCTGAGGTGCTGTATATGTGTGAAATTCACATAGCATGGCCTACAGATAGGTTGGTATTATATGTGGAAGGTGGTGAGTAGCCACTTGCTGTTGAAAATGAAGTGGATGAAAATGAAGAAGTGAATGTGGATGGTGAAGGAGATGAAGTGCTAGAAACTGAGCAAAATGATAATGTGGACTTTGATTGGTTGGAGGAAGGGCTAGAAGGGCCAGATTTTAATGACGATGTATTTGGGGAGATTGCAACCCCACAAAGGAGTAATGCAGTAGCTATTGAGGCCCCACAGAGCAGTAATGCTAGGGAAATTGATGGTGTGGATGAAAATGATTGGCTTGAACCACCTGTTGAGGATGACATGGAAAGTTTGGTAGGGTCTGATGATGATGAACCAGCTGCTGGTTCAATAGAGAAGGTTTTTAATGTTCAAACTGGAATGAAAAAACCTGAGCTGTGTAAGGGAATGAAGTTTCCTAATGCTAAGGTGTTTAGGGAGGCATTGAGGGAATATGCTATACATAAACCTATGGATATCTGGTTCAAATTGAATGAGAAAGAGAAGATATCTGTCTATTGCAAGAACAAGTGTGGGTGGAGGTGTTATGTATCTAAAGTTAGTGGGGAGTTGACCTTCCAAATAAAGACATGGATAACTGAGTGCACCTGCCCTAGAACCCCCAAAACAGCCAAGTAACATCAGCATATATTGCTAAGAAGTACATGCAAGATTTTAGCAAGAACCCTAATTGGACTGTAGAGGGTGTGCAACACCATGTGAAGGATAAACTTGAGGTTGACATAAGTGTGAGTCAAGTGTATAGGTCTAAGAGGAAAGCCATTGATTTGATTACTGGGGATGAGCAGTTACAATATGGGAAGTTAAGAGACTATGCAAAGATGATAAGGTTGAATGATGTGGGAAGTAGGGTTATTTTGCAAACTCAGATGGAGAATGAAAATTCTCAACCAAAATTTAGGAGGATGTATATAAGGTATAATGCACAGAAGGTTGGTTTCTTGGGAGGGTGTAGACCAATCATAGGATTGGACGGGTGCCACCTAAAAGGAAGATTTGGTGGGCAAATACTAGCTGCCACAGCTAGGGATGGAAATGATAATATTTTTCCAGTTGCCTTGGCTGTGGTTGAACAAGAGAACAAGGACTCTTGGGTTTAGTTCCTTTAACAGTTTTCAGATGATATTGGGAATCCAGAGCAACTAAATTTT
The DNA here is from genome assembly GCF_932294415.1 of Quercus robur. Taxonomy (NCBI): domain Eukaryota; kingdom Viridiplantae; phylum Streptophyta; class Magnoliopsida; order Fagales; family Fagaceae; genus Quercus; species Quercus robur. Next base: position 15,016,891 of record NC_065535.1, on the reverse strand, counting down.
GTCTTTATCAGTGATAGGCAAAAGGTATAAACTTTGTATGTTCACTTCAGTAATACATGCATGTGTTTTCATTATTCATATTACTAATATTGTTTTTAACTTATCAAATAAAAAATATGCATTGCCATACTAATATTATTCTGCAAGTAGGAATGACCAACCCTACCCAATGGTTTTGCCCACCATGATTTTACCGTAGGAATATTATCTGGTATACAAATCACTTTTCTATTAGGAACAAAAATGCCATAGTAAAAGCAATGCCATACTAATATTGTTTTCTATTGAATTCTATGTGAAACAGGGACTTATACCTGCAATTGAGATGTTGTTTCCAACTGTAGAGCATAGGTACTGTGTGAAGCATATCTATAATAACTTCAAAGTTAACCACAAGGGGTTGGAGTTGAAGGATGCATTATGGAGATGTGCTGGAGCCACAACTATTAAGGAGTTTGAGAAGAGAATGCAAGAATTAAAGGATCTAGACCCTAAGGCTTGGGAGTATCTTGCTGACATTAACCCTGCCCAATGGTCTAAGTCTCATTTTACTTGCAGGGCATTAAGTGATTGTTTAGCCAACAATCTTAGTGAATCATTCAATTCCATGATTTTGAAGGCTAGGGACAAGCCCATCTTAGGAATGTTAGAGTGGATTAGAGTTAGGCTAATGACCAATCTCTATAAAAAGAGGAAAGGTATAGAGAAGTATGCTGGGAAAGTGTGTCCAAATATTCAAGACAAGTTAGAGAAGTTGAAACAAGAGAGTATACCTTTTTGTGCTACTCCATCTGGTAGGTTCATGTATGAAGTTAATAATGACCGTGAAAGGCATGTGGTTAATTTGACAAATAGGACATGCAGCTGTAGGATATGGGATTTAATTGGACTGCCTTGCAAACATGGCATTACTGCTATTTTTAAGAACCTAGAGAAGGTGGAAGATTATGTGCATCCTTGCTACCTAAGGGAAACATATCTTCAAACTTACCGGGAGATTATTCAACCAATGCCTGGCCAATCAGAATGGGTTCAAACTGGACATGCTGCTCCTGTTGCCCCTCATGTTTACAAGCCACCTGGTAGGCCTCCTAAGCTAAGGAAAAAAGCCCCTGACGAGCCAAGGAACCCATATAGGGTATCTAGAATGAACAAGACTATCAAATGTGGGAAGTGTCATAGAGAAGGGCACAATTCAAGAGGTTGCAAAGCTATCATTACTGGTGAGACTACATGGCAGAGGAGACAGAGGCTTCAAAAGGATAAAGTTGTAAGTATATTTAGAGTTCAACCTTAGTCACTTCGTTCCTTGCTTCATATGTTTGTAAGCTGTCATTATTGTTGTCATATGTTTGTAACTTGTACTGCTGTGATATATGCACAGGCAGGGGCGGAGGGAAGGGGGGGCGAGGGGGGGCATGTGCCCCCTCTGAACTTTGAATTTTTTTTACTAATAATATTATAAGGACCTAAAATGCCTTATTTGCCCCCCTTGACACAAAAGACAAAAAAAAAAAAAAATTTATCAATTCACCGTACCTTTGCTCAGGAGACTTCCCCTCCTACTACAATTCTAATATATAATAAAACCAATGGGTCCCACTTAATAATTATTAAAAAAAAAAATCTCAACATTGAATAGGATAGGAGTCTAAACACATTACACAGTAGCTTGATAGACTTAAAAAAAAAAAAAAAAAAAAAAAAAAAAAAAAAAAAAAAAAAAAAAAACATACAACTATAATATAAAACCATGGGTCTCACTTGGTAGTGATTAAAAAAAAAAATAAGATGTTTCATATCCATTAGTGACTTTGACAATGATCTTACTAGTTACAATAGCTATTGTTGAAAGAGCTTTTTCGACAATGAACATAATTAAAAATCGATTACGCAATTGAATAGGAGATCAGTGGATGAATGATTATTTAGTCACATATATTGAGAAAGATATATTCAAGACTATTGAGTGTGAAGAAATCATGTAGTGGTTTCAAAATATGAAAAATCGTCGAAGGCGATTGAGTAAAATAAGCTAGGTGTAAAAAAATAAATTAAAATTTACATTTTATATTAAATTCTGTATGACAATTACATTATCATATAGTAGTTCATTTATTTTGTTATTAATATTGATTAATTTTTTTAGATTAATTTTTTACTTTCAATCTTGTCTTTTAATTTTGCCCCTCCTGACCTAAATTCCTGGCTCCGCCACTGTGCACAGGGAGTTAATTCTGCAAGTAGGACCAAGAAGAATGTTACTGAGGCAAGACCTCAAATCACAACTCAACCTGCATCCCAACCTGCATATCAACCTTTTGCTAACACCTCTAGATCTCAGCCTTCATCCTTACAACCAGCTAACAGAGCTTCAACTCCACAAGCTGCCTCTAGGGCCTATTGGTACTCTTCATCCAGTCAACCAAACTTTCATGTGCCTAGAGAGACATGGGATTCTAGACCATCATCATCCCAGGTATTGTAGCTCTATTTATATAATTTTTTGTTTTACCTTACCATCAATTAACTTATCTATGATTATGATTTTGTAGCCAAGAAGTGGTGTTGCTGGTGTAGCTAGTGTGGTTGGTGCATTTGCTGTTGCTGGTGTAGCTAGACAAATTAATGGTGGAGGTACTACTATGGGTACTAGAGGAAAGGACAATATATCAAGTGCTACAAAATCCAAGGTAGTAGGTGATAAGGGCAGAACATCAAGACCATCAAAGTTTCAATCGGTTGGTGGGAAGAGCAGTACATGATGACCAACAAACTAGAAGGAAGCTAGATGAGATGTTTTGTTTTTTTGTGGTCCACATACCTAGTATAATTAGTAGTTTAAATGGTCAGGTGCCAAAATCAATGTTTTATGTTTTGGTTAAGAGATGTGTTTCTGTCTTTGTCAAACAATGTTTTTACTTTTGGTTGTAATCTTGTTATTAAGGTGGAAAGGTTTTAATATTTTGGTAATATATTGTTGTGTTATTTTTTGGCATGTGCCATTTATGATAGAATGATTAATATATTGGTAATATATTAGCTTTTGGCAATGTGCTAGGTAATGACAGATTGGCTGTGTTGTTAGCTGTTATGGAAGAATTATTAATATTTTAGTCATATATTGCATATATCAGGTTTTGGCAATGTGCCAGGTAGTCACAGAGTGACTGTGTTGTTAGCTGATATGGAAGAATCACTTATATTTTAGTCATATATTGCATAAATCAGGTTTTGGCAATGTGCTAGGTAGTCACAGAGTGACTGTGTTGTTAGCTGATATGAAATAATCACTTATATTTTGGTCATATATTGCATTTATCAGGTTTTGGCAATATGCCAGGTAGTGACAGAGTGGCTGTGTTGTTAGCTGATATGGAAGAGTGTCAATATTGTACTGTTATGAACATTCCAAAATGTTTGGTTATGATAGTTGAGTGCCATCCCAAAGTCTAACCCCTTTCTTTGTTAGCTGCACTTTCTTGTGGATGAGAAGAATTTGTAACATCATAGCACATATTGCTGCTAAGTTAGCTCTATCTACTGATTTTTCCTTTTGTTTTAGCTCAAACATTCTGCCTCCACCCTTAAGGCTTGCTTGTATGGCAGATTGTCCTCTTGTTTCTTAGTTCTTTCTATTTGAATAAAATTGCAGATTATCAAAAAAAAAAAAAAAAGATAGTTAAGTGCCATCAATTTACAAATACCATCAATTTATTACCAACAATCAAATCAGGTGATTCTATTACCAAAGTTGTTATATTACAATAATACAACTTACAAAATGACCATTTGAGCATTCAACCTACAAAACAATACAACTTAAACACTGAACTAAGCTCAATGATCCAACCAACCTCAACAAAACAAACACATAACCATCATGCTAGACCTAAATCTCTTAAATTCTGTTTTGTTGATGTAAAGCAAAACAAAAAACCAACATTACAAACACAAAAAATCCCCATGACACCACTAGTGCAAGCTTGCACAATCTCTCATTATCTCTTATCTTCATTGCTTTCTCCCTAGCTTCTACATATTGTTCACAAGCTTTTATTTCCCTCTTAGTAGTTTTTTCTTCCATTTCCCTAGCTGACTTTTCCCTTTGAAGCATTGGTAAAAATGAGTTGTTGTAGAATAAGTGCCACTTGATGAATACATTGCACAAGTTGCTCAAGAAACCTTCACTGAAATTACTGCAATTTGAAAAAAAAAAAAAAAAAAATCACATTAGAATATGCATCTTTAGATTTAAATGATGGGGTAACAACAAAAGCCCCTTTCACAAGGGCATCCACATAGAGGTATAAAACTTGATATTGCCATAGCAACATTGCAAAAGATGCATTATAATGCACTAGTTGCCTTCTAAATTTAGATTAACAAAAGGCAAAAACATTAGGATGTTGTTCTGACCATGCATCAAAACATTTTATGACCTATCACTGAAATCATTTAGAAGCTTCCTATCTCATTACTTCATATAAGTAGATTCAGGACTACCTTTGAAGATTGCTGAAATAAAAAGCTGGTCTGTTCCATTCCACTGATCTGGTATGTACAACGAAGAAAATAAATACTGATAACAAAACCAGCAAGGAAATCATAGACTTGACTTACCAGGTTAATATTATATTTGCTAGTCACATACAGAAAGTGAACAAACAATAGGAACTTAAATTATAGCCCATAACAGAGCACTCTGTAGCACCTAACATTTTTGGGTTTGCATATTAGATGTAAAACTACTACATGAAAGTGACTGCTATTGACACTACCAAATGATAAGCATTAACAAGTAGAACCATAAAACACCTAAGGGGCTGCACTATTACAAAGGCTTCACATTCGGAATGTGAACAAACAATAGGAACAGTAACTATAGCCCATAACAGAGTACTTTGCAGTATCCTTCACGGAATGATTCACACAACACTTTTTTGCAGCATTCAAACCAAAATCGATTACTACAACAAATATACATAATACACAGTAAACGAAAACTACCCAGATGCAAAAAATGTACTAGCAATTTTTGAAAAAGAAATCAAGAACCCTAACTATCAAAATCGTATTTGTTGTAAAAATCAAGAGAAAAAATCTTCAATATCCTTCACATGGGTTTTGATAGGACTGCCTTCTTCTCTTGATGCTGAGAGTTTCATGGGTTGATCTTGAAGGAGTGGATCACAATCTCGAACAGGGGTGTACGGGTATAAGGAAGTTTTTTTTTTCTTAGGAAAGTGTTTTGATTCAATTGCTCTTGTTTTTTTGAGTGGAATAGTGTTAGAGTAACGGCAGGACAGAGGTGGGTAAACGTTTGATTAATAGATTAGACCACAAGTAGGCAAAGTGTCATTTTTTAAACGACAGGTGGGTAAAGTGTTTTTTTGAGCAAACCACAGGTGGGTAAAGTGTAATTCCCCCTAAAAAGAATGAAATAGTCTTTCATTTTCAATGTGGGATTAAACATATCACTAACTCTTTATCATCCATTTTAACTCTTATATCTTTATATTTACCAACAAATGTAAGTGTAGAACCATTGACCTGAGATTTTGTTGCGTTGGAATACACAAAGGTGTGGATGTTTAGAAACCATCGTTTGTAACTTAAGGGACTATCAATCCCATACCCTTTTTTTCTTGAAAAAAAACTTGGAAGGTATATTCAAGGACGTGGATTACGATAAGAGAAAAAACGTATTGGATTCAATTATATATGAATGCAAATGCAAAACAGCTGACCCGCAGTTCGGCTGCGTCGAAACCCTTCCAGGTTGGAACCCTTCAGGAATTAAAACAGAGGTGTTATTATCTCGAAGGGGTGGTTTATAATCTTCTTGCTCACAACCAAGAGGTGCTTATGTCAACCTTAGCTTGCCGTGAATCACACCCTATTGATTTCTACCAATCGAATCATCAAGTGTCACATATTCATAATATTGAAGGATTTGGGTTCACGCCAATAACGTTCCTACCTCTCTTACAAGAATATCTACAAGCCCAAAACAATCACGACAACTACAGAAACAACAACAACAATTCTGGGTTTGACGGCATATGCACTTTAAGAGTGTCAGAGGAAGATGTATACTATATTAAAACACCACCAAACAAAAATAAAATAAAATAATATAATAAAATGTTTTATTTTCACCAATAGTGTTACTTAGAAACATAGAAAATATAATTTTCTTTATTCTCATGGTATAGAATGCTTGTAATTGCTTTTTTAGTGTGTAAAATGCTTGTAATTGCTTTTTTTTAGGGCAATATATTTTTTAGTGTGTAGAATGCTTGTAATTTTTGTAGTATAATGTATAGAATACTTGTAATTCTTTTTTTTAGAGTGTAAAATGCTTGTAATTGCTTTTTTTAGTATGTAGAATGCTTGTTTTTTTTTAGTGTAGTATATTTTTTGGTGTGTAGAATGCTTGTAATTGCTTTTTTTTTTAGTGGAATACATTTTTTAGTGTGTAAAATGCTTGTAATTTTCTGTAGTATAGTGTGTAGAATATTTGTAACTGTTTTTTTTAGAGTGTAAAATGCTTGTAATTGCTTTTTTTAGTATGTAGAATGCCTGTAATTGCTGAAGCATAGTATAGTGTGTAAAATTCTTTTTATAGTATAGGAGGATCTAAGAGGAAGTAATTGTTGTAGTATAGTATATATAATCATTTCAACTCATCAACGGATATGGTAATTAATCACCACAATTAAAAAGAATAAAATAAAATAGTCCAATATTTAGCCCAATATCTGCTCCAATACATATTAGCCCATTAATTACCGTAATTAAAAAGAATGAAATAGTCTCTCATTTTCAATGTGGGATTAAACATTTCACTAACTCTTTATCATCCATTTTAACTCTTATATCTTTATATTTACCTACAAATGTAAGTGTAGAACCGTTGACCTGAGATTTTGTTGCGTTGGAATATACAAAGGTGTAGGTGTTTAGGGACGTGGATTGCGATAAGAGAAAAAATGTATTGGATTCAATTATATATGAATGCAAATGCAGAATGGCTGACCCGCAGTTCGGCTGCATCGGAACACTTCTGGGTCGGAACCCTTCTGGAATAAAAACAGAGGTGTGATTATCTCGAAAGAGTGGTTTATAATCTTCTTACTCATAACCAGGAGGTGCTTATGTCAACCTTAGCTTGCCGTGAATCACACCTTATTGATTTCTACTAATCGAATCATCAAGTGTCGCATATTCATAATATTGAAGGATTTGGATTCATGCCAATAACGTTCCTACCTCTCTTACAAGAATATTTGCAAGCCCAAAAACAATCACAACTCTAAAAACAAAAACAACAATAATTCTGGGTTTGACGGCATATACACTATAAGAGTGTCAGAGGTAGATGTATACTATATTAGAACACCACAAAGCAAAAAAAATAAAAATAAATAATATAATAAAATGTTTTATTTTCACCAATAGCGTTACTCAGAAACATAGAAAATATAACTTTCTTTATTCTAATGGTATAGAATGCTTGTAATTGCTTTTAGTGTGTAGAATGCTTGTAATTGCTTTTTTTTAGTGCAATATATTTTTTAGTGTGTAGAATGCTTGTAATTTTTGTAGTATAGTGGGTAGAATACTTGTAATTGTTTTTTTAGAGTGTAAAATGCTTGTAATTGCTTTTTTTAGTATGTAGAATGCTTTTTTTTTTTTTTAGTGTAGTATATTTTTTAGTGCGTAGAATGCTTGTAATTACTTTTTTAGCGTGTAGAATGCTTGTAATTGCTTTTTTTTTAGTGCAATACATTTTTAGTGTGTAAAATACTTGTAATTTCTGTAGTATAGTGTGTAGAATATTTGTAATTGTTTTTTTTAGAGTGTAAAATGCTTGTAATTGCTTTTTATGGTATGTAGAATGCTTGTAATTGCTGAAGCATAGTATAGTGTGTAGAATGCTTTTTATAATGTAGGAGGATCCAAGAGGCAATAATTCTTGTAGTATAGTATATATAATCATTTCAACTAATCAACGGATATGGTAATTAACCACCACAATTAAAAAGAATAAAATAAAATAGTCCAATATTTAGCCCAATATCTGCTCCAATACATATTAGCCCATTAATTACCGTAATTAAAAAGAATGAAATAGTCTCTCATTTTCAATGTGGGATTAAACATTTCACTAACTTTTTATCATCCATTTTAACTCTTATATCTTTATACTTACCTACAAATGTAAGTGTAGAACCGTTGACCTGAGATTTGGTTGCGTTGGAATACACAAAGGTGTGGGTGTTTAGAAACCATCATTTGTAACTCAAGGGACTATCAATATCATACATTTTTTTTCTTGAAAAAGAACTTGGAAGGTATGTTCAAGGACGTGGATTGTGATAAGAGAAAAAATGTATTGGATTCAATTATATCTGAATGAAAATGCAGAACGGTTGACCCGCAGTTCGACTGCGTCGGAACACTTCTGGAATTGAAACAGAGGTGTGATTATCTCGAAGCAGTGGTTTATAATCTTCTTGCTCACAACCAAGAGGTGCTTATGTCAACCTTGGCTTGCCGTGAATCACACCCAATTGATTTCTACCAATCGAATCATCAAGTGTAGCATATTCATAATATTGAAGGATTTGGATTCACGCCAATAACGTTCCTACCTCTCTTACAAGAATATCTGCAAGCGCAAAACAATCACAACAACTCTAGAAACAAGAACAACAATAATTCTGGGTTTGACGACATATGCACTTTAAAAGTGTCAGAGGTAGATGTATACTATATTAAAACGCCACCAAGCAAAAAATAAATAAATAATATAATAAAATGTTTTATTTTCACAAATAGCGTTACTCAGAAACATAAAAAATATAATTTTCTTTATTCAAATGGTATAGAATGCCTGTAATTGCTTTTTTTTAGTGCAATATATTTTTTAGTGTGCAGAATGCTTGTAATTTTTGTAGTTTAGTGTGTAGAATACTTGTAATTGTTTTTTTTAGAGTGTAAAATGCTTGTAATTGCTTTTTTTAGTATGTAGAATGCTTGTTTTTTTTAGAGTTGTATATTTTTAGTGTGTAGAATGCTTGTAATTGCTTTTTTAGCGTGTAGAATGTTTGTAATTGTTCTTTTTTAGTGCAATACATTTTTTAGTGTGTAAAATGCTTGTAATTTCTTTAGTATAGTGTGTAGAATATTTGTAATTGTTTTTTTTAGAGTGTAAAATGCTTGTAATTGCTTTTTATAGTATGTAGAATGCTTGTAATTGCTGAAGCATAATATAGTGTGTAGAATGCGTTTTATAGTGTAGGAGGATCCATGAGGCAGAAATTGTTGTAATATAGTATATATAATCATTTCAACACATCAACGGATATGGTATTTAATCACCAGAATTAAAAAGAATAAAATAAAATAGTCCAATATTTAGTCCAATATCTGCTCCAATACATATTAGCCCATTAATTACCGTAATTAAAAATAATGAAATAGTCTCTAATTTTCAATGTGGGATTAAACATTTAACTAACTCTTTATCATTCATTTTAACTCTTATATCTTTATATTTACCTACAAATGTAAGTGTAGAACCGTTGACCTGAGATTTGGTTGCGTTGGAATACACAAAGGTGTGGGTGTTTAGAAACCATTGTTTGTAACTCAAGGGACTATCAATACCATACCTTTTTTTTCTTGAAAAAAAACTTGGAACATATGTTCAGGGACATGGATTACGATAAGAGAAAAAACATATTGGATTCAATTATATATGAATGCAAATGCAGAACGGTTGACCCGCAGTTTGGCTGCGTCGGAACCCTTCTGGGTCGGAACCCTTCTGGAATAAACACAGAGGTGTGATTATCTCGAAGGGGTGGTTTATAATCTTCTTGCTCACAACCAAGAGGTGCTTATGTCAACCTTGGCTTGCCGTGAATCACACTCAATTGATTTCTACCAATCGAATCATCAAATGTAGCATATTCATAATATTGAAGGATTTGGATTCACGCCAATAACGTTCCTACCTCTCTTACAAGAATATCTGCAAGCGCAAAACAATCACAACAACTCTAGAAAAAAGAACAACAATAATTATGGGTTTGACGACATATGCACTTTAAAAGTGTCAGAGGTAGATGTATACTATATTAAAACGCCACCAAGCAAAAAATAAATAAATAATATAATAAAATGTTTTATTTTCACCAATTGTGTTACTCAGAAACATAAAAAATATAATTTTCTTTATTCAAATGGTATAGAATGCTTGTAATTGCTTTTTTTTAGTGCAATATATTTTTTAGTGTGCAGAATGCTTGTAATTTTTGTAGTTTAGTGTGTAGAATACTTGTAATTATTTTTTTTAGAGTGTAAAATGCTTGTAATTGCCTTTTTTAGTATGTAGAATGCTTGTTTTTTTTAGTGTTGTATATTTTTAGTGTGTAGAATGCTTGTAATTGCTTTTTTAGCGTGTAGAATGTTTGTAATTGTTCTTTTTTAGTGCAATACATTTTTTAGTGTGTAAAATGCTTGTAATTTCTGTAATATAGTGTGTAGAATATTTGTAATTGTTTTTTTTAGAGTGTAAAATGCTTGTAATTGCTTTTTATAGTATGTAGAATGCTTGTAATTGCTGAAGCATAATATAGTGTGTAGAATGCGTTTTATAGTGTAGGAGGATCCAAGAGGCAGAAATTGTTGTAATATAGTATATATAATCATTTCAACACATCAACGGATATGGTAATTAATTACCACAATTAAAAAGAATAAAATAAAATAGTCCAATATTTAGTCCAATATCTGCTCCAATACATATTAGCCCATTAATTACCGTAATTAAAAAGAATGAAATAGTCTCTCATTTTCAATGTGGGATTAAACATTTAACTAACTCTTTATCATTTATTTTAGCTCTTATATCTTTATATTTACCTACAAATGTAAGTGTTGAACCGTTGACCTGAGATTTGGTTGCGTTGGAATACACAAAGGTGTGGGTGTTTAGAAACCATTGTTTGTAACTCAAGGGACTATCAATACCATACCTTTTTTTTCTTGAAAAAAAACTTGGAACGTATGTTCAGGAACATGGATTACGATAAGAGAAAAAACATATTGGATTCAATTATATATGATTGCAAATGCAGAACGGCTGACCCGCAATTCGGCTGCGTCGGAACCCTTCTGGAATAAAAACAGAGGTGTGATTATCTCGAAAGGGTGGTTTATAATCTTCTTTCTCACAACCAAGAGGTGCTTATGTCAACCTTGGCTTGCCGTGAATCACACCCTATTGATTTCTACCAATCGAATCATCTAGTGTCGCATATTCATAATATTGACGGATTTGGATTCATGCCAATAACGTTCCTACCTCTCTTACAAGAATATCTATAAGCCTAAAATAATCATAACTCTAGAAACAAGAACAACAACAATTCTGGGTTTGATGGCATATGCACTTTAAGAGTGTCAGAGGTAGATGTATACTATATTAAAACAGGACAAAGCAACAAATAAATAAATAATATAGTAAAATGTTTTATTTTCACCAATAGCGTTACTCAGAAACATAAAAAATATAATTTTCTTTATTCAAATGGTATAGAATGCTTGTAATTGCTTTTTTTTTTAGTGCAGTATATTTTTTAGTGTGTAGAATGCTTGTAATTTTTGTAGTTTAGTGTGTAGAATACTTGTAATTGTTTTTTTTTAGAGTGTAAAATGCTTGTAATTGCTTTTTTTAGTATGTAGAATGCTTGTTTTTTTTAGTGTTGTATATTTTTAGTGTGTAGAATGCTTGTAATTGCTTTTTTAGCGTGAAGAATGCTTGTAATTATTCTTTTTTAGTGCAATACATTTTTTAGTGTGTAAAATGCTTGTAATTTCTGTAGTATAGTGTGTAGAATATTTGTAATTGTTTTTTTTAGAGTGTAAAATGCTTGTAATTGCTTTTTATAGTATGTAGAATGTTTGTAATTGCTGAAGTATAATATAGTGTGTAGAATGCGTTTTATAGTGTAGGAGGATCCATGAGGCAGAAATTGTTGTAATATAGTATATATAATCATTTCAACACATCAACGGATATGGTAATTAATCACCACAATTAAAAAGAATAAAATAAAATAGTCCAATATTTAGTCCAATATCTGCTCTAATACATATTAGCCCATTAATTACCGTAATTAAAAATAATGAAATAGTCTCTCATTTTCAATGTGGGATTAAACATTTAACTAACTCTTTATCATTCATTTTAACTCTTATATCTTTATATTTACCTACAAATGTAAGTGTAGAACCGTTGACCTGAGATTTGGTTGCGTTGGAATACACAAAGGTGTGGGTATTTAGAAACCATTGTTTGTAACTCAAGGGACTATCAATACCGTACCTTTTTTTTGTTGAAAAAAAACTTGGAACGTATGTTCAGGGACATGGATTACGATAAGAGAATAAACATATTGGATTCAATTATATATGAATGCAAATGCAGAACGGCTGACCCGCAGTTCGGCTGCGTTGGAACCCTTCTGGGTCGGAACCCTTTTGGAATAAAAACAGAGGTGTGATTATCTCGAAGGGGTGGTTTATAATCTTCTTGCTCACAACCAAGAGGTGCTTATGTCAACCTTGGCTTGCCGTGAATCACACTCAATTGATTTCTACCAATCGAATCATCAAGTGTAGCATATTCATAATATTGAAGGATTTGGATTCACGCCAATAACGTTCCTACCTCTCTTACAAGAATATCTGCAAGTGCAAAACAATCACAACAACTCTAGAAAAAAGAACAACAATAATTTTGGGTTTGACGACATATGCACTTTAAAAGTGTCAGAGATAGATGTATGCTATATTAAAACGCCACCAAGCAAAAAATAAATAAATAATATAATAAAATGTTTTATTTTCACCAATTACGTTACTCAGAAACATAAAAAATATAATTTTCTTTATTCAAATGGTATAGAATGCTTGTAATTGCTTTTTTTTTAGTGCAATATATTTTTTAGTGTGCAGAATGCTTGTAATTTTTGTAGTTTAGTGTGTAGAATACTTGTAATTGTTTTTTTTAGAGTGTAAAATGCTTGTAATTGCTTTTTTTAGTATGTAGAATGCTTGTTTTTTTTAGTGTTGTATATTTTTAGTGTGTAGAATGCTTGTAATTGCTTTTTTAGCGTGTAGAATGCTTGTAATTGTTCTTTTTTAGTGCAATACATTTTTTAGTGTGTTAAATGCTTGTAATTTCTGTAGTATAGTGTGTAGAATATTTGTTATTGTTTTTTTTAGAGTGTAAAATGCTTGTAATTGCTTTTTATAGTATGTAGAATGCTTGTAATTGCTGAAGCATAATATAGTGTGTAGAATGCGTTTTATAGTGTAGGAGGATCCATGAGGCAGAAATTGTTGTAATATAGTATATATAATCATTTCAACACATCAACGGATATGGTAATTAATCACCATAATTAAAAAGAATAAAATAAAATAGTCCAATATTTAGTCCAATATCTGCTCCAGTACATATTAGCCCATTAATTACTGTAATTAAAAAGAATGAAATAGTCTCTCATTTTCAATGTGGGATTAAACATTTAACTAACTCTTTATCGTTCATTTTAACTCTTATATCTTTATATTTACCTACAAATGTAAGTGTAGAACCATTGACCTGAGATTTGGTTCCGTTGGAATACACAAAGGTGTGGGTGTTCAGAAACCATTGTTTGTAACTCAAGGGACTATCAATACCATACCTTTTTTTTCTTGAAAAAAAACTTGGAACTTATGTTCAGGGACATGGATTAAGATAAGAGAAAAAACATATTGGATTCAATTATATATGAATGCAAATGCAGAACGGTTGACCCGCAATTCGACTGCGTCGGAACCCTTCTGGGTCGGAACCCTTCTGGAATAAAAACAGAGGTGTGATTATCTCGAAGGGGTGGTTTATAATCTTTTTTCTCACCACCAAGAGGTGCTTATGTCAACCTTGGCTTGCCGTGAATCACACCCTATTGATTTCTACCAATCGAATCATCTAGTGTCGCATATTCATAATATTGACGGATTTGGATTCACGCCAATAACGTTCCTACCTCTCTTACAAGAATATCTGTAAGCCTAAAATAATCATAACTCTGGAAACAAGAACAACAACAATTCTGGGTTTGACGGCACATGCACTTTAAGAGTGTCAGAGGTAGATGTATACTATATTAAAACACGACAAAGCAAAAAATAAATAAAAAATATAGTAAAATGTTTTATTTTCGCCAATAGCGTTACTCAGAAACATTAAAAATATAATTTTCTTTATTCTAATGGTATAGAATGCTTGTAATTGTTTTTTTATTGTGTAGAATGCTTGTAATTGCTTTTTTTTAGTGCAATATATTTTTTAGTGTGTAGAATGCTTGTAATTTTTGTGGTATAGTGTGTAGAATACTTGTAATTGTGTTTTTGTAGAGTGTAAAATGCTTGTAATTGCTTTTTTTAGTATGTAGAATGCTTTTTTTTTAGTGTAGTATATTTTTTAGTGTGTAGAATTCTTGTAATTGCTTTTTTAGCATGTAGAATGCTTGTAATTGCTTTTTTTTAGTGCAATATATTTTTTCGTGTGTAAAATGCTTGTAATTTCTGTAGTATAGTGTATAGAATATTTGTAATTGTTTTTTTTAGAGTATAAAATGCTTGTAATTGCTTTTTATAGTATGTAGAATGCTTGTAATTGCTGAAGCATAATATAGTGTGTAGAATGCTTTTTATAGTGTAGAAGGATCCAAGAGGCAGTAATTGTTGTATTATAGTATATATAATCATTTCAACTCATCAACGGATTTGGTAATTAATCACCACAATTAAAAAGAATAAAATAAAATAGTCCAATATTTAGCCCAATATCTGCTACAATACATATTAGCCCTTTAATTACCGTAATTAAAAGGAATGAAATAGTCTCTCATTTTCAATGTGGGATTAAACATTTCACTAACTCTTCATCGTCCATTTTAACTCTTATATCTTTATATTTACCTACAAATGTAAGTGTAGAACCGTTGACCTGAGATTTGGTTGCGTTGGAATACACAAAGGTGTGGGTGTTTAGAAACCATCGTTTGTAACTCAAGGGACTATCAATATCATACACTTTTTTTCTTGATAAAGAACTTGGAAGATATGTTCAAGGACGTGAATTGCGATAAGAGAAAAAATGTATTGGATTCAATTATATCTGAATGCAAATGCAAAACGGTTGACTCGCAGTTCGGCTGCGTCGGAACACTTCTGGAATTGAAACAGAGGTGTGATTATCTCGAAGCGGTGGTTTATAATCTTCTTGCTCACAACCAAGAGGTGCTTATGTCAACCTTGGCTTGCCGTGAATCACATCCTATTAATTTCTACCAATCGAATCATCAAGTGTAGCATATTCCTAATATTGAAGGATTTGGATTTATGCCAATAGCGTTCCTACCCCTCTTACAAGAATATCTGCAAGCCCAAAACAATCACAACAGCTCTAGAAACAGGAAGAACAACAATTCTGGGTTTGACGGCATATGCACTTTAAGAGTGTCAGAGGTAGATGTATACTATATTAAAACATTACCAAGCAAAAAAAAAAATAATAATACAATAAAATGTTTTATTTTCAACAACAGCGTTACTCAGAAACATAGAAAATATAATTTTCTTTATTCTAATGGTATAGAATGCTTGTAATTGCTTTTTTAGTGTGTAGAATGCTTGTAATTGCTTTTTTTTAGTGCAATATATTTTTGAGTGCGTAGAATACTTGTAATTTTTGTAGTATAGTGTGTAGAATACTTGTAATTGTTTTTTTTAGAGTGTAAAATGCTTGTAATTGCTTTTTTTAGTATGTAGAATGCTTATTTTTTTTTAGTGTAGTATATTTTTTAGTGTGTAGAATGCTTGTAATTGCTTTGTTTTAATGCAATACATTTTTTAGTGTGTAAAATGCTTGTAATTTCTGTAGTACAGTATGTAGAATATTTGTAATTGTTTTTTTTAGAGTGTAAATGCTTGTAATTGTTTTTTATAGTATGTAGAATGCTTGTAATTGCTGAAGTATAGTATAGTGTGTAGAATACTTTTTATAGTATAGGAGGTTCCAAGAGGCAGTAATTGTTGTAGTATAATATATATAATCATTTTAACTCATCAACGGATATGGTAATTAATCACCACAATTAAAAAGAATAAAATAAAATAATCCAATATTTAGCTCAATATCTGCTCTAATACATATTAGCCCATTAATTACTGTAATTAAAAAGAATGAAATAGTCTCTCATTTTCAATGTGGGATTAAACATTTCACTAACTCTTTATCATCCATTTTAACTCTTATATCTTTATATTTACCTACAAATGTAAGTGTAGAACCGTTGACCTGAGATTTGGTTGCGTTGGAATACCGAAAGGTGTGGGTGTTTAGAAACCATCGTTTGTAACTCAAGCGACTATCAAAACCATACCCTTTTTTTCTTGAAAAAGTACTTGGAAGGTATGTCCGGGGACGTGGATTGCGATAAGAGAAAAAACGTATTGGATTCAATTATATTTGAATGCAAATGCAGAATGGCTGACTTGCAGTTCGGCTGCGTCGGGACGCTTCTGGAATTGAAACAGAGGTGTGATTATCTCGAAGGAGTGGTTTATAATCTTCTTGCTCACAACCAAGAGATGCTTATGTCAACATTGGCTTGCCGTGAATCACACCCTATTGATTTCTACCATTCGAATCATCAAGTGTCACATATTCCTAATATTAAAGGATTTGGATTCCCGCCAATAGCGTTCCCCCCCTCTTACAAGAATATCTGCATGCCCAAAACAATCACAACAACTCTGGAAACAATAACAACAACAATTCTAGGTTTGATGGCATATGCAACAACAATTCTAGGTTTGATGGCATATGCACTTTAAGAGTGTCAGAGGTAGATGTATACTATATTAAAACACCACCAAGCAAAAAAAAAAAAAAAAAAAAAAATATATATATATATATATATATATAATATAATAAAATGTTTTATTTTCACCAATAGCGTTACTCAGAAACATAGAAAATATAATTTTCTTTATTCTAATGGTATAGAATGCTTGTAATTGCTTTTTTAGTGTGTAGAATGCTTGTAATTGCTTTTTTTTTTTTTTGCAATATATTTTTTAGAGTGTAGAATGCTTTTAATTTTTGTAGTATAGTGTGTAGAATACTTGTAATTGTTTTTTTTAGAGTGTAAAATGCTTGTAATTGCTTTTTTTAGTATGTAGAATGCTTCTTTTTTTAGTGTAGTATATTTTTTAGTGTGTAGAATGCTTGTAATTACTTTTTTTTAGTGCAATACATTTTTTAGTGCCTAGAATGCTTGTAATTTCTGTAGTATAGTATGTAGAATATTTGTAATTGTTTTTTTTAGAGTGTAAAATGCTTGTAATTGTTTTTTAATATGTAGAATGCTTGTAATTGCTAAAGCATAGTATAATGTGTAGAATGCTTTTTATAGTGTAGGAGGATGCAAGAGGCAGTAATTGTTGAAGTATAATATATATAATCATTTCAACTCATCAATAGATATGCTAATTAATCACCACAATTAAAAAGAATAAAATAAAATAGTCCAATATTTAGCCCAATATCTGCTCCAATACATATTAGCCCATTAATTACCGTAATTAGAAAGTATGAAATAGTTTCGCATATTCAATGTGGGATTAAACATTTCACTAACTCTTTATCATACATTTTAACTCTTATATCTTTATATTTACCTACAAATGTAAGTGTAGAACCGTTGATCCAAGATTTGGTTGCGTTGGAATATACAAAGGTGTGGGTGTTTAGAAACTATAACTTGTAAGGTATGTTCAGGAACGTGGATTGTGATAAGAGAAAAAACGTATTGGATTCAATTATATATGAATGCAAATGCAAAACGGCTGACCCGCAGTTCGGCTGCTTTGGAACACTTCTAGAATTGAAACAGATGTGTGATTATCTCGAAGGGGTGGTTTATAATCTTCTTGTTCACAATCAGGAGGTGCTTATGTCAACCTTGGCTTGCCCTGAATCACACCCTATTGATTTCTACCAATCAAATCATCAATTGTCGCATATTCCTAATGTTGAAGGATTTAGATTCATGCCAATAGCGTTCCCACCCCTCTTACAAGAATATTTACTTGCCCAAAATAATCACAACAACTCTGGAAACAACAATAACAACAATTCTGGGTTTGACGGAATATGCACTTTAAGCGTGTCAGAGGTAGATGTATACTATATGAAAACACCACCATATAATAACTAAATAAATAATATAATAAAATATTTTATTTTCACCAATAGCATTACTCAGAAACATAGAAAATATATATAAGTTTCTTTATTCTAATGGTATAGAATGCTTGTAATTGTTTTTTTAGTGTGTAGAATGCTTGTAATTTCTGTAGTATAGTGTGTAAAATACTTGTAATTGTTTTTTTTAGTGTGTAAAATGCTTGTAATTGCTTTTTTTTAGTATGTAGAATGTTTTTTTTTTTTTTTTTTTAGTGTAGTATATTTTTTAGTGTGTAGAATGCTTGCAATTGCTTTTTTAGTGTGTAGAATGCTTGTAATTTCTTTTTTAGTGTGTAGAATATTTGTAATTGTTTTTTTTAGAGTGTAAAATGCTTGTAATTGCTTTTTTTGTATGTTGAATGCATGTAATTGCTAAAGCATATTATAGTGTGTAGAATGCTTGTTATAGTGTAAGAGGATCCAAAAGGCAATAATTGTTGTAGTATAGTATATATAATCATTTCAACTCATCGTAATTAATCACCACAATTAAAAAGAATAAAATAAAATAGTCCAATATTTAGCCCAATATCTTCTCCAATACATATAGCTCATTAATTACCACAATATAAAAGAATTAAATAGTCTTTCTCATTTTCAATGTGGGATTAAACATTTTACTAACTCTTTTATTATTCATTTTAACTCTTATATCTTTATATTTACCTACAAATGTAAGTAGGGGTGTCTAAACACTACTTTGGGGAGGTCAATATGTGTGCCGATTCTTTGGCTACGAGAGGATCTAAGTTGCAATAAGATTTTGTCTTTTACTGGATATTAGTATATAGTTAGTTCAGGATGATAAGGGTGTAATATTTGACAAGAATTGTTTAAGCATTGCCAAACCAGGTTAACTGTGTATTTAATAATATGATTTTTTGTTATAAAAAAAAAAATCCAAGTGCTTTTTCCCAAGACACAACAAAGCAAGTCTACCCCCACAAAACTCAACTGCCATAGATACTTTACGCATGCCAAATTGCCAATAAGATAAGACATTGCCTCCAAGTACATGTAAGGTGCATTTTAACCTAATAATAAACTATTCCGTAGTCTAGAGTAACGATTTCAATAGGTAGGCAGGATTATTCAAATCACATATATATCATTGTCAAGATCAAAATACCATCCTAACTAGAGCAAGCTATGTAATTCATTTACGCTCTTTTTATTCGTAGTTTATATCGTACTCTAAATTACTTTCTAACCTGTTATAGTCAATATAGTTAGTCAACAGAGAAAAAGAAAATACGTACTAATAACCAATGAAAAACAGGGATGGCTTCCAATTATTCAAGTTATATATGCGTACCCTGTATGGAGTACTATTTACATACATGATAGTGATACAGTTCTCAAATATACAAGGCAATATTACATGTGTGCAATAAATATATTCACCCTTTCATATGGGGGTTACATGTATTGAATACATGATAGATTTTCTTTTAAAACATATACCTGCTTGTACCAATCACCAATCCACATCAAACGCTTCTTTTGGTAATCCTAACCTTTAAACCATGTTTCATATGAAGTACAACAGAAACACTTGGTGAGATGGGATGGCCTTCAACCATTTCAACGTGAAAATTCCATATGATGGAGGTTGCAACAATTTTCATTTGAATGAATGCCATGGCCTTACCCAAACAACTCCTGGGGCCTCCACCAAACGCTGTGAACTTATAAGATGGTACAGAAATTAATCCTCCTTGCTCTGAAATCCATCTCTCTGGCTTGTATTGCATGCAATCTTCACCCCATATTTCTTCCATCCTTCCCATTGCATAAAGAGAAATTATAATGGGTGTATTGGCACTAATATGGTGGCCACTCGGAAGAATGTCTGCTTTAACTGCAGTTCTAGGATCAAAAGCCACCACAGGGTATAGACGTAGGGCTTCACATAAGGCTGCATGGAGATAAACAAGTGTATCTAGCTCTTGAATACCGAAACACTCCCACTTCTTATCGTCTTTCACCATAAGGTTCTCTTTGATCTCCTTTAGAATCTTCATTTCTACAGATGGGTGCGTTGCAATTAGCCAAAAAAACCAAGCGAGACCTGCACCCATGGTGTCACTCCCAGCTGCAATGAGATTAAATGCTGTATCCCTTAAAATCTTGTTGGATTTACTGCAAACTCCCATGTTTACAATTTCCTCTTGCATCATATGAGCTGTCAATAAGTCGAACTTCGCTTCCTCCAAGTGGGTTTTTTCTCGGCTTAATAGTTGTTCTCGCTTTGATGCGATGCATTGGTTTAAGAAACGATCAAAGGCATCCCAAGCTTTTCTTAGCTTCTTTTCTTGTCCAATTTGAAGCCATCTTTGCAGCTTCCAACACCAATTGGGCACGATGTGACGGTATAAAATAGCCTCTTCTATTTCATCAAAAGCCTTTTCATAGGTACGTTTTGGAAATTCAACTGAAAGAGAAATTGGGTCGAAGCCTAAAACCATTTAAGCAACTGTTATCAAACGTGAACCGCTTGAAAACCTCTTGTAAGTCCACTTCAATATTTGACTTGGAGATGTGATTGAGAAGTGGAATGAGACCAGTGACCACCTTTTGTTGAACAACTTTCATTAAAAACAACTCGAACTTGCTGTTTTTCATGATCGAATGCATCATCTTTCTCTGGTATGCCCACCAATCTGAATCAGAATTGATAATCCCATCACCTAAAGGCTCCAAAATCTCTCGGATTTCAGACCCTTTTTCGTAGTTGAGGAAGTTTTTGCTCAAAATGTAGTGAGCATTCATAGGATCACTGGTGATGAAAAAATTCATGCCAGTACACCAAGGGCCTTTCACCTGGACAGTGCCTCCATAGTGTTGTAGAACTCGGCTCGTGCAATCGTACATATGTGATGCATTTCGAAAAAGACCTGGTAACATTCCTACGACAGGCCAGTTGGTGATGGGTGGTGAGTTTTTGTTGTGTTTCCAATAATGACCAAGAAAAAGGAAGCAGAGTAGTCCGAATAAAACTATCATTATGTAGCCAAGAACAGCCATTGGAGCAGTACACGTATGAAGCTGTGTGGATTTTGGTGTTTTAATTAAGGTCTAGAGGATGGGTTGGCTTTATAAATTTATACACACAAAAATGACCGGTAAACACAACTAAGCATACTTATGGCATGGTACACGCAAGCTGCAATTTATAAGGAAACTCATGGCATACATGTTAGATATATATAAATGCTTCGTTTGTCAGATGTTGAATAAGTTGTATCGATATTTTGCAAACAATAAAGAAGATCAAAAACTGAAGTTGATTACGCAAGATATTTCTCTGTAGTACACAGACCCTGACTTTGGTTTGGTCGTTAGACGGTTAGAGACTTGGACTTTGATCGAGTAATAAGTAATTAACCTCCTGAACATCAGGTTCGTAAGAAATCAAACATTTTGTCAATATTTTCGGCTAAAAACCCAGTCAATTAAATCATGCTCTATAGTATAAACAATTGCACAATAACAATTGATTTGAAATGCTACCATTACTACGTGTGTATCATAGATTATAAATGTATGACGTTACAGTTCTCTCTCTTTGTTTTCCAAAATAATTTTTTTTCCCCATAATGGTGTATGTTCCTATTTTGGTTCCATCTTGACATGAAGAGAAAAATTCCAATGGTGAGATGGGCTTAGCAACATGGAGTTCTAGTTTGAAGCAAACTTATGTATGCTTTTTTATTTATTTGCTAAACATATGTATATAGTTGTCTCTCTGATCAGTACTCTTTTGACCGTAGTGGTAGGTGCTCTTATTTTGATTCCCTCTTGAAGAGAAAAATTCCAATGGCGACAAGCAATCGTTGTTAGGCTTAGCAGAAGGATTTCTAGTATATATGAAACAAATGTATGGTGTTAACTGTTAAAGTCGTCTCTCTTTATCATTTTTCAAAAGGAAAAAACAAGTAGCCTCTCTTTGTCACTGTTCAAAGCAGCTCGTTAGTCTTTTTTTTCTTTGGTATGCGTTTGGCAAAAAGGTTTTAGATTTTTTTTTTTTAAACCTTTTGTCTAAGTTTTTTATTTTTATTTTTATTTTTTTAATAAAAAAATTAAATAAGCTATCTTTTAACTTATTGATGTCACACACATTTAGCATAAAGCTATCATTAAATATATATTTTTGGTAAGTATATATATACTATGCAAATAAGCTACTGGAAGTGTGTGCAGGGACGGAGTTAGGACTTGGAGTTAGGAGAGGTGGCTTTGCTACTGCTTAGCCGCTGAGGAGTTTTGTTTGTTTGTTTGTTTGTTTTTTTTTTTTTTTTTTTTTTGAGTGTTTGATGCGTGTGTTGCTGCAAGTTAAAGACAAAATTATTTTGTTTAAAAATTTTAAAAGGGCCAATTGTTTGTTTTGGATAAAATTGGTGAATTGGGCTTAATTTTTTTTTAGTTTTGTCATTGGTAATTTTTATTGTTGGGTTAATTTTTTTTGGGCTAGTATATTTTGTTTTAGATTTTAGATCTGTAAATTTCTTTATGACTTTTAAAAAGAGGAAAATGCTAGAGTTACAATTTTTTTAACAAATTGCTGATATGGTAAATGATTATTGGTAATTAAATTCATTAATCTTTCACCTTTTAGTTGATCCAAGTCTTGTGGTTGTTTACAGGTTCCAATTACATTTGTTGATCGAGTAAATGGAGGCTCGAAGCTTGGAGGTTCTGAAATTGTTGAATATCTAAAAGGTCTTGAGTTGGTCACAACATAAAGTTAAGTAGAAATGAGAAATCAGTGATAATCTCTTTACTTTTTATGCACAAGTTGTGTAATGTTTTTTGTTCTATAGTTTATCTTTTGGTTATGAATTATGAATTTTGATAAGATTTATGATACAGACACTTAAGATTCTCAATTAAGTCTAACAACAAATATTCTCACAATGACTCTATTGTTTATGAATTTTGACAGGCTTTAATGATACAGACAATTAAAATATTTTATTTGAGCCTAAGAACAAATGTTCTCAAATTGGTTCGTGTCTTTTATTTGCTCTGTTTTAATAACATGCAAGTCAGATGCAACTCCAATTATGTGGTCACAGATTAATTTGATATATGTTTTTTTTTTTTTTTTTTTTTTTGGGGAGGGGGAATCACGCTTTTCTACCATAAACTTGCATCCCTTTTACAATGTCCCTCCAAATTATCCGTTTGCTCGATTGACACTCCAATTTGAAATAATTGTATCTACACGACTCAACTGTCTAAATTAGGCTTTAAATGAAACAGAAATTGGGTGTAATTATGAAATTACCCTCATTGGTTGTAATTAAAAATTACAATTTCCATCTAATTAACTCTCAATTTGGACATTAATTCAGTAAATCGATAGTTTGGGATATGAACTTGTGATCTCAACTTCTTGTGTAGCAAGGCCTAATGTTCACAATGAAGCTTGCAGCAAGGCTTAATGTTGACAATAAAGAATACGTGCAACAAAGGCCAAAAGTTCGTAGTGAAGTTGATGTAGATATGTTAAGGAAGAATAAAATATTTTAATATTTTATGTTGTTTTCTTTTTTCATAGTTGAATTAGGGTTTTAATTGTTTTTCTTTTCCAAGTTAAATTGTTTTTCCTTTTTCAAGTAGGCGTAGGTTTATTATGTCTTTTCCTAAAAGGAGTAGGAGAAATTCTATTTCTATAAATACTCTTTATAGAGAGGTTGATTATTGTTATGCATTGATTAATAAAAGTTTGTTAGAGATGTTTTCTCTATTATTTTGCCTACTAGCCTAGTGTTCTTGTGGAACTTAGGTTTCGTGGAAGAATTGTAGTAATTGTGTGTTACAGATTCTGCTTCTACACGCCTACGCTGCATCAGAAGTGTACAAAAAACTAGATATGTTGAGCTCTCTTGAGGGTGCTTGGAGATATAAAGAACCTGGTCAACCAAGAACAAGATGATTAGATTTTGTTGTTTATAATATGGTAATTTTATTTTCCCCCTTTCAAAAGTCCTAGTTCAAATGCGATTACAATTTAATTATATTCTCATGTAAGTTAGTCTATATATACTATAAAACTAAAACCTTTGCTCAATATTTGACTTTTTTTTTTAAGCTCCCACGTTTTTAGCATTATAAAAAAAGAAAAAGAAAAAACTATTTCTCACAAATTCCTCACCCGATACTTCTTCTAAAAACTAAAACCAGAAGCCGATAATAAAAAAACTCTCTCCTACCGATCTCCTTCTCCTTCTCAAAAAAAAACCCTTTTCTCTTCCTTTCATCCCCATCTCCCTCTATATCACAAGCCCAGCACAAACCAAAATAGTACATATGAGCACAAACCCAAACCAAAACCAAAATAATCCCCCATCCCCCTCTTCGTCATCTTCCTCCTCATTCCATAAATTTCTTCAAACACAGTACACACCCAACACAAACCAAATCCATAAATCACCAAAACCAAAATAATCTCATCTTCCTCTTCATCCCAAAAATTTCTTATTTGTAAGGGAAAAAAAATAGAGAAGAAGAAGATGACGCAACAAGGGTTGTGCCAAGTTGAAGCAGCAAGTTGCCAACACAAGACGCCAATCACGGTGTCATGCCTTCATCTTCTACTGCTATTTCTTCTTCTTCTTTCTTCTTTTCCTCCTTCATCTTTCTTCTTTTTCTCCTCCTCTTTCTTTTGTCCGTCTCCAGTCATTGTTGTGGTTTCTCTCTTTTTGTCTTTGTACTTTTATGTTTCCGAAGCCTCCACATGACTTGCATTGGGAAAGTAGAAAACTTTTAATTTTTGAATAAAAGATGGACAAAATGTTTCAGCCATTAGTTTTTTTCAGCTTTGAGCTTAATTAACGTTATGTGAGACATGTAGTGATACTAAGGGGTTGTTTGGATTTGTGGGTTTCCATCACTCATCACTCAAAATAAGTGGGTCCCATGGAGAAGGTGCTTGTTTGAATGGGTTTTAGGGTTTTGTTTCCATCACTCAGTTCTCACCAAACCAGATAATGAGTTACTGAAAACAAAAACAAGTTTTAGGTGTTTTTGAGTTACAAAAACAGAGTAACGGGTGGCAATTTCCTAAATACCCTCACATCAGCGGGCCTTACGGTTAGAGAAGAGTAAAATCCGCAGCTCCTTTTCGTACTCCCCACTAACGGCTCTAATGAGCATTTGCTTCCACAACTACAACCCCATCTACACAGCCATATCACTACACTCCCATCTTTCTTCACTTCCACAACACAACCCCATCTTCACATAAATCCCCTCAGCTTAGCCACGTCTAGCGAGGAGGGAGGAAGAAAGCCCATCCATCATTGGTGGCATCGGTGCAGTTGGGTGAGGATTGAGTAGAGGACATTTTGTGTTGAGGCGCAGAAGGGAAGTGAAGAGGAAAGTTTGGTAAAGTTGGGTTTTGGGGTAAGTGGGATGAGAAGGGGGCGGGTAGGGGTTGTGGAAGTACTGGTAGCCTAGGTCAGGGTATGGGTCCCACATTTTTGAGTTTTTGGATTTGAAAACATAACCAGGTTTAAATGCCAAATTGGGCTTAGGTGATATTTAGGGATTTTTAAGTGATAGGAAATGAGTTATAGGGTGATGAGTGATGATATTTTCCACCCAAACAAGGCCTAATAGATTGACATACAACAAATATCTTAAGTACTTTTAATTCTTATATTATTATAATATTATTAACTAATCAACATATAAACAAATAGAGAAATGCTATATCTATGTTTACTTATTTATATAAATAAATAAATAATTTTTGTTTAATTAATATGTTCCATTTAGTAATTGAATGTTTAGTATCGACTATAAGATAGGGATTTTTGAGATTGTAATCCTAATGTGCAACATTCATTTTTTGTGATGAGAGTTAGATATCTATTACGTTAGATATTTATTTGCTTCTTAAATATATCAAATATGACCCTCACTTTCACAAAACGTAAGGTATCATATTCACAAAGTTTATGTAAGACTTTCTTTATTTGTGAAAAAATTTCAAATCCATTCCATGGGTTTGTCTTAGGTTTTAAGGCTGTTTAGCAGTACTGTTATAAGTGATAGCTTAAATTCTTTATTCATTGTTGGATTTTTATTCATAGTCAATAGCTTTTCATGCATCGCACGGGTTAGTGACTAGTTATTTTAATTTTGGTTCTTTCAAACACACAGTTCCTCTCATATATATATATATATATATATATATATATATATATATTGGTTTAGTAACCTATTTTATTAAGCTTTGTTGTCTTCCAAATTTTAGTTATTTTAGTTTTATCATCGCCTTTTATTATATTTTAATATTAAATATTAACTTTGATGGTTACATTTTCATATATCATATCATATCATATATTATATAATAAAAGTTGGGTTTAAACGCTGTGATTGTGCCAAGTAGTTTCACCAAATTGCATAAATTTTTTTAGATTTAATATATATATATATATATATATATATATATATTTGTCCTTCTCTTCTTCTCCTAGAATTTCTAAATTGGTAAAATTTTTAATTTGTTTGTAATCCAAATTCTACTACAATTTATTTGTTCATATCATATCAAATTCTATTTTGTTTTTTTGGATAAATAATAAAACAAGCAACCACAGCCCACCATTTGGGTCTTTTTTTATTTATTTATTTAAAATATGCATTCTACTTGGTTGATACCTATACAATACCTATGAGAAATTATTTTAACTTATATTTTAATTTTACTATTAACTTTTAATTAATAGTTTATTCATATAGGAATCTTTATTTGTTTATATCATATCATGTTAGCTTCATTTAAAGTATTGATATCTATTACTTGGCAATTTCTATCACAACAGATTGTCAATGTTAATCATTCCATCTAAAAACTACGATTAACCATAACATTATACATACAGATTCTTTATTAATACTATGGCTCTCTCTTCCCATCTGGTGATTAAAAAAAAATTCTCAATCTCATATTGCTCTCTTTTTTTTAGAATAGTTCTCAAATTGTTCTTATTTTTATTTTTATTATTTTTAATGCTCTCAGATTGTTCATAATACTGAGAAGCCTTTTCCATTACACACCTTCAGTGGTAGGCAAGGAAGCAAAGCTCTTTCTTTGGCCCATCACATCAGGAATTACATTCCGTTCATGTTCATTGCCTCAAAAGGGAGTGTTCAAGTCTCCCTTTTCTTAACTCAACAATCTTTTTTTTTTTTTATTGTTAAGAATTTTAGATTGTTTATTAATTGCAACTGAAGCTTTTACTTAATCACGTTATAAATTATTTTATGGATTTTATTTTATATGTTCAATCTAGGGCTTATTCATATGTTTGTGTGTATTGTGGTGCTTTATGTTTTCAATTTAATTATTATTAGAATTGAAAATTTTTAATTAACAACTTAAGCATATGTATTTGTATTTGATAGTTTTGATCTAATATGTATAGCTATATTATAGCTTTGATGTAATAAATTAATCTTACTTTTTTTTTTTTCCTGAAGTTGCATACATGAATCTTATGTCAAAGGAAGTTTATTATAAAGAAGGAAAACACGGGACACCCATTTAAGTTCTTGATTCCTCTCAAGTAAGTTTATAATTTTTTTTTTTAATTCTCAAAATTTTGAATTCTTTTGTGTGTGTTTTTTTTATTACAGGCTTTGATTTTTTTTTCCCCAATTGGACTATCACTTGAAAAAAATCCCTTTACTAATTTATTTTTTTCAATAAGTTCCTTTTACTAATTGATTGTTAAACTCTATCAATGTTAATCTATTTTATATTCTAAAATTCTACTTGTGCTTTGTGTTTATCTATTTCGTAATGGTTTTTAAATATGTATTTAGATGGGTATTGTGGGGCCCAATAATTTATGGGTCAGGTCCATTTGCTCGTGGGAAGTCCAAAGGCCCAAGCCAGAGAAGATTACGGCCCAAGCTCAATAACATAAAGCCCAAATGGCCCGGAGATGTTGCCGTGGACAGTTCAGTCCTCGGCAGACCCAAAATTCCACCGAGAAGAGGGGCAAAAGCGGTATAGGACCAGACTGGAAAGGAGACCTAAGATATCTCGGAAAAGCTGCCCTCATTACCCATCCCAGATAAGACTCTGCATCCAGCAAAGCCGGATTCTTCGGCTTTATCAACCATCCCCAACAATTCTGGGATTAGACTGACGGGACAAATATCAGTCTTGTAAAAGTTGTCCCTACACGTGGACGAAGGACAGCAAACGTAGGCTAGTATAAAAGGGAAAGTAAGTAATCTGGAAAGGGGGGAAAAATAAAGGGGGGATCCCATCTCGCCTGGGAGGAAAAACTTTAGGGATGAGAATACCCGGATAATATATGTACACCACCACAAAAAACCCCATCGCCGGGTAACCGGGGAAAGGCATTAGTTCTCCTCGGACAGGATCCGAGGAGTCCGATCCTTCAGGTTATGAAGTTGTAGGGCTTGGATATCCAGACTGAAGCCCTTTCTTACCTGAGTCCCCCTAAGATCCGGCCTGGACCAACGCCCCGTGACCAAAACGATAGCCTTTTAAGCCCACTCTCTACAAATCGTATTGTGAGGGATCTTTCATGTACAAACCCAACATCATTATTGAGCCGCCTAGAAATCGTGTCCCTACAGGTATGTATGTACATAACACCCACCTTTTTGTTTATTTTTTTTCCTCAAGTTTCATCTTACATTTTATTAATTTTTAAGACATATGGATCAAAACCGTGCAACACACGGGACTTTATCTAGTTTATATATGTGAGGGCACAATTTGAGTCCTAAACCCAAAGAGCCCAATACAATGAATTTGTAGAGAGTGGGTTGGAAAACTAGACTCTAACGAGTTGGGTAACGAGTATAATAGATCCAGATGGCAATAAATCAAAGATAGACTAGTTTTATCTAAAGAAAAACCGTCCTTAGCCCAATCCGAGGAGATCAGTTCTTGTATATATTTCTTGAATTTGATTACAAATACAATTCTTAGTGCTACAGTATTCTTCTCTCAAATTTTCGATCCCCCTCTCTTAGGGCCTCCCTTCTATTTTATACTATCTTTTTTCTTTCATCTTTGCCCCTCACGTGTAAATTAGATTGTTGGTGTTGATCATTGTCATATCAGCACCTTCTTGAAGTTTTTGGGGAGTAGCTATAAGGCTGAAAACTACTGTTCAAGTATCACTTCCTCATTAATGCGGCTAGAGAGTTAGTTGCAGAGCATTCAATGCGGTAGTAGCAGCTTTCCCTTAGATATTTCCCAGCTCCCATTTGTCATGTACGTTCACAATGCATATCCTTATCAATAGAACCTCCTGGAATGTCACTTTGGATGACAGAACTCCCCTTTTGATCTCTGCTTTGTTTAGCCGAGGAAGTACTCCTCCTCAGCCTACCTTCCCCAGCCCTCTCATTCATAGCTTGTTCATGGAATTCTGAGTCTTTCACCTTCACTACTGTTTATCTGTCCTCGGACCACTAAGCGTCCTCAGACAAGGCCCAAGGCCCAACATATATTCTTGGGCCCCTTAGTGGCGTTTTTTGCAAATGTTACAAAAAAAAAAATGTTGCTATAGGCAGCTTTTTTTGTAGTGTCAACACCTAAACTAAACAAAACATACAGACATCCAAAGCTTTTGAAAATGTCAAGAATAGAAAAGAAGAAATCCCCACCTTGCAAGCCAGAGCTGATAAAGAGGACGAAATAATATAAAAAAATCATAGAAAAATTGAGACTCAACAGTCACCCTACAATTGGGTACGTTTCTTAGTTGTGCAAGGCTAGGAAACTTTTGCATTTAAGTTTCCAAACACTTTTGTTGATACATTATATGATAGAATGTCATCTGTTGATACATTACATCGTGTTTAAGACTTTTGTTAGTAATAGATAATTGATGTTAGCTTTTGAATGAAAACCTCGAATCCATGAGGGGTCTCTTGAATTCACAAGGTGATAGGATTCTAGAATCCACTAGAGAGACATAGATAAAGTATATATTTATATATATTTATATATATATATATATATTTTTTTTTTTTTTTTTTTAATTTTATAAATCTGAAAACTAAACTGCCCTGTAGGCTATAATATGTTTAAATAGTAAAAAGAACCTCTGGAGTGGCTAGGAAAATGCCCAAAAACCCTAATTCGTGCTAATCATGTAATTAGGTGGCAAAATAGTAATTTTGCCAAAAATAACAAAATTGAGATAATTGCGGAAATTGAAAATACTGTCTCTAAAAGATGTTCCGAAACAGACAGGACCTTATTCTGACTTTTAAATTAAAAGATATTAAGGAAAAGCAAATATTACTAAAAATAGCAAAAATACTGTTTTTGGGCTTTAATGAAGGAATTCGCCTAAATTTGGGCAACCCTTGAAAATGATTAGAATTATGTATCCTTTCAACCTACCAAATTTCATGCAATTCCGACATCATCACTCGATGGCCTCTACTGGCGCACCCCTTGATCTTGCATTGTGACTTCTAGCGTCCTTGCTGCTCCAGGAAGGTTTGTGCTGTCAGTTCTACATCAATAATATTTAATGAATGAGACCTCTAGACCTAGGAAGTATGTCCCAAACTCCCAATTGATTTCTTGGGGGGGCTTCTTCTTGCGTGTGCATGGAGTCTGTGGCTATTTGTACGAAGTAGTTGCTTGCTCTGCTGTTATTACCCATTTATCACATTATTGTTTCCTACTTGCTATAGATTTCTTTGTCTAACTTGTTTGCTTCTTGTTATGCGGCTGAAGTACTTGCCAAGCTTCATCATGTAAGAGAGATTCCAGTCATTCTTTTATACTTCCCTTTCTTAGCTTAGGTACTGGTTTTCTGGAAAACCTTCTTGACTTCTTTTACTCTGACATGTTTATTAAGGAAATAGTTGGAGACTAGTGCAAGTATAGTTACCGGAACCCCCTATGTTAAAAGTGGAGCGTACACAATAAAGTATTATAAACGAAAAAGTAATTTCAAATGGTGCTCAGCAAAACAGTACTATTGCCAGGCTATTCCCTATTTTACATATAGGGATAGAAAGATCTTGCCTTTGCGATTACAGATAAATGGAATATGATTGGGAAGGTTGGCATGTATAGGTTAGGGATGGGAACACGTACGGCACATGGGATCGGATAAGGGGTGCATTGTGCATTCTCCCCTCTTCATTGTGGGAAAAATCTACATGGGGAAGGTTGGGCCAAAATGGCCAAATGGCCATAAAATTGTAAGTATATAGTTAGTAGACCCAGTTTGCAAACATTATAATTTACTAGCATCTCGAGTCTCAAAGACTCGATTTTGGCTTATAAATCAAGCATCATAGACTCGATTTCCATGCTCTAATTACATCCGATGTGGCATATTTTTCCACGTGGACCACATAGAAATCGAGTCTCTAAGACTCGATTTCTAACCCCTATAAATAGGACCAACTCAGAGCAAACACTAGAACATCACCTAGAGAAAAAAAAAAAAAAAAAGAAAAAAAAAAGAAAAGAAAACCAGAAGCAGAAAGAGAGAGAAGATTGAGATCGGAGACCCAGGCGCGCGTGGCATGACCAGAAACTGACCAGAGACCCAGGCTCGCGTGAGCCCCAGGCTCGCGTGAGCCCCATGTTGCGCGCGACCCAGGCCCGCGCGAGCCCTAGGCCGCGCACGACCTAGGAACGCGCGAGCCCCAGGCCGCGCACGACCTAGGCCCGCGCGAGCCCCAGGCCGGCGTGAGCCCTTGGCCGCGCGAGCCCTAGGCCACGCTAGTGAGGTTTAGCGGTGAGGTTTTCTCCCTCTGAGCTCTTTCTCTCCCTCTGATCTGATCTGAGTAGCGGTGAGGTTCTCTCCCTTTGATCTGATTTGAGTAGCGGTGAGGTTTCTTAAATTTGTTTTAGGTATTTCAACATGTACAAACTTAAAATTTTTTAAAATTTTTTAGGGTTAGAAATCGAGGTACACACCACGTGGAAAAAAATGCCATATCAAATCTGATCCAAACATACAAACCGAGCCTCAAAGCTCGATTTATAGTCCCAAAATCGAGTCTTTGAGACTCGAGATGATAGTAAATTATAATGTTTGCAAACTGGGTCTACTAACTATATACTTACGATTTTATGGCCATTTGGCCATTTTGGCCGGAAGGTTGTGTGTTCAAAACATACTGGTCAGTGGCGGCTCTAGAAATTTTTTTTTTAGGAGTCATAAAAAAATGCAAATATATGAAATTTTACAATTTCTACGGGTTTTCATATTTTAAAATCCTTATATGATAGTTTATTATTAGTGTTTATTATTTATTGTCAATGTGGCTAAGTGTGACCATTTTATTTTCTTAAGTTTGTATAACATTTATTTATTTTTATGTAGTTGTCATTATTTTATAAAAATATTTTAAACTAAGAACAAAGTTTAACTACAAAATTGGTTGTAACCTTAGGCTACAACCTTACTCAATATCTTTTTATTGGAGGTGAATTTTGACAAATCCACCATTGGATTACATCTTCTTCTTATATCCTCCATGCTTGCAAAATTTCTAGAAAATTAAAGATCAATATCTATGTTATCAATAAATTGTTTAAATTGCAATTACAGATAAATGGAATATGATTGGGAAGGTTGGCATGTATAGGTTAGGGATGGGAACACGGCACATGGGATCGGATAAGGGGCGCATTGTGCATTCTCCTCTCTTCATTGTGGGAAAAATCTACATGGGGAAGGTTGTGTTCAAAACATACTGGTCAGTGGCGGCTCCAGAATTTTTTTTTATGAGTCATAAAAAAATGCAAATATATGAAATTTTACAATTTCTACGGGTTTTCATATTTTAAAATCTTTATATGATAGTTTATTATTAGTGTTTACTATTTATTGTCAATGTGGCTAAGTGTGACCATTTTATTTTGTTAAGTTTGTATAACATTTATTTATTTTTATGTAGTTGTCATTATTTTATAAAAATATTTTAAACTAAGAACAAAATTTAACTACAAAATTGGTTGTAACCTTAGGCTACAACCTTGCTCAATATCTTATTATTGGAGGTGAATTTTGACAAATCCACCATTGGATTACATCTTCTTCTTATATCCTCCATGCTTGCAAAATTTCTAGAAAATTAAAGATCAATATCTATGTCATCAATAAATTGTTTAAATTGCAAGTTTTTGTAGTTTAAAATTATATATAAAATATAAATTTATAGATTATATAATAAATAATATCTGATTAACACAAAATTTGACATATGTATTAAGAGCTTAAAGAACATGAATTCAACGATTAGATTTTCAAAATATGTAATAATGTTTATTTTATTGAGTAAGGTTATAACCTTAAGCTACAACCAATTTTGTAGCTAAATTTTGTCCTTAAACTAAAATGACAAAATGCAACCCATTGACACTATATTATTTATTAACCCACACATCCATATTCATCCATGTATAAATACATAAATATTACACTAAGTGTCTATTTAACCAATCAAATATTTGAACAACTGCTAACTTTACTATTTTTTTTCTTCAATTACGTACTAACATAAATAATACACTAAATGTCTAATTGTTGTTTAGTTTTAGGTTGTACTAATCTATGATCAAGGTGTGCAAGATTTCAACCAATGTATGCAAAAATATTTTTAAGCATAAAATAAACTAATAAAAAATATATTTTTTATATATAAATATTTTTTTTTGGAAGTCAAGGGGTTCATTTGAACCCCTGAACAACAAGTGCCGCCGCCCCTAATACTGGTGCTTGTTTAGCATCATAATTATATCAAATTGTTAAACGGTACTTTGTTTTTATATGATTATCAGTCAAATAAAATTTATTTTATGTATCAACTCTTACATCTCCTAATATTGGTGATAGTTATTTTAGTATGTTAGATGATATTATAATTGTTGAACTAAATGCTGAAATTACATTATCAATCGAATAAATAGTTGATAGGTGTTTTATCATGAATTAATATCAATAAAAATAAAATAAAAAATTGAATCTTCCAAAGACTCCCAAGATCTATATGATTGATGTCTAAAATTAGGAATCACTATTGATGAAAATATTAATTGATGAATATCTTGAACAAATAAAAAAGAGAACAAAATGTAAAAAGACCCTTTAGGGTTTTGGTCAATTGCAAAATGATATCTTTATGCTATTAATTTTGTATTATTGACTTATGAGATTTGGAAAATATCCAAATTTACCTCTTAATCTTAATTCTGTTAAGTATAACTGATATAACATGATCACATAGCATGCATGAACTCTATTTTATAATATAATACTCTGTTATACACCCCTCCCCCCCTTCCCCACAAAAAAAAAGGATTGCCTCCAAGTGCATGTAAGGTGCATTTTAGCCTAATAACAAATTATTTTGCAGTCTAGAGTAATGATTTTATTGATTGATTGATTAAATCTACCATTTCTTAATAGTTTAATTTTTTAGAATAATTGATCATTTATTATAGTATTTGAGCAAAAGATTTTTTCTTTATCTTATCTCCAATTTAATATATATATATATATATATATATATTCCATGTGTTGGGTCAAACTTAATAAAGGCATGTTTAAACCCACATGTGAAGGGAGAGTATTAGATTAAATGATTAAATCTACCATTTTTAAAAATAAATTCTAATTTTTGGGTCAAACTTAATAAGGGCATGCTCAAGCCAACATATGTGAAGGGAGAGTGTTAGATTAAATGATTATAATCAGTTATTTATATTTTTTTGACATAGGTATCTAGAGTTTTTTGAGAACTTGATTATTATCTGGGATAATTTTTTTTTTCATAAATATTTTGAAACATTGGTTTTAGAGAGATTTAGCCCTAATTTGTTAACTATTGAATTTTAAGACAGTGTGCTTAATCTGTATAATGTGAAGTTGTATAAATTTCCATCTCATAGACAATTTAATTCAATGTATCTCTATATTTCCTTTTGTTTTTCCTCTTATTTTTGTTTGGAGTGCATCAAGACAAAAATCTCTCCGAGGAACTCTTTTAGAAAACTATCTTGCCTTTTGGCTTTTGGTTTGCCGTTTGATATTCGGGTCGGTGTTTAATCCACTAATCACGACTTTAATCTAGGTCATTATCAGAGTAATTCACTAATTCTATATTCACAAACTATTTTATAAACTGTTGCATTGGCCAATTATTAGTAGTTCTCATTTGGACCCACCGCTAACACTATTTTATAAATTGTTGGACTTTTTTTGTTACCTAAAAAATTATTTATTAAATAAATAATAAAAATTAAATACTAATTCATTAAAATATTTGCTTAGGTGGAAGGTTAAATAAATAGAAACTATTTCTCTTTTAAAGAAAAGTGACATATGACACTAATTAGAAGAATTAGACAATTTTCTCTTAAGGAGGAAGAACATATAAACCTTATTTTATGTTGAGAAAATCGAAATTTTTTTTTTTTTTTTACAAGATAGAAAATCTACTCTAGTCTAATTTAAGTGTATATGTGTGTGAGTCTTCATCTTGAAGACTTGAACCCAGCTGTTTCTTTCCACACCCCATGTATAAACATTTATACTCAGGGGAGAAGGGGGGGGGGATGCGAGAGGGGCAGGTGCCCCTTGAACTTTTAAAATTTTCACTAATAATAATAATAATAGTATATTGAACTAAAATGTCTTAACGGTTCCTTTTCAATGAAATATACATATGGGGAAGAAATAGGAAAAGAAAAGAAAGTATCTTATATATTTATGATAAATTCATCGGAAGTCACTTATTGGATATATTCTAGACTAAGAATATTCACATCAGTTTGTGCTAAATTTTTAGTCTATTTTAATATAAAAGCATACTTTTTTCTATTTTATCCAACCACTTTTTAAAAACACTCACATGAAATTATCTATTCTACATTTTATTTTATTTAGATAATTCTTTTTCATTCTTTTATTATTATTATCTAATGAGACATGAGAGCAAGAGGTGAGAGAAAAAAAAAATTAAATACAAAGCTACAATAACCGTGTAAATATACACGGTTACTTTAGCAAAATTGAATTTTTGCACAATTTTATATAGACTACTGTAGGATTTTGGACGAAGCCATAAATTTTTGTTTGGGATGGCCGATTTGTGTTACTAATTTATTTGTTTATACAAACGTCGATACACATACACAAAAACATACATCTATACACACACATAAATTAATATAGTGAAATCCTTAAAGTTAAATGTTTCATAGAATTAAATTCATCTTTCATCATCTTCTATAGTGAAATCCTTAAAATTTTCATTTTCAATATAAGTTACCAAATTGTCTACTATTGTGAGTAAAAAAATTTCAATTGAACTAATGAAGTTTTCAAAGATATGAATGATCCAAAACTTTAAGAGATACAAAAACACATTTTACAATTAAAAAAAATGAATTTGAGAAACAACACATTCTCTATAACTACTAGACCAATTGGACAATGTTTTTAAGAATATTGTCAAAATATTAAATATTTCTATATACTATAATGATATTTTCAAAAAAATTGCCCTAACATGTAGCTCCGCCCCTAGATATTCATGTTTTGAGGAGTTGGTTGAGTAAGATGTGAGGCTTTTTTTTATTGCATATATTGATGCAGATGCGAATCTATGCAAATGCTTTAAGAAATATATGTATACTATAGATAGATATAAATATAATGCGTGTTTTAGTCTGCCATTGTTTATTGATTTATTTTCTCTCAATATTTGACCTTCGTTATTGTTTGCAATATATATATATATATATATATATATATATTTATATATATCGGTATGGCTTAAGATCCGTTTGGATACAACTTATTTTTACTGAA
Source organism: Quercus robur (assembly GCF_932294415.1). Classification (NCBI taxonomy): domain Eukaryota; kingdom Viridiplantae; phylum Streptophyta; class Magnoliopsida; order Fagales; family Fagaceae; genus Quercus; species Quercus robur. Next base: position 14,979,640 of record NC_065535.1, on the reverse strand, counting down.
AACTGAAAACTGTAACAAAATAATTTTTAAATGTATAAATAGTACCGTGAGATCCATTTTAATGAAAAAGTGACTGAAAAGTGAAATTTGTGGAACCGTAAACAGTGCACAAGTGCAATGTTCACGGAATAATAGTCAAAAGTTGCGGCAAAAAAAAAAAAAAAAAAAAAAACGAAACATGATGTAAAATAAAGACGCAAGTAAATCGGATCCAAACACTCACTTAATAGTCAAATATCTGAGGAAGGCAGCAGTTATGTCTTACATGCATTGCATGTCTTGTCTCTAAATTAACCTATCAAGCCAACCCACCTTCTGCACCTTAATTACAACACCAAATTACAAACAGCTTCATACATACTTCTCCAATGGCTGTACTTGGCTATGCAGAGATAGTTTTAGGACTACTCTGCTTCCTTTTTCTTCGCCATTATTGGAAGCACAACAAAAACTCACCACCCATCATCAACTGGCCTGTTGTTGGAATGCTTCCGGGACTTCTTCAAAACGCAACACATATGTACGATTGCACAACCCGAGCTCTAAAACTTTATGGGGGCACCGTCGAGGTCAAAGGCCCTTGGTGTATTGGCATGGACTTTTTCTTCACCAGCGATCCTCTGAATGCTCACTACATTTTGAGCAAAAACTTCCGCAACTACGAAAAAGGACCTGAAATCCGAGAGATTTTGCAGCCTTTAGGTGATGGGATAATCAATTCTGATTCAGATTGGTGGACATTCCAGAGAAAGATGTTGCATTCGATCATGAAAAGCAAGAAGTTCGAATTGTTTTCATTGCAAGTTGTTCAACAAAAGGTGGTCAATCGCCTCATTCCAGTTCTCAATCACGTCTCCATATCAAAGATTGAAGTGGACTTACAAGATGTTTTTAAGCGGTTCACATTTGATAACACTTGCTCAATGGTTTTAGGCTTCGACACAAAATCTCTTTCTGTTGAATTTCCAAAACTTACGTACGAAAAGGCTTTCGATGTAATAGAAGAGGGTCTTGTATACCGTCAAATCCTGCCCCAATGGTATTGGAAGGTGCAAAGATGGCTTCAAATTGGACAAGAAAAGAAACTCAGAAAAGCTTGCGATATCTTTGATAGTTTCTTAAACCAACGCATTGCATCAAAGCGAGAACAATTAAGCCAAGACAGAACCCAGTTGGAGGAATCTGAGTTCGACTTATTAACAGCTTGTATGATGCATGAGGATATTGTAAACATGGGGGTTTGTAGTAAATCCAACAAGTTTATAAGGGATACGGCATTTAATTTCATGGTAGCTGGGAGTGACACCATGAGTGCAGCTCTCACTTGGTTTTTTTGGCAAATTGCAACGCACCCATCTGTGGAAATGAAGATTATGAAGGAGATGACAGAGAACCTTATGGTGAATGTTGATAAGAAGTGGGAGTGTTTTGGTGTACAAGAGCTAGACACACTGGTTTATCTCCATGCAGCCTTATGTGAAGCCCTACGTTTATACCCATCGGTGGCTTTTAATCCTAGAACTTCAGTTAGAGAAGACATTCTTCCAAGTGGCCACCGTATTAGACCCAATACACCAATTATGGTTTCTCTTTATGCAATGGGAAGGATGGAAGAAATATGGGGTGAAGATTGCATGCAGTACAAGCCAGAGAGATGGATTTCAGAGAAAGGAGGATTAATATTTGTACCATCTTACAAGTTCACAGCGTTTAGTGAAGGCCCCAGGAGTTGTTTGGGAAAGGCCGTGGCTTTGATTCAATTGAAAACTATTGCGGCCTCCATCATATGGAATTATCGTGTTGAAATGGTTGCAGGTCATTCCGTTTCCCCATCTGTTTCTCCTATACTTCTTATGAAACATGGTTTAAAGGTTAGGATTACCAAAAGAAGTACTTGATGGATTGGTGATTGGTGCTGGCTGGTAGTATTAGCGTAAGTGTCTACATATGTATTATCGACCTGTATCACTATCGTGTATGTGATACTCCATGGTACATATAGTTTGAATAATTGTAAGCCATCACTTTTTTCATTGGTTATTAATTTATATTATCTTTATCTCTGTTGACTAACTTACTATAATGACTATTAACAGGTTAGAATTTGTTAAGGCCCATTTTTGTCATTTGCCTAGCCCGTGCTTTAGTTGTAAGATTTGGCCTCTTCAAGGCCATAAACTTATAGGTGAGCTGGGTTTAGTTCTGCAGCGGAAAATAGATCCTTTTTATATAACCGAACTGTGCACAAACCCCAATCTAAAAAACTAAGAAGGAAAATACATATTTGCATATGGAGGAATTAAAAGAGTTTGAGAGAAAATGAGTAGTTCAATATATTTTATTATTTATGTATGAAACCCAAAATACTGATTTCCAAAGCTACAAGGTCTTTAATCCGTGGAACCCGGAATATTGGTTCTAGAGCTACAGGGTTTTTGGTTCGTGGAACCCAAAATACTGATTCCCCAAGCCATAGAGCCTTCAAATTGTTAAACTCAAAATACTGGTTCCCAGCTCCGTGGAACCCTTCTACACGTTTTGCTAAATCCTTTTCCTGTACTACTGCAAATCTATATATTGACATTAAAGCACAAACATTCTCAAGTAAATGTTAATTCCTCAGTTTTGAATACACACACATACTTCATAAAATAGGCCACAAAGTCTTTGACCCAAAATCTCAAACTTATACTTTTGCACAAGACTTATGGGATTTGGAATTCAAATCTAGGTGGTTTTGCTTGAACATCTCTTTCCAAGATATTCAAGTGAGAAAAGTTTTGTGGGAGAGAGAAAATTCCTATTGATGCATGCCAAATACTCTATAAGATACTTTTCTCTTCTCTTTTTCTTTACTTTTATTTTCTTTTACTTTTCTAGGTTTTAGCTTTTTGGTTTGTTCTTCCCATGGTTGTATTGTTTTCCCCCCTCCTCCTTTGTTGTTGTGTGAATAGGCTTTGCCCCTTTTATAGTTGGATTTGAATGAGTGTTTTTCCCTTTTTGCCCTTCTTTTTCTGGTTCCTTGGTTTTTACTCTGCTGATCTAGCCTCCTAACACGTCTTATCGTAGCAAACCTTCTTTCTTTATCCTGGGTTTTGTAACCATAAAGGTTTTCTTTAGATCTACTGTAAATATCATAGACCGATGGTCATTGGGTGGGCTCTTGGTTTCAACAAAAGTCTCCTATCTTCTTCTTCTGACATGCACCTTGAGATATCCACCAGTCTCACCCTTTTAGAGCATTCACATCAACTCATGTAAAAGATTTCGTCTATTTTACACCAAAAATCTACTTTTTTCTATTTTATACTATCACTTTTACAAAACACTCACATCAGTTCATCTATTCTATCACCTCTCTTATTTAAATAATATATTTTCTTAATTATTTTATTATTTCTCTCACCTAAACCGTTTTTATACGCGCTCTCTCTCTCCCTCTTTCATATTTTCTGATTTCTTTCTCTCTCTCTTCTATCTCTCCATACCCAGTCTCTCCCTCTCGGTCATAAACCAATCCACATCATCACAGCTCCGATCACCGATCCACAGCTCTGATCACAGCTCCGATCACAAGCATCGATCCACAGCTCCGATCACCGATCCACAGCTCCGATCACAAGCATCGATCCACAGCAGCACCGATCCACAGCTACACCGATCCATAGCTCCGATCACAAGCCCCAATCCACAGCTCAGTTCTCCCTAGCTCTGATCCACAAGCACCGATCTCCCTAGCTCCAATCAGGCTCCGATCAGGCAAGACCCATACCCACGAGCTCCGATCAAGCGAGACCCACGAGCTCCGATCGTTCCGATAAGCACCGATCTGTCTCTTTTTTGTTTTTCCGTTTGGGTTTGTTTGTGTGTGGGTGTGTTTGTGTATCTCTTTTTTTTTTTTTTTTTTTTTTTTAGCAAGTATATCTGTGTTGATTTTTCTGTGAGGATGTGTTTGTGTGCATCTGAGGAAAAGATTTTTTTTTTTAGCAAGTATATCTCTGTGTTGATTTTTCTGTGAGGATGTGTTTGTGTGCATCTGAGGAAAAGAACATGAGGAGTTGAGGTCGTTGTGCACGGAGAAGAGAGAGAAAAATTGGTGCGAACGGAAATTAATAAAAAACTAAATACACATGCTACAGTGCCCGTGTAAATTTACACGAGTACTGTAACTCATTGAAAATTTTAGATGATTATGCATGATTTTAAATGGACTGATGTGGTGTGATTTTTGCTTCAAAATGTGTAAAAATGGTCAAAATGTGTATTTTACACATTTATACACAATTATCCAAGAGCTGATGTGAATGCTCTTAGTATGAGCACTTTTCCTAGTTAAAGCATCCTCTAAAGGGCCGTGGTGGATTACCTTAAATAGGAATCATGCTTCAGCCTAACTGCTTCAGCCTTTCATCATACACATTACACAATTAGAAAACCCAAACCTAGTTCAACAGGCCCGCAGCCATTGATTAACGCAGAGGAACTCATGAACCTAGACACCGTCGATCAACCCCAATCACAAAAAAAAAAAAAAAAAAAAAAAAAAAAAAAAAAAACCCAGATCAACCCTGATCAAAACCCAGACACCACTGTCGCTAAATCAATGTTTCCTCCATCGTTGATCAACCTAGATCAACTACCAAAATCCCACCGAAACAAAAACCCAGACATCGTCGATCAACCCCGATCACAACAGGAAAAAAAAAAAAAAACCCCGATCAAAACCTAGACACCGCCGTCGCTAGATCAATGTTTCCTCCATCGTTGATCAACCCAGATCAACCACCAAAATCCCACCGGAACGAAAACCTAGACACTGCCGATCAACCTCGATCACAACAGGAAAAAAAAAAAAATATATATATATATATATATATATATATATCAACCCCAATCAAAACCCAGACATCGTCGCCACTGCCGCCGCTAGATCAACGTTTCCTCCATCGTTGATCAACCCAGATCAATGTTTCCTCCATCGTTGATCAACCCAGATCAATGTTTCCTCCACTGTGATGTGTGATGTTGATGTTGGGAGGAGGATGATGTTTGGGTCTGAAGAGAGGAGAGAGCAGATGAGAAAGAGAGAAGGAAGAGAGAGAGAAGAGAACATAAATAATGAGGAAGGAGAGAGAAATTTCAGGGGAAAAGCAGCTTAAAATATTATTATTATTTTTACAATACTGCTACAGTGCAATTCTAAAGATAGAATTTCACTGTAGCAGTATTGCAAAAAAATTTACAATACTTGCCTTTAGCATTCCCTAATGCAATACGTTTTGGAGCTTAAAATGCCAAATACACCTTACATATGGCATTAGCATTCTCCAATGCTAATGCTCTTATTGTAATTTTTTGGGTGTCAACCGAACTTAGAAGTTAAAGTAATTTATTAGAGTATTTGAAAAACTATGAAAAAAAATAGTGTAAATGAACTTGGCTTCTTGTTGTTAGAACAAAGGTATTTTATTCTTGAACGTGATAAATATGTAATCTAAATAATCCTACTAACCTATTACTAATTATTCCAACAATTTAAGTTATTAAGAAATGGTAGATTAAATCATTTATTCTATCCCTCTTCCTTACATGTGGGCTTGAGCCCACATGCCCTTATTAAGTTTGACCTTATAATACATGGAATTTTTTTAAAAAAAAATGGTAGATTCAATTTCTACACGTTGAAGCAGAATTATAAACAACATAAAACAGTGTAATTTATCAAACAATTGGTTATAAGGGCAACATAAGCAGAATTCCTGTCAAAAACATATTCTTTGTGTTTAGATTATAAAGCTACAATATTGTGCTACAAAAACTAACTTTTTGAAAACCAAAAAAATAAAAAAATTGAATTGTTGGTTTACCAAAGACAAAGGAAAAGAAGCCACTGTACAACTTAATTAACAACAGCCTAATGATTGTAGAAGTCATAAATTAACAACAATAACGTAAAAGATAAAACCACGACACATAATATGAATGATCAAATTTAAGAATCTTATTGCACAACACTGAAAAAACGTGAGAAAAGAAACAGTATAGAGATACCAAAAACTAAACTGGACTGAAGCGATTGAGAGAGATCTTGATAATAACGTTTGCCGCCTCACTAATCACTATCTCCTAATTCAATTGTAATAAGAAAACTTGACGCGATGACTATCTATTTCTTGAACCTCACGTCGTCAAAATTCTTGTTGAAGTAGGATACATGTTGATTTAGGAGACTTTCGCAAGTTCATGTGGTTTAACGTTCAAACTTTAAAATACCACAATCCTTAGTATAGCGTGTTCTAATATTTTTTTTTAGTGTGTTTTAAAATAGAAAAATAATAAATAAAATGATTGATGATGTGGCGAGCTAATCTTAAATTTATTAAGAAACTACAATATTACATGATTTGCTCTTGCAAATTTGGATTTGAGTTTGAGTTTAAGTTGGACTTGTTAAAGAGATAGAATTTCACTCCTTGTTAAGTTTAGATCAAACAAAAATAATTTTGTTTAAAAGTAATGATAAGTTTGAGTTTAAGTTGGACTTGTTAGAGAGAGAGTTTCACTCTTTGTTAAATTTGGACTAAAAAAAAATAGTTTTATTTAAATAAAATGATAATTTTATTCAAATCTTATATTGATGTGAAAAATTGTGAGAGTTTCAGAAGATTATTAATTGTAGTTAACAGACGGATTAATATTGTTCATTTTTAAAACTTGAGAGACCAATAATGCACATTTGAAACTTAAGAGACCAATTGTACTCATAGGGTCGGTAAACTTCAGGGACCAATAATATAGTTTCGCCTTAATTAATCATATAACCACCACATGGTTAGAAACTCACTATCAGCATTTTAATATTGTTTTCCTAACTTTTACAACGAAAATAATCTAGGAAGTAACAATTTCATTATTCATGTAGAATTGAAAAGAATATTTAGGAAACCAAAATTTCATTATTTAAGATATTAATAACTTGTTACAATTATTGCAGAAAGCTAGTTGGTGTCAAGATTCTTTATCTCAGTGACCTCTTCAAAAGGAATTCTAAGTTAGACCCTGATATGAATTCTAAAATCTTTCCACAATAATGAAACAATTTGAATAGGAATATTTGAAGCCATATTACAAGTCTCTGCAAGTCAATCCAGTGGTGAAGAAGGAAAAACTATTCTTGTTGTCACAAATCAGCATGCCTGATCAGTCTTCCAATGAATAGAAAGCAAGTTAGTGTCAAGATTCTTATCTCAGTGGCCTCTTCAAAAGCGATTCTAAATTAGAACCTAATATGAATTCTAAAATCTTTCCACAACAATCAAACAATTTGAATTGGAATATTTGAAGCCATTTTACGGGGCTATGCAAGTCAATAGAGCGGTGAAGAAGGAATAGGAATATTTTGAACAAGTGACCATGCCTGATCAGTCTTCCAATGAATAGGAATATTTTGAATATACAGAGAGGGCTTTTCACTATCCAATACGTTATAAATTTCAATTTCTCAACGCCTAAACTAAATTACTAAACAAAACATTAAAAACATTTTAAAAATGTCAAGAACAGAAAAGAAGAAGAAACCCCCACACCTTGCAAGCCAGAGCCAACAAAGAGGACGAAATCATAGAAAAATTGAGAGTCAAAAGTCACCCCACAATTTGGTATACTTTCAAATACTAGCGTTGGCTGCACGTGCAAGGCACATGTTGTCCCAGTAGTGAGAAAATTAATATAAATTTTGGCTCACCTAATTTGATTATATTAAAAAAGAAATTTAAGAATACAACAAAATATCACAATATTTTCATAATATCTTCATTTTTAGGATCTGAATAGATATTTTTTTATTTTATTTGAGAGAAATGCTATATTCATAACATTTTTAGAACAAATTTTAAATGACAAGTTATTATTGATTTTAAACTGATAACATTGTTATTGTTATTTTCAAAACATTTATTTTCAATTGTGGTTGGTCACTAAAAACTTTAGGCATTGTAGCTATAGTGCCAGTTGAATAAACCAAAAGCACTGTAGCTCCAGTGCTATCCATCAATAATAGCTTACCTATGATTTGTTGTGAAATTAATGTTAAAATGTTGTGGATTTAGCATTTTTTTTATTTGATATATAAGAAAGTGAGATTTCAACAATTATGAAAATATTTTGATAACAATAAGTGTTGTAACATTTTTTAAAAATATTTATTTTCAATTGTGGTTGGCTATAGCCTCATATTTTATTATTTTATTTCGACTTGTAAAAAATTGACACGTCAATAATTGTGAAAATATTGTGAAATTTGTTGTGTCAATATAACAATATAAATGTCAGTTTACATCAATATTTAAAAGAAAAAAAAAACACACACACACACAAACCGATTACTGGAAAAAAAAATGACTAACTAAACCAAAGCACTGTTGTAGCTACAGTGCTGCACAATGCAAAAACACTGGATGTACAGTGCCAAGACACTATGCATGCATTCGCACTTTTATTATAAACATTTATTTTTAGTTGTGGTTGGTCAAAGTCTCATATTTTATTATTTTATTTCGATTTGTAAAAAATTGACACGTCAATAATTGTGAAAATATTGTAAAATTTGTTGTATCAGTATAACAATATATCTATCAGCTTACATAAATATTTAAAAGGAAAAAAAATAAAAAAAAAACAAAAAAAAAACAAACAAACAAACAAACAAACAAATTACTTTAAAAAAATTAGGTACTGTAGCTATAGTGAAAAAATACTGTACTAACAAGTGTCATAACATTTTCATAAAACATTTATTTTCAGTTGTGGTTGGTCACAGTTTCATATTTTATTATTTTATTTTGACTTATAAGAAATTAACACCTCAATAATTGTGAAAATATTATAAAATTTGTTGTGTCAGTACAATAATATATATATGAAAAATACAAACGGAAGACTAAAAAAATGCAACTACTTATAATATAAAAATATTTTATATATACTCTGATACCAAAATGACGTGTTTTGGATCTGACATTAAGTTTAATGTTAGTTCCAAAACTAAGTCGTTTTGGTATTTAGCTTAAAAAAAAAAAAAAAAAAAAAAACGACAACATCACAATTTTAAACCCTAGAAATATTTATACCCACCTCCTTTTTCTTTCATCAGCCGTCTAAGCCCCAAACTCTCCGCCTTATTTAGTCCTCTCTTCAGGAAACTTTATTTTTTGATAAACCTCTTCAGGAAACTTAGACCCTGTTTGGGTAAGCTTTTTTCATCACTCAATTTCCGTCACTCAATTTCCATCACTCATCACTCATAACTCATCACTCATCACTCATTTTTTCACACTCATTTGGCAACATCACTTTTATTTTCATCACTCAATTTTTTCACACTATTCATGGGTCCCACACCTGTCAGCCAGTACAGTTTTTTTTTTTTTTTTAATACCCAACTCACCGAAGCTAATATATATAAAAAAAAAATAAATAAAAATAAAAAAAAGGAATAGCCAACCCAGGAAAAGAAAAAGAAAAAAAAAAAAAAAAAAACGAACTACCAACCCAGGAAAAGAAAAAGAAAAAAAAAAAAAAAAAAAGAACAACGCCAACCCAGGAAAAAAAAAAAAAAAAAACTGAACGGCCAACCCAGGAAAAGAAAAAAAAAAAATCAAACAGCCAACGCCAACCCAAAAAAAAAAAAAAAAGGTGGTCAAAAGTTGCGACTGTGGGTCCCCTATGTGTGTTTAATTACGATATTGCCATTGAGTTATGAGTTATGGAAACTGAAAACAGCCAAAAGTTGTTTTCAGTTTCCATAACTCATAACTCAAAAATCAGAGAATTGAGTGATAGAAACAGAGTTATGGAAACAGAGTTATTGTTTGGCAAACAAACTTTTTACTATGGGTCCCACCATTTTTGAGTTAAGAGTTATGGAAACAGAGAATTGAGTTATCAAAAAACTCAATCCAAACAGGCTCTTAGAAACTCACCGTCCCGAGTAGTTTCTCTCACACCAAACCCAAGGTAACTTTCTCTTCTAAAGCAAAACAACCCTTTACTTTAGTTTCTTCTTCTTTTTAGTCTCTTAGTTTTCAAGAAATGAGTTCCTATATGGGTTTCTCTTTTTGGTGAGTTGACTTAGTGGGTCATGGCTGGGTCGCCTCAGTCGACGCTGAGTGGGATCGAAAGCTGGTCAGGTCGAAGCAGTGTCTCAAGCAATGGAAGCCCAAACGGCCCATCTCGGTTCCCATCTCCTCCAACGACGCCGTTCGGTGCTTAAAACGACACTTGGGATTTAATCTACGCAGCAGCTGGTCTATTGGTCCAAATCTGAAAGAGAGAAGCATAGAGGATCCGGGTCTTATTTGGGGTTTGTTGAGGATGGCCAATCTGTGGTTTTCTTTTGTTTCTTTTTTCTTTTTATGGTATATTTGGCTTTTTGAATGATTATGATGGGGTTTGTGTTGTTAACTACATTGTGTTTGATTTTGGGCAGTGATTGACGAAACCAGAAATTCCTGAGCCGATCTGGTCCTCTCATCCTGAAATGATAGAGAGAAACGATAGAGAAGAGATACAGAGAGTTCTTCCCATGTTTTTTTTTTCTTTCTTCCTGAGCCGATCTGGTCCTGCCGTCCTAAAATGATAAAGAGAAGAGATACAGAGAGTTCTTCCAAAGAGAAAAGAGAGAAAATATTCCAGAGAGAAAACGCACCGTTTAGCACTCCACAAACTGACAAAAAAGGACTCACGAAACCAAAATCACTGTAGAAATTACTGTAGATGACATTCGTGCTTTTTATATAGTTAGTAGATAAGGTACATAAACCAAGTGAAAGTCTGGTTTGCCTTTTTGTTTTTTAAAGAAAGAAAGATAGAAGTGCTTGAAGCCTTGTTTTTCACCGTGCTTTTTCGGATCTTCATAACAACTGCCTGTTTTCATTTGTTACTTTTCCTAGTTGTGCATCGCCAGGAATGGTAAGGCACTTACTAGTAGAAGATGTTTAACAAACCACAAAATTGGTTTAGTCCTAATATAATCTGAACCAAAAATAAAATCAGTTCAAAATTGAATTGGCTTTATGTATTTTTGTTAAAGTTATGTGCTTGTGTGTGATGATTTAATGATGAGCAAAAGCATGAAAGAGAAAACATACACAAAGGTTTATGTAATTCAGCCTAACGGCTTACGTCCACAATAAGAAAGCTCTTGATGACTACATATTAATATTAAACATTTATGTTACAGTGAACCCAATGTAGATTTTATATACTAGAGATTACTTGATTAACCATAAACTAACCATAGACTAACCTAAGGATTTGCTCTACAAACAACGGCCCCACCATCATCAAGTCCACTATGGCCATCAACCTAGTCTCAAACTCATATCAAAACTACAATCACACAAAACTAACAACCTCCTTACAGCCACCACCTACTTCTGCCACCATTAACAAACCCAAAAAGAAGCTATATGGTATTACTAGATGCTGCCACATTAGCCCCAGTAACATAGCTTGTCTTGTCAGTGGCGTAATCCTAAGCAAGGTATTCCACAGGATCCTATTTGTCTCAACAGTTGTTATGTCATGCCAACTAGATGTCAACTTCATCATTAGTGTCATGTCAATAACACAAGATTTTGTCATGTTAGTCGAGTAGCATAGGTGCCACACCAAGCTATACATTCAAGACATTCCAAACTCAAGTTTTCACCTTTAGTTTAAGAAGGGGTGTTAGATATATTATGGCCGAATTGGCCCAAACTAGTTGTAGACTCATGTATTTGTAGAACAAGCATATTAACATTAGGTTAGTCAAATACTCTCTAATGTATAAACTGTACAATTGGTTTGGACCATAATATATTAACAATTTTAAATTGGTCCCCGGCCAGCATCATCATTTTACAAAAAGGTGTTCGACATTTGTTGGCTTGGGTTATATTAATGAAGTATAATAGACCTTGTGAATTACCTTGTGTTTTTGTTTATTTAATTATATACTATGTGTTAGAGATATATTAGTCCAATAATATAAGCTCATGTTTAATGCTATTTTGTGTGTAAGCCAAGTCTTATACTTGTACAACAAGTCTATTAACCATAGTTAGTGCATGGTTAGTTTAGGGTTATCCTATTATATATACCCATATTGGACTCAATATAACACAAGATTTGTAGTACACTTATATACTATTTAGACTGAATGACATAACTCTTATATTTTTGTGTTACTCTATTTTATACTTCCGCTTCTATATGTATTTTAGCATATTTAACACTAGGTAGTGGGAATTGGGAGGATAGGGTTTGAACCATAGACATGGAGCACCATAAAAGATACTATTTCTACTAGGCTATGATCAGTTGAACCTTGAAAGATTTGATAGCACATACTCAAGTTATTTAAACCCCAATTTTTTATGGCTAATGTTGGTCTTAAGCTAATTGAACAATTTAAATTACAATTGTTTAAGTGATCAACCAATTGATATTAGCATGCATGGATAAACAAATAACAAAGTACAACCTCAGAAACCCATAACACACCAAAATGTTTATGAAGAGGAAAACCTGAGTACTAGGTGGAGAAACCTCGGCATGGTGTCTCACCACCAAAAAGATCCACTAGAGAAAATAGTTGCAGTACATCATATATACAAACCCCCCCAAGCAATGAAGTAAAAACATACTCGATTTGCAATTAAGCCCCTCCAAGCTCTTGCTCATAATAGACTCACTGAGTCATTTCTCTTCTCTAGTCACTGGATCCGCAATTGATCTCCAAGTCTCCTTAATAATTCTGACCTGCCCCAATAGTTCCAAGCTCCAATCAACATACAAAACTCTGATGAGTGTGATGGTCTTATCACCTCTCATGAAAATTTACCAATTAGAGAGGGAGAAGGTAGAGGGGTTGATGAGGATTTAGGCTTAAGAGTTTTTGGGTTTTCTTCTCTTTAGATGAGAATTGGGTGTTGAAATTCATGGGAAATGGGATTGTAGTGGGCCTTTTTGTAGTTAAAGTGGGCTCGGCTGCCTCCTGCGGTATTGGGCCCGAGTGTTCTGAGTAAAGGAGTTGAGACCGGTCCAACTGCAATTCAACTTGGTCCAGCTTGTGCACAAACTATGCCTCGTCTGTTAGGAGCACGCTTACGGCGGGCGGAACTGTTTCAAATGGGTTGCAGTAGTCAGATATGATAATAATAATAAAATCAAAGACTTTGAGATCTTTATTAAGGTGAACAGATAAACCTTACTTAAAGAAAAAGATAATCACAGTTTTAACAACAATTATTTTATAAAAAAAGTAAAGGGGAACAAGTGGGTAGTATGTGAGTTGATTAAGAGAGTAAATAAATTAGATCAGGTCTGATTCGTAAGACCAAAACCAAAGAGGGAAAAACACCTCTTCTCAAAGTGAATAATCTCTTAGGGAGATCCTACCGTGGAAATTAATCACTTTGAGGGAAGTGGACCTAAATGGTTGGCACACAAGAACACATTTCGTTTCTGGCAAAGAGCAAGATTTTGAGAGGAAGAGAGGGAATCAACCTATTGGTGCATGCTTGCCATTCTCACTCTCTATCTTTTTTTTCTCTCTCCTTCTTTTCTAATATTCCCCTTTTTCTTATCTTTTTTCTTTTCTTAATCCTTGTTTTTATTTCCTGGTTTTCAAGTCTTCAACACCGTAGTGCTTACTGTTGTTGTTGTGTCCTCCTTCCTGTACATGGCAACGGCCTCTTTATAGTGCCTGCCGTGACCAGATTTTACTATTCTAGCCTTTAACCACCTTTGTCAGGTCTGGGTGTACCTGCCGACCATCACTGGTCCGATTGTGTGCCACTCCCCATTGCTAAACAAAATAAAGCTATTTTGTCTGTTTGTCTGTTGTAGCACCCTTTCTTGCTACAGTGTGGGTGCCTTCTCTCTCCCTCTCCCTCATGGCATGCATCTAGTAGTTCCAACTCAGCTATGCCCGTTTGGGTGGTATGTCATCCTAGCAGGACATTTCCCCCAAAAGAGCCCTAGCAGGAACCTCAAAATAAGTTTTCCCCTCTCCCCACCACCAAACCATGCCCTTTTACCTCTGACTCATGACCTCACCGTGTCTTGTATTGGCTGGGTACAAGCTGGTGAGGTCTGGGCCTTACGCGTGCCTCTCTTCCATGTATGTCCAAAATCTGTCTGCTGCTCATGCGCTTACCATGGTTGGTCTGCACAGTCTGCCGTCCGTTCTTGACCATTTTCTAGTTTTCCTTTCCTTTATGGCTTGCCCTATTCGGGGCTGGGCCTTGCTTGATGATGGGCTTTGCTTTTTTCTCAGCCCACCATTCTTCCTGCTACTATCTCCTACCATACCACTCTATCATTCCTATTGCGAAATTGTTTTGTTTCAATCTGGCTGGGTCCCTTTGGGCCTGTCGTTTATTCTTCCCCTAATGGCCCAACAAGACCATTGGTTCTTGTGCTACATTACTAGCGAGCTCCTGTGTCCCATTTGTTTTCCCTTGGGCGTCCCGGGTCCGTTTGCTTTCCTTGGGCTTCCTTGACCCTTTTCCTAACTTTGCATTACCATGGGCTTTTACTAAATTCTTTGAGCTTCCCTGGCCCAATTACATTATTTCTCATCCTTAGGGTTCATGGGTTTGCCATCAACCCCTTACTTTCTTTGCTTTCATTACTTTGGGCCTGCCGCGGCCCATTCTCACTTTTCCACATCATATACTGCCCATGGTTTGCTTTTTCTCTCTTTCCGGGCTCCTTTAAGCCCATTTGCCTCTTCAAGACCCATTTGTTTATCTTATGGGCCTGTGATCCATTATTCCTGCTACTTGGACTTAATGAGTTTTCTATTCGTTTGCCAACTCCTTTCTATCTATGTTGCTGGGCTTCTCCCTTCCACTTGGGCTTCCAAAATGGCCATCAACAGGGATCATATATATTAAGGCAAAAGATAGGTATAGACGTATAGTAGAGAATTTTGTAACTAAATTCTCTCGAGTTAAGTGAACTTCTCTCCTCCGAAGTGTCGTACAAGAGGGGCGAACTCACTACCTGAACTAAATTTCAAATTTGAACTTCATCTCTTAGTTCGCTTCTCACCTTGAAGTTCGTAGGAGCAAAAATCATCACTAATCAACTCCAACTTCTGAACTTTTTGCACATGACTCCCCAAGCTCAATACACATGTACCCACATAAATACAAGTATACAGTGAAAGTTTATGGCCCTATATACAAACAAATTTGTCATGAAATTAGCCAACAACTGCTATACCTAACGATCCTTGTGAATTCCTTTGTATTTTTGCATTAGATAGATTTGTATCATTAGGAATCCAGGTAGAGGTAGTATCTCATGTAATGCTGCATTTGAAGTCTAATAGAGGATTCTTGCTTGAACATTCTTTCATTTTAGATAATTGTTTTGTATCAAATATAAGGGCTGGATTGTGTACTCATTTGATCATGTATCGTAAACTGTGTTGCACTGAACTTCAAAATGCTACATTATTCAGTTGATTAGTTTTGTGTTTTTCCAAGTTTCCATATACTTTAGTTGTATATGTTAGAATATCTGTTGGTCACAACATAAAATGACGAATGACAACTCAGAAATCAACTTTATTTCACTTTGTGGACAAGCCTGTAATCTTCTATATTTCTATGCCTTGAATTAACAACTATTATACTACTGGCGCATGTTAGAGTTTCTAATTTCTTCTTTCTTAAAAATATTGTGGTTTTCTGGTAGCGATTTGGGCTTTATGGTCACAAAATTAAGTCGGACACCTTATTGGTCCCTTAAAAACCGCTCTGATATTTTTCCAAATTTCAAGGGCGTCATAATTTTCCTAAGACGGTTGAAACTTGAAAGTGCCATGCTTTTTCGAAGAGAGAGGGTTCTGACTTCTGAGTGGGCTTATGATGGAGAAGATAGAATTTGGTAAAAGCCACATTAACAGTAACTCTTTAAAGATGAGAAAATCAATGTTCTGAGTGCTGTGGGTTTGTGGATTCGTGATAAATGGGTAGTCAATAGATTTGCACACATATGAGGTGTAATTAACAAAATCGTCAATCAACATCACTAAAATGCAATTAATCCACTGAAGGTTCTGATCAAGTCCATAAAATTAGTGAGATTATCTCCCCAAACTAATTATGTCAAACGATAAGTGTCAGCTAAGATACATAAGAACATAAAACATCAGTAGCACTTTTTGTATTCGATGTATAGAATCGTGGTTTCCAAATCACAACGGAACCCAAGCCTGTTCCTAAAATTACCTTGAAAAGACAATTTTGACAACCATAACTTATCAAATTCTGCCTTTTTCTGAAGTAAAAGAAACCAAGCAAACATGTATGGAGACACGATCAAACATTTTTTCGATACACTACAATTTCCACAAATAATGTTAGCAATTGTCATTAAATCCAACAGTTTGGGGCTCAAGCAGAGAATATGATACTACAGGGAGACCTAAATATAAGATCCGATTGCATCCATATATACATCTGAATAACTAGGTTTCTTTGTCAATTGAAACCTCAGTCATTCAAGACAGATAATGCAAATCCTTATACCACCAAACATTTGCTCAAAAAAAATCCATCATAACAGAGAAAACATATTAAAATTTTAAAACCGCACAAAGAAAAAGAAAAAAGAAAACACACAGTTTCTGTTTCCTTTAAAGTCTGAAACTGAAATTCTCAGTCTCTCAGAACCCTTCGAGCCCCAACTTTTCTCTCAGAACCAATCACAGATTTCCCGTAAGTCGTAGCCAGAGGGGGTTTCTTATTCTCCTTGCTCATGCTTCTCAGCATATACCTCGGAGTCGGAGCCACAATCTCGCTCTTCTCCACCGAGTAAGCCGCGGAAACCGATCTCCTCAGACTCTGAATCTTCTTAGAAGTGCTACCCCTTTTGGCAGATTCCACATTGACACCCAGATTGTAAAAACTCTTCCTCTCATCCCTTGCCTCACTCTTCTTCCTCCTCAGCCTCTCATTCCTTCTAGCAGAATACTCCTCGTAAAACCGACCCCTCTCAAACAAAGTGCTTGAGTCTGGACACACAGAATTGGACACCCCACCATTAGTGTTGTCCGAATCTCCTTTGCCAAATTCATCGCTGACCATCCTTGCCAAAGCACGTAACTCGCACGAAATGGAACGGTACTCGGGTCGAAGTTCCGATTCCTCCATGTCCCATCTGCGGCTCGGTTTCTCAGATTTTGTCAAAGAGCCTGTAACAATGAATAGAAATAATACATAACAAAGTTATAAGAGAGAGACAGAGAGACAGAGATCTTGATGCGTGTTTGTACAGACAGACCCACCTGGAGGAGTTTGCATAGGCACAGGGGTTGAGTTCGAGCGAAGAACACGGCGAGGCCGAAGCCGGGTTGGGGATTTAGCAAGCGGAGGCTTGCGATCGAACTTCATTTTCGATACAGAATACATAGATCAATGGAGTTTAAAAAAGCAAACTGCAAACACAAACAGAGAGAGAGAGATGAAAGGAAATGATGACAGAGAGACTGCTTTCTTTAGCTTTTGACTTGGGAGCGTGTTTTTCTGTTTTTATTGGGAGACAGATCTTGTTTTGAATTTGCGCCGATAAAAGAGGAGCTATCTACAACGGTCATATTCTTCATCCGACGGTCTGAAATTGTTTTGAAATTTAAATAGTAAGTTGGATTGGATTCCTCTAACGTGTATATTCCATTTATTGCTGGATTTTCTCCTGAGGTGTGCAGTGTATCTGGTAATTATTTGTACCACTGTATCTGTTATTATTTGGGAGTAAAGATAACAGGGAATGGAATGAAATGACAATATTACTATTAGATTTTATTATTTTAAGATAAAAAATTGAATATATAGGAATATTTTGGGAGTTTTAGAGTGTGTTTAGATACCAATTATTTTGTTGAAACTGAAAACTTATTGTTAAAAGTATGTAGATAAAAGTAAAAGTTAGTTGAAATAATATAGTGGGATCCATGAATAATACCAAAAAGTACAGTGGGGTCCATAAATAGTAGCAAAAATAAACTAAATAGTAAAATAATTTTAATTTTTAATCGGTTCCCAAACGCACACTCAGTAAAAAAAATCATTAAATCTAATTTCATTCTCTCTTATTCCTTCCAATTTTGGGAAAATGAAAATTTAAGGTTTTAAGTAGAGGTGGCAATTCGTGTTCGCGTATCGGGTTCGTGTCGTGTCGACTTATGAGTATTCGACTATATGGGTCAATCCTAACCCGACATGTTTATTAAACGGGTTAGGATTCTTCAACCCTAACACAACTCATTTATTAAATGAGTTAGTCGTGGCGATTTGTTTATTAGATTTTACCAAAAAAAAAAAAAAAAACAAATTTTAGTATTAACCAAATTGATATAAATTATGGAAAATCAAACAAATAAATATTTTTAACATAAAATTTAGAACTAACAAATAATTGTATCACTAATAATCATTTAAAATTAAAGCATATCTCAATATCACAAATAATCAATCATAATATGTCAAAGAAAATAAACCACAACAACTAATAAGTTTATGTACGTAGGGTTTGAAGGGTGTATTGGTAAAATGTCATTTAATTAAACGGGTTTTATGTGATGGACACTAACCCAACTCGTTTATTAAACGAGTCAGTCGTGTCAACTCGAATATGATACGAACCCATTAAGTCTCAACCCATACCCTACTAATTTCATGTCGTGTCATGTCGAGTTCGCAGATTGAGTCCAATTTTGCCACCCCTAGTTTTAAGGGAATAGAGAGGAATGAATGTTCCCTCTTACCCATTCTATTCTCTCCTACTTAAACTCCCAAAAATGGAAAAAAAATTTCATTTCCTCCATTAAAACTCCCAAACAAGGGAATGAAAGAACATTCTAAAATTATTCTTTTCATTCATTTTCTATTCCATTCTATTTCCTCTTCCTAAACAAGGGCTAAGATTACTGGTCTCTAAAGGTTAATAATTTGCATTTATTATAATTTGAAAATACATATTTTTTTTCAAACAAATAAAAATGATAAATTTTAGAGATAAACAGTAACTGTAATTTCTTTTTTAAATGTGTATTTGAAAGTGGTATAATGATATAGAGAAAATTTTGGGTAGAAAAAATAAGATGAAGGTGAGGGGAAAGAAGGCTAAATTTTAGGAGTTCTCTTAGTTTTTTATTTTTTAAATTGGGGGTGTTTTACTTTTATTCGAATGAAAATGAATTTAAAAAATGCTAAATTATTTAAGGAATAAAAAGATGAACATGAAAATAAATAAATAAAATATTAAATTTTTGGTGTTTTCTTTTTTAGTTCAAAATGAAATTTGTTATTTGACATTTATGACCCTATTTCTAAAAGAAGTTACCCTTCATTAATGAGGGTATTTTTGAACCTCAATAAAGTCCAGTTCAAAGAGAGGAATTCCCTTATAGATAGTATAAATATTAGTATTAACCTTTTTTTCTATTAAAAAAAAAATTGTTTTGCTGGAAAACCTTGTGAGAGTATGGCTTTTTGTGTTTTTGAGTATTTGGTAGTATATAAAAAAAAAATAGTTAAAGAAAAACTATTTTTGATTAATAGAAAAAGTACGACTTATTTTTAGAGATTTTTTTCCACTAAATTTTTTTTTGGAAAACATCTCTATCTCACAGCAAACTAAATAAGGGATTTGTCAACTCATTTATGGTTGCTACTAAATAAAGAAAACTAAGATAGTTTTATAGAAAATACTTTTTTGAAAAATGACTCATTTTCCATAAAACATTAGTGCCAAAACAAGTAAAACGTACCGCTTATATGTCAACTATTAATTGGATTTCAGCACTTTCACAGGTGTCCAACACATGTACTTGAAATTTTTTTTTTTTTTTTTTTTTTTTTGAGAAAGTTTCAAATCTATAACATCCGCTCATGATGATAACTCTTTATCATCAGACCAAGACACCAATCAGTTTTTGATATAGGCGGGAATTGAACCCCAGATCTTTTATACAACCATCAGAGACTTTAACGGTTAAGCTAACTGGAACCCACTGTACTTGAAGATGTTGAAATCCAATCAAGTGTTAACATAAGTAAGGTGTGGATTTGGGTGTAGAAATAGGTGTGTAATCAGGGATTTGGATCCATTACAGTTATTGCACTATGCAATTCTTGTATTGGTATGAAATGTAAAAGTTGAAAAGATGACCCAAAAAAATGTTAAAAAATTTTTTTGATCCAAAGAGAATGCGATTAAAAAGTTAATTTTTTTTTAACTTTCAATCTCAACCATTAATTATTATTGTATCTCTCTCTCTCTCTCTCTCCCTCCCCCCCCCCCCCCAAAATGTGGTATATCCTTAAAAGTTAAAACATAAAACTAACGTGTAGTTTATTTCGTAACACTTCCCTCATTTGTTGTGTGTCTTATGATGCATTATCCTTCTATATATATAGAAAAAATGCATTTACCTCACATTTATGATAATTTCAATAATATTTAAAGATGTAATAAGAGACAACATCACATACGGAGAAAGCATTCAAGAAAAATATCGTACTTCCCTCATGTTTTTTGTTCTTTCTCTAACTTTCTTTGTCAATCCTCATTTGGGTTTATGTATACTTATAAGGTCGTAAGCTTTAAGGCAGAACAATATTATTTTTTAATTCTTTCCAAATGGGTGTTTTTGGTTGCCACATCATCAAATTTCTTTAAAATTAGTGGAAATACTTCATAAAAAAATAATTCTAAATAGTTAGATCAATTAGAAATGTAAGGGCAAGATTTGGAGCCCAAGCCCAAATGTATGGAACCCTTATCTAATAAGCCCAATACAATGAATTTTGTAGAGTATGGGTCAAAGAACTAGATCTTAATGAGTTGGACAACGACTAGTATGGGGTTAAGAGACAATCAAGCACAAATAAAAGACCTCAGTGCCAATGGATGTTTAGTCCAAAGAGACCAAAATTTAACGTATACTGATCACAATATTAAGATTGTTTAGTATGCTACAGTATTCTCTCTCAGTCTTTTCTTTCTTCCGCCTCTTCCTCATGGGGGCTCTTCTACATTATATAGCCCCTTTTTGATCATCTGGACCTTACATTTGTTGATCATCTAGATTCCCACTTGAGTACCCATCCCATCAGACACCCATTTCAGCCCTCTGTGAATTGTGACAACCAAGGCAGCACTATTCAAGGGTCCTCTCCACATTAATGCGGCTAGAAAAGTAGCTGCAGTGCATTTAATGTGATGGTGACAGTTTTTCCTTAGATATTTTGAGTTTTCTTCCCTCTCACATGTTCATGGGGTGCATTTCAATTGTTAGAGCATACACTTGGTCTGCGTTTGTCGCGTCCGAGGAGGAGTTCCTCCTCCCTCCTCGGACCTTCTTCCCTTCATCCCCCACTGATGAGACTTGTAATGTAGATCATTTAAGTCATCTTCTCCTCCTCGGACTTGTTAGTGTTCTCGGATAAGGCCCAAGGCTCAATACATTATTTTGGGCCCCAGCCCCTACAAAAAATTAATAGAATAATATAATAATAAAATTATATTAATAAAAAAAATTAGTCATTTTTAGTTATGTTATAGAGGGTCCACCTTAAATAAATGAAAAAAGTAAATGCTACAAATAAAAAAAATAAAAATGAGAAAGAGAAGGCCGTAATCCAAATCGTAATGAAAGATACCTCTATTTTTGTTCAGAAAGATAAAAACACACAAAAAAATAAAATAAAATAAAATAAAAGGGAAGAAGAAGGAATCAACCGTTCGAGTATCTTAAATTACACGATAAAAATGATAAAAGAAAGAGGGAGGTAAATGTTTCATAAAATAAGCCACAAGGTAGGTAAGTGTCACAAATAAAATACTTTGTATTTCAATATTTTAAGAAGACGTGAGTAATTTCTAGAATTTGCTATTAAAAAATAGTCATTTTTTCTCTAAGACACAAGGTAGGTAAGTGTCACAACTTGTTATTATTGGTGTAATAATTTATCCACTGAGTGATGTTAAGGATAATAAATATAACAATATCAAAGTGTCCCTTGACTCTTTCCAGTTCCAACCATTTTTTTTTTCAAGAATCAGTCCTTGCATGAATATGTATTTAGAATATGCACCCTTTTTTTTAAGAGAGTTTTAGCTTATAGGGTCCACTCTTGATAATAGCTCTTTATTATTAGACCAAGATAACAATCAGCTTTTTGTATAGGCAAAAATTGAACCCCAAATCTCTTATTCAACTATCAGAAACTTTATCAGTTGAATTAACTGGAACCCATAGAATATGCACCCTAAGAAGATAGAATTCATTTACAGCCACATTATAACCTCACAATATTTTTATAACAAGTTAAGATTTCAGCTCACTACAAACAAACAAAAAATTAGAAAAAAAAAATATTACGCTCAGCCCATCATAACTAAAAACAGTATTTTTGTAAAAATATTGTAAGATATTGTTGCATTGAACACAAAAACTTTCTCAAGAATATAATGCTTTTAGGATTTTGAATAATAAAGCATTACCATCGTCTTAACTTAATCCCTTAAAGCACTTGTAAGGACTCAATTTGTAACGACCCCAAACTAGTATTGGGTTCGTACGTGAAAGGCCCAAACAATAAAATTTGTAGAGCGTGGGTACTCAAGAACTAAGTTAACTCTAAAAGAAAAACGATTAAACCACACGTTTATAGATGGATTAACACAGCTACAACAATTAATGTTTTCTTTTGAAACAAGTTTAGTTCTTTTGTTCTCAAGACTTTCTTCTGAGTATTCTATGTTTTATGATGTTCCGATCCCCTTTCTCAATGCTTTCTTTCATGTTATATACTGCCTTCTTCGTATCATCTTCACCACACACGTGTAAGTTGGGTTTAGGGGATCTCTTTCTGTCTCATCTAACACCTTCTGGAACCTCATACTAGCAGCTGTAAGGCTGCTTCATCACTGTTCAGGCATCACCTCCACATTAATGCGGCCAGAGAGTTGGTTGAGAGACAATTAATGCGGAGGCAGTTGTTATTATAGATATTTGTTTGCCTTCTCTTTCTTACTCTTGGTCCCTTATCCCACTTTTAGTGGTGACGTAGCTCCGAAGTACGTTTGTAATAAGGTGGCGTTCTGGTCGTCCTCGGACTCATATTGCCAAGAAGGATTTTGTCCTCGGACGAATACTGAACTCACCTTACGTGACATCTACTCTTTCTTTTGTTTGGTTACCCCTACAACCTGATATGAGCCTCCTCGGACAGTTTTATGTCCTCGGATGGGCCACAGGCCCAATTAACTTGACTTTAATAATTTTAGTGACTAACCGGCCCCCACAGCACTTATTCACAAAATCCTTAACACATCTAAAAAAAGAAAAAAAAATCCTTAACATATTAGTTATGAACAACAATTCATCTTAACTTGACCTTGATAGCTATACGGCCGCCACTATCATTTTCCATTAAGCCCTTATTAGGTCCAAAACAAAATGGAATCAAGGATAAAGTAATAAACACAATGCAGAGGAATCAGGCTGGACAAGTTAAAATCCTTTAGCCTACTATCAAAAATAGGGGCTACGCTTGGCCCATGCCTAGGGAACTTAAACCCACAATGGGCCCGTGGCTAGTGGCTTATCACATATAGTTTTAACTCGCTGGGATTTCAGAAATCTCAGCATGAAGCGCAACGAATATTCAATGGGCTGAAATCCAAATACATAGACATGGTAGGAAATCAAAGAGAGGGAGAGAGTGAGAGTCTCAGTAATCACCTTTGTTGTTGGCGACATGCAAAACATGGAATGAATAGGAGAGAAATGCAGATGAAGCAAAAGCAAATTTATAGAAAAGAAGGCGGGAAAATAAGAGTTAAAAATAAAAGAAAATGATTGGTTGGAGAAAGAGTAATGGTAAGCAATAATAAAGAGAAAAAGAGTAAAAAAATGGGAGAGGAAGTGTAACAGTAACTCAGTAAGATGAGTAGGGAAGAAGTATAGGATGATAAATATATATATAAGTTATGGAAAAAAAAAAAAAAAACACATGGCGCTAAAATTGAAAATTTCAAAAAACTCAAAAGTTAAAGTAGTCACCTAATTTATATACATGTGGTTGATGCCCCCTTTCAAAACAAAAACAAAACCAATTCTTTACAAACCAAAAAAAAGTTTTATAAAATTATAAATTATAAGAATCAAATTATCAATTTTGTTAACTTTTAATGGTGTTCCTTATTATTAACTCAACTTTAGAACTAAACAAGAATATGTTTAGAATTGATGATATTTGTTTATTAGTAAACAAGCTTTATCCGCAAGAATTTACAAATTATGAAAAACTCATGTTGAAAATGGAACTTCGACATTATTAGCATAATATAGTTTATTTGGATTTCAATAAAAAATATATATATTTTTGAAATATGCCAATGGCTAGTAATGACTAAAAGATCAATAGACTATCAATTTGTTTATATCATGATTGTATTTGTATTTATTTTTCTAGTTTTTATTGCAAATATGAAATGAAAATTTTCAAAACTTGGTTTTGCAACAAAATAAAAAATAATATTCTAATAGGCTTTTTGATTTTGTACGAACATTAAAAGAGAAATTCTTACGAAATTTAATATAGAATTAATCATAGATGAATTTAATGATATCAAAATAGGTGGAGTTGCATTTTAATATACCATAAATGATAATGTTGCAATATTATTAGAAAAAGAGTTATTTGTATATTTTATTTTGCTTCTATTGTTATTACTTAATGGATACTAGTTTTTTGTTTCATATTTTAAAATTTTTTTTTAATTTTAATATATTTTTTATTTTTGACTAATCAAATTATTTTTTTGGTTCATGCTTTTGGCCCCACGTAAGACAAAAGGTGAGAGATGATGGGAGTAAAAAGAATCAAGAAGTTAAAGACTACCGATGCGACATAAGAGAAGACTATCTCTAAAAAATTATTAATCCTCCATAAGTTTATATTGTATAGACATCAGGGCCAACCCTAGGCTTAGGCCATTTAGGCCATGGCCTAAGGCCCCCTATCATGGAAAGACCCCCAAATATGGGGACAGTAGGGTTTTTTTTTTTTTAATAAAAGAAAAATGTGAGTTAAGTGTACAATTTTTTTTCCAAGGTCTAAAATATTAGAGTTATACTAATATATTATAAGTTTTATTAATAAGTTCTATAAATTGACATGTCACCAATCATATGAAATAATTCAATATTCATTTATTCTTTTGTTGAAGTGTCACATCATTGTTACATCAATTTGTAAAATTTTTGCAATAAAATTTATAGTAAAATTTAGCATTTTCTCCACAAAAATTAAAACAATATGAATTAATAGAAATGCAACCTAATCTCCATTAAGTGAATGAAAAATTCTTGCTAAAGCTAATAAAAATTTTACAACAAAAATCTTACAAACTAATGTGACAGTAATATGATCGATGTCACTTAAACAGTATAATAAATGAATGTTTGAATAACTTCTTTTTTTTACTGGTAATATGCTAGTTTGTAAAACCTATATAGTAAGTATCATTAGTTCACTTTGAGTGAAGTATCCATATTAATAAGTATGAATTAGTAATAAATTTGAAATAAAAAAAAACTAAATATTATTTAAGTGATATTCAGATGTAAAAAGGCCCTTTAAAATTTTCGCCTTAGGCCTTAAATTATCTTGGACCGGCCTTAGACATATTATAGTCATGGACATAGATTAGGCTTGTTCTTACCCTCATTTTCCCAGAAGGCTTATTGAGGCAATTTTTCAATTGCTGCAAAAAACCTTTCCGCAATGAAGTTTTTATAGAAGTCTCAAAGAAGGTTTGCTGTTGCTTTCTTTTAATCTTATATAGTGTTTTATTTTCTGTCCATCGCAAAAGAGAGAGGAAAAAAAAACTATTCTTGGTTTACAATGTTCCTTATCTCAAAAGAATCCAGAATTTTCGACTTCAATGACCTCGTGCTAGCCTGTTAAAATTTCTCAATCATACTTTTCTTGATCTAGAAGCCTACAGGGAACACTTATATCTCTGATATATCTTAAATATAACTATTCATGTCCTAGACAAAGGAGCATTCAAAAACTAACCTGCCACTAGGGGTTTTTTTCAATCAACCAGTCCTCTCAAATGGGGACCCGAACATTATTACTTCTTTTTTTTATGAGCCAAACATTATTACTTGATTGTCTATATATGTGGATAGTGATAGAAGTACTATACACCATTAATTATGTGGAGTCCATTTATCTAATCTCTTTGACTAAACAAGTATATTCAAATCAATTTGTAGTTGTACATTTATACGAGCTAAGTTGAAAATAATAAACCTATTCAAAACCACCTTACGCGGCAATAGTGCAACACGCACAAGCCTAACTGATAATTTATCAAATGTTAAATATTGCTAACTTCAAAAAAGATGTTTCCATTCACCTCTTGAGCAGAAGATTGAGCTGGGAAAATGAGTGAGATAGTGTTAAAGATTAGCGCAAAGCGAGGATTTGAGTTTAGGAGAGAAGATTAAAAGCATAAGACTAGAAGCAAAATTAATCAAAAATTACACTTAGAAAAAAAAAAAACAAATAAACAATTATGTAAACGGTCCTATACTAGCACTTTTTTTTTTTTACGTTTTCAAAAACTGCCGCTATAAGCAAAGGCCTACAGCGGTGCTTTTGTAAGCACCACAATAGGTACAATCGATATCAGTGGTTGAGAGGTCTCTATCGGCAATTCTGAAGAATGCCTCAACAGATGTATCTATTACGGCAATTTGAAAGCATCGGAATAGGTCTTATTTTCTTTGAAATCGAAGTTTTCTAATACAAGACCTGTTACGGCGCTTTCGAACCACCGCAATAGGTAATTACCAAAAGAAAGTACCTATTATGGTGGTTTGAAATCACCGCAATAGGTCTGAAATTTTAAAACAAATTTATTTTGATACCAGACCTATTAAGGTGCTTTTGAATCACCGCAATAGGTAATTACAAAAAAATTTTAAAAAAATAATAATAAAATAAGACCCACAAGTTTAGAGTTTTTTTTTTTGGGGATAAAAATAGTAAGACTTTATGGAATTAAAATAAAAAATAATAGTCCATTACACAAGTAGTCTTAGCTATGTAACCAGCTAGCCAAAACATTGCTAGTTTAATAAAACTATGAGAATTACCATTGGATATGAAGCTAATACATAAGATTTAGAGGCATAAAGCAACCTAGCAAGCTAGCAGGGATCTCCTCTATCCTCACTTTACATGCAGTGCTTTTGGATAGCTAGGGATGCCAGCTTGAAATCACCCTTGTTCCATGGCTTTAAAACAGATTGTTTTTCAATTTCTAAAACTATGTCTGTGTTTCTCAATATTTTCTGAAACTATGCGGCAATAGCAAGGCCTCATGAACACATGGATTAGCCAACAAGATTTCTCCATGCTTATAATAGATTGGTCTGAAGTCAAAATTTTATTACATAAAAAATAAGACAATATATTTAGCTACAAAATTGGTTGTAGTCTAAGGCTATAACTTTACTCAATAAAATAAATACTACTACATAATTTGAAAATCTAACCGTTGAATTATATATTCTTTATGCTCTTGTGTTAATCGAATATTATTTACTATATGATCTATAAGTTCATATTTTATGCATAATTTTAAACTACAAAAACATGCAATTTAAACGATTTATTGATAACATGGCTATTATTCTTTAATTTTTTAAAATTTTTGCAAGCATGGAGAATATAAGAAGAAGATGTAATCAAATAGTAGATTTGTTAAAATTCACCTCCAATAAAAAGATAGTGAGTAAAGTTGTAGTCCAAGACTACAACAAAATTTTTTAGCTAAACTTTTCCCAAAATAGAATAGATTTTATCACAATTAACTGATGCCTCACCTTTTGATTTATCTAAAGGAAGAACCACCTTCTTCATATAAATATATCTTTTGTGAATTCTGGAATTTGACGTATAAACTTATTGATTTTTCGTAGTAGTGCACAGAAAATCCAAAGTTTTTCAAAACGTGGCAGCATTTTTCTTCTCCAGTTATATTCCTTTAATTTTAATCATTCAAATTCAGAATCTACGACTTTTTTGATAAACCAGATTCTACGACTTGAATATTGAGAGTAAAGGCTGTTTGATTATACCAATTTAACATTTTTTAAATCCGATAGTAAAAAACAAACACTTCAATTTGTCAATATAATGATCTCATCCTTTGCCTATATAAAGAGCCAAGGTCTCTCTATAGAAAGTACAAACCAACTCTTAAGTTCTCCTGATACTACTGATCTCTACTCATACTTAGTATACTAGCCCAAGATGTGGTCTGTTTGGCTTTCTGTCATTAGCTTGCTTATAGTGATTGCCACGAACTGGCTCTATAGGTGGAGGAACCCTAAGTGTAATGGAAAACTACCTCCTGGTTCTATGGGCTTGCCACTTATTGGGGAGACCCTTTCTTTTCTTGTCTCAAACAAGTCAATAGACATGCCACCTTTTATCAAGAAAAGGATGAAGCAGTAAGCCCATAATGGCTCACATGCAATTTTTACATAATCTAATTTATATTTGAAAAGTTTTGGTGACATAACTTTTGTCATGGTTCTAAAATGGTCGACAGTGAATGGTAGGGGAAAAATAGTCGATCCATGTAAAAATTATTGTGTACCACTCACAGTTGACAACTTGAACAACTGAACAACTGATTCTCGTATTTTTATTTATAACTTTTTTTTTTTTGTCATTTTAGATATGGGCCAATATTTCGGACAAGCTTGGCAGGACGGCCAGTTGTGATATCATCTGATCCTGAATTCAACCATTATGTTTTTCAACAAGAAGGAAAATTGGTTGAACGTTGGTACATGGACTCTTTTGCAAAAATTCTTCACCAAGATGCTACAAGAATTAGTGCTCAAACAAACATTCATAAGTACCTTCGGAACCTAATCTTGGGTCACTTTGGTCCCGAAGTTCTCAAGGACAAGATGCTACCAAAGTTGGAGGATGCGATAGATCAAAGGTTGCAGGGTTGGTCTAAGCTATCCAGTTTAGAAGTGAAGAAAAGCACATCAGCTGTAAGCTTTTAACTCTTATATGTATTTCAAATTTTCAAGATAAAAACTTTTCAGGAGGTACGAATAAATAAATAATAATAAAATGATCAAATCTATGGTACTTCTCAGAGGAGATAGCCGCTATAATTATAGAATCTCTCTCTTTATTTCAAGTGTTTTAATCTAAACATTTTATTTATATTCATAAAAGGAAGGGTGAAAATTAAAATAATTTAAAATACATTATTATGATCATATGCGGTTTTGTACCTAAAAAACACAAACATAACACAAAATTTCAATGGACTCTCACCCGGCATTTCTATTTGCCAATGAATGACTGAAAGCATTATTGAGGATCCTTATATGTATGTTCATTTCTTAGCATTTTGAGTACTTGAAGTAGCTACTACTGCCATATATTAAAAAAAGAAGAAGCAGCTAGCTACCGCACAAAAAAGCACCATTCTCTTTTTACAATAATTTATTCGTTGGTTATTTGCAGATGATCTTTGATTTTACAGCAAAGCAGTTATTCAGTAGTTATGAGCCAGAGAAAGCAAAGGAAAATATTGCTGAATCTTTTACTAACTTCTTGCAAGGACTTATGTCATTCCCTATTAATATCCCTGGAACTGCCTATCATAGATGTCTACAAGTAATTTCCCCAAACTTAAATCCTATACATTTTGTTAGAAGTATGTTGTTAAATAATTAAATTTACTATTTTTCAATAGTTTAAGCTTTTAGGAGAATTGGTATTTTAATATGATATCAGAATAGAAGGTCGGGATGAATTTGATACCTGTCATTTCCATTTTATCTCATTTTTTTATTTGAATTTAGTCTAATATTATACTAATTTAATTGTCGTACAGAACCAAAAGAAGGCAATCAACTTGATAACTACGATGTTTGAAGAAAGAAAACGTAATCCTGAAATTCGCAAAGGAGATTTTCTTGATCAGATTTTGGCAGACATGAAAACAGACATTATTTACTGATAATTTCATCATCTATATGATGTTTGGGCTTCTCCTTGCGAGCTTTGAGACTGTATCTTCAACTCTTACTTTGGCCATCAAGTCAATTAATGATCACCCAAAAGTGTTGCAAGCATTAACGGTTAGTATGTGAGACCAAAAAAAAAAAAAAATATATATATTAATTTCCAAAATTTTATGAATTAGATTAAGAAGAAGCATTTTTGTTGTATAATTCTACTAGACAGCTTTTATGAATTAGATTAAGAGCGCCACCAAGATCACTGCTTCCGTCGGATCTTCTACACTGGATCTCCGATTAAGACATAAGACCTATCATCAGGTAGATCTTCAACCGATCTACACAAATCCGCCGGAATCACCACCAGCTGACCATTCACGCGCGTCCACGCGCCGGTCAAAGATTCCGCAGCTTGTTCACGCGCCACCAATGTTGCTCCGATCAACTCACCGCCGCCTTCATCGAAATC
This sequence comes from Quercus robur, assembly GCF_932294415.1. Classification (NCBI taxonomy): domain Eukaryota; kingdom Viridiplantae; phylum Streptophyta; class Magnoliopsida; order Fagales; family Fagaceae; genus Quercus; species Quercus robur. The sequence goes on along the minus strand of NC_065535.1, from coordinate 14,949,023 downwards.
GTCTTTCTCCGACCAGTGTTGCTCCGATCAACTCACCGCCACCTTCATCAGAATCGTCTTTCTCCGATCTACATAACCGGAGAAAAATCATCCTGATCGGAATCCCCACGCGCTCTCACGCGCCGACCAAAGTTCCGGTCAGATTGACTCACACGCCGCTGTGCACCTACTGACGTCATCGCTGAGGTCATCATCCACGTCAGCCCTAGCTGAGGTCTTCAGCTTACGTCATCCTGCTGACGTCATCATAGTGGTTGACCGTTGACCGTTGACTTTGACTTTGACCGTTGACTTTTCTCAGGGTTGACTTTTTGCAGTCCAGGTGCTCCTTACCCAGTTTTTCGCGTAGATTTCATTTTTGCAGTCCATTTCTGCATATTTTGCTTCTAAATGAAAAATAAGGACAGGTCTTCTTCTTGTTGCAATAATCGTCGCCGACAATCCAGCAAACGTTTTTGCAATTTTTGCAAACGTTTTGGCCACAATATTGAGACTTGCTATCATCGCAACAAATCAATTGTGTCAATTTCCGTTGCTACTGTTGCTAACACTGAGAGTGTCCAACCAATGGCTACCATCTCTGCACAGTCTAAGTCTTCAAGACGCACTTTCACCATGTCCATAGATGACCTTAAAAATATTATCGCCAATGTCGTTCGTATGGTTGGTAATGCATCTTATTCCTCTTCTCTCTCAGCTTTATCTGGTATGTCTCCTTCCTCTTGGCTTATGGATTCTGCTTGTTGTAATCACATGACTCCTCACTCGTCTTTATTTTCTGAACTTAAACCTGCACCACACCCTCTTAATATTCACACAGCAAATGGTTCCACTATGTCTGGTCATAATATAGGTTCCGTTTCGACCTCCAATCTCTCGGTTCCTGGTGTCTTTAATGTTCCTGACCTTTCTTACAATTTATTTTTTGTGGGACAATTAGCTGAGTTAGGTTATCGCATTATCTTTGATTATTCTGGGTGTATTGTGCAGGATCCAAGGACGAGACAGGAGCTTGGGACCGATCCTAGAGTTTGGCGTATGTTTCCCGTGGACAACCTTCGTCTTCCACTTGTTGCTCCTGTTTCTGTTGTTGCAGCTACTGTAGTTTCTTCTACTCCTTCCCTTGCACTTTGGCATGCTCGACTTGGTCATGCATCTTCCTCTCGAGTACAACAATTGGCTTCTAAAGGTTTGTTAAGTTCAGTGTCTACAGAAAATTTTGATTGTGTTTCATGTCAGTTAGGAAAACAACCAGTTTTACCTTTCAATACTAGTGAATCAATATCTACTGATATCTTTGACCTTATTCATTCTGATGTTTGGGGGTCTTCCTCTGTCTCTAGTATTGGTGGATCTCGATATTTTGTTGTTTTTGTTGATGATTACTCTCGCTATAGTTGGATTTTTAATATGAAACATCGATCTGAGTTATTGCAAGTATATTCTAATTTTGCAAAAATGGTTGAAACTCAATTTTCCAAACGTATCAAAATTTTTCGATCTGATAATGCTCTTGAGTACACTCAATATGTTTTCCAAACTGTTTTGCATTCCTATGGTACTGTTCATCAACTAACTTGTCCAGGTACCTCTCAGCAAAATGGTAGAGCCGAACGAAAACTTCGTCATATTCTTGACACTGTTCGTGCTCTTCTTCTCTCTGCCAAAGTTCCTGCTCCTTTTTGGAGTGAAGCTGTCCTTCATGTTGTTCATGCTATTAATCGCATTCCAAGTCCTGTTATTCAAAATCAAACTCCATATGAGCGCCTTTTTGGGTCACCTCCAGACTATCACCACCTTCGCTCCTTCGGTTCTGCTTGTTTCGTTCTTCTTCAGCCACATGAGCATAACAAACTTGAGCCTCGGTCAAGGTTTTGTTGTTTTCTTAGTTACGGCGAAACTCAAAAGCGGTATCGGTGTTATGATCCTATCTCTCATTGTCTTCGTATCTCCCGCAATGTTGTCTTTTGGGAACATCGCTCCTTTGTCGAGCTCTCTCACTTCCGTGCCTCCCTATCTTCCTCCTCTGTCTTAGATCTTTTTCCAGATGAGGCACATATTCCTTCTGTAACTGCTCCTGATCCTCCTGTAGTTGCTCCTGATCCTCCTATAGACTTTTCTGTCCAACCACCAGATACCTTTGATCCCTTTCCTAGTTCACCTTTTAATGAACAGGTGGAAGATGCACAGGTTAAAGACGAGCTACCCAACCCTGAGCTTGGGTCCCCTGCTCTTGCTCCGCCTGAAGATCTTGCACAAGAAATTCCACCTCGTCACTCAACTCGGATAAGATCCATTCCTACACATTTACTTGATTATCATTGTTACACTGCTCTTGCTACACTGCATGAGCCTTACACCTATCGTGAGGCTTCCACTGACCCTTTGTGGCAGATTGCAATGAAAGAGGAACTTGATGCATTATCTAAAAATCATACTTGGGATTTGGTGACTCTCCCTCCTGGGAAATCTGTGGTTGGTTGTAAGTGGATCTACAAGATTAAGACTCGCTCTGATGGGTCCATTGAGCGCTACAAAGCTCGTCTTATTGCAAAAGATTTTACACAGGAGTATGGGATTGATTATGAAGAGACCTTTGCTCCGGTTGCTCGTATCTCATCTGTTTGAGCTCTCTTAGTTGTTGCTGCTGCTAGAAAATGGAACCTTTTTCAAATGGATGTCAAAAATGCATTCCTTAATGGGGATTTAAGTGAAGAAGTTTATATGCAACCTCCTCCTGGTCTCTCTGTTGAATCAAATAAGGTTTGTTACCTTCGGCGTGCTCTTTATGGCCTTAAACAAGCTCCACGAGCTTGGTTTGTCAAATTCAGCTCTACCATCTCTCGTTTAGGTTACATGGTCAGTCATTATGATTCTGTCTTATTTCTTCGTCGCACTGACAAAGGCACTGTTTTACTTCTCCTGTATGTGGATGATATGATCATAACTGGTGATGACCTTAGTGGCATTCAAGAACTCAAGGGTTTTCTCAGTCAGCAGTTTGAGATGAAAGATCTTGGATATCTCAGCTACTTCTTGGGTCTTGAAATCACTCATTCTACAAATGGACTTTATATTACTCAAGCCAAGTATGCCTCTGAACTCTTGTCTCGAGCTGGACTCACTGATAGCAAGACTGTTGACACTCCAGTTGAGCTTAATGCGCATCTGACTCCGTCAGGGGGGAAACCGTTGTCTAATCCCTCTCTTTACAGACGCTTGGTTGGCAACCTACTTTATCTCACTGTCACTCGTCCAGACATTTCCTATGCTGTTCACCAGGTGAGTCAGTATCTGTCTGCTCCACGATCAACTCACTATGCTGCTGTTCTGCGCATACTTCGATACCTAAAGGGCACTCTCTTCCATGGTCTTTTCTACTCTGCTCAGTCTCCTCTTGTTCTCCGTGCATTTTCTGATGCTGATTGGGCAGGAGATCCCACTGATCGCAGGTCCACCACTGGCTATTGCTTTCTTCTTGGTTCTTCTCTGATTTCTTGGCGAAGTAAGAAACAAACTCATGTGGCCCGCTCCAGTACTGAAGCAGAATATCGTGCCCTTGCTGATACCACATCTAAGCTCCTTTGGCTACGGTGGCTTCTCAAAGACTTAGGTGTATCCACATCCTCTGCTACTCCTCTTTATTGTGACAACCAGAGTGCCATTCATATTGCTCACAATGATGTCTTCCATGAACGGACTAAACACATCGAGATTGATTGTCATTTTATCCGTTATCATCTTGTCCATGGTGCTCTCAAGCTGATCTCAGTTTCTTCTAAAGATCAACTTGCAGATATCTTCACCAAGTCACATCCTAAGGGACGTCTTCGCACTTTGGTTGACAACCTCAAGTTGGTCTCACATCCACCTTGAGTTTGAGGGGGGCTGTTAACGTGTATTAGGGTATGTGGGCTTTAGGCCCACCTTGTTTACTTGTATAGCACACTTACTTGTACTCCACACTCTACCTCCTATATAAAGGCACTTATGCATATTCTATTACTTGAGAAATACAATACAATCATTCAGTATTTCTAACATTTTTTTAAATAAAAAAAATCATTAAAAATCATTTTATTTATCTTAGGAGGAGCATAAAGCTATTCTTAAGAACAGAGAAGATGTCAATTCTGGACTCACGTGGAAGGAATACAAATCCATGACTTTTACACATAATGTGAGTAGATAGTACTCCCCCTCCTATTTTGGCCTTATACTCTTTCTTTTTAAATTTCCCGGAAAGGTTTCTTACCATCCAATGAATGGGAAAAAATAGGTTATCAATGAAGCACTAAGGCTTGGTAGTGTTGCTCCTGGGATTCTGAGAAGAACCATTTGAGACATCCAAATAAATGGTAAGTTCAAAATCAAAGTGGTTAATATGCTAACATAATTAATGGCTTTTTTTTTAGTTTAAAAAGTAAAACCTAACGAATGTTCAGTCATTAGTTTAAGAAGTTTTTTTAGAATTTTTTTATGAAAAAAATATTTATTTTTTGAAAAAAATTTTTTTTTTTTGACAACTTTTTATATTTTTCATAAAAATTCTATCAAAATTTTTCCGTAAATAGTTCACTAACAAATTCCCTAAAAGCGGTGTTAACTAAACCCTTGAAAAAATGGTAAGTATAAAATGTTTATGGAATTAAAAATTTCTCAAGTTACTATTATATCTTCAATTTGTCTTAGTATTAAATAATCTTCAATTATAGATTAGATGAGAACACTTTACATCTTACATTAATGCGAGACACGTTCATTAATTGTAGGGTATACAATTCCAAAAGGTTGGGCACTTATGGTGGTTCCTGCTGCCCTTCAATCCATGGCGTTGGCAGGTGGGGGTTGAATATATATATTCTTTTTTTTTTTTTTGGGTAAACTGGGTAATATATTAAAAAAAAACGAGCTAGGTGGTATTCACCACAATATTACAAGTGCGGTCCTGGGTCAAGCCCAACTTGTCCGAATGCAAAAGATTAACAATAAAAGGAGGAGGAGACTCAAACACAGTGAAGTCTTCCTCCATGTTTGTTCCAAACTTCGCAAGAGCATCCGCACACCGGTTCGCCTCTCTTTAGCAGTGAAGCAGCCGGACCTGGGGGATGTTCTTCATTAGGCTCCTGCAGTCATCAACAAGGGAAGAAAACTCCCCGTTAGTATGGGTGGTTTGAGATAATAGAGATATCACAACTGATGCGTCAACCTCCACTTGAACCGCCTCAAGCGATAATGCACAGCACCGGTATAACCCATCACGAACTGCCCAGAGTTCTGCAGCAAGACTTGAAGTAAGTCTGACTGCTCTGGCAAAACCCGAAATCCAGTTACCCTGCCAGTCACGTAGCAACCCACCACAACCAGCTAGTCCCAACGTCCCCTATACCGATCCATCCGTGTTCAATTTTGCCCAACTCACAGGAGGTTTCACCCACCTAACAGCGATGGTTGACGTTGATCGGGAGCTTCCATGATCCAGGACACAAAACCAAAACTCATAAACCTGTGCTTCCACAATTTTGAATAAGTCCCGAGAGGTGTGAGAGGTTTGAAATAACCTTTTATTCCTGGTAAGCCATAGTTGCCAAATGCCAAACAGAAAGAACTGTGCCCAGGGGTAGATTTTTCCTTTTGCAAGAACATTACATCGGGCATTCACTCTAATCCAGTCCATAACTTCCATTCCTGCAGTGTGGATCATTTCATCAGGCCAATTAGACTCAGCCCAGAACACTTGAGCTGCTGTGCAGTCCCTTAGAACATGGCCAATGGTTTCGAGGTTGTCATGGCACAAATCACAAAAGGGTGGTATCTGAATGCCTCTCTGGGCTAGTACATTCTTGACTGGTATGCTATTGTGATAGCACTTCCAAAGAAACATCTAGATTTTTTGCAAGGTTTGTGACTTCCAAATCCAGGAACCCAGAAACCCATTATCACTAATATTAGCACCACAAGCAATAAGGTAGGCACTCTTGGAATCAAACTCCCCTCTCGGGCTAGCAATCCAGGTTAGATGGTCTTGGCTGGTTGAAGCTGTCCTAATAGGTGTAGCCTTAATGGACTGGCTAAGGTTGGGAGAAAAAACAAAGGACAGCTTGTGCAGCTCCCATATGCCATTTGTATGAATATTACAAACCCAGAAGTCAGCCTTTCCCTTCTGAAGTGGGCCCTCAATGCATTTCCTTACTGTGCCCATGTTCAACCACTTATCCTCCCAAAAAGACAATTGGCTGTTATTGCCAATGGACCATTTTGAACCCTGTTCACAGATAGGTGCACCCTGTAGAATTGCCTTCCAGGATCGAGACTTAGGGGCCTTACTCTCAATTGACCTCCTTCTATATTTGAATTTCAGCACTCTAGACCAAAGCTCATCACTTTCTTCCTTCATTCTCCAGCAAAGTTTGGCTGCCAGGGTGGTATTTCTCTCCTTAGCAGTATGCAAACCCAACCCCCCTCTATTTTTTGGCTTAGTAACTTTATTCCATCCTACCATATTGAGTTTTTTCTTCTCAACAGTTGACCCCCAAAGGAAATTCCTGCAAACCTTATCCAAGCTAGTATGAATTCTACTTGGTAAGATACACCCTTGCATAGTGTAGGAAGAAATGGTAGATAGCACAGCTTTTGTAAGAGTTAATCTACCAGCCATGGAGAGCAGATTTGCTTTCCACCCCTGAAGTTTGTTATGCACTCTTTCCAAAACGAAATCAAAATCCCGAGAGGAGGATCCCTTATGTTGGATGGGAAATCCAAGATATTTTCCCAAGTTAGGAGTTGATCTGAAACCGAGAGTATCACAAAAGGAGTCACGGTTCTCCTGACCAACATTAGGCGAGAAGAAGACCTTCGACTTTGTCATGTTGACTTTTTGACCCGATAACTCACAAAATGTATCAAGAGTGTCACGGATGCTCTAACAATTCTTCAAATCTGCTTTGGTAAATAGTACCAGGTCATCCGCAAAGAAGAGATGCGAGAATGATGGCCCACTTTGGGAGGATTTGATCGGGTTCCAAAGATGGGAAGAGCATTGATCGGCAATCAAAAACCCCAACACCTCCATGCATAGGATAAATAGATAAGGCGATAACGGGTCGCCTTGTCTGATTCCTCTTGATAGGAGGAAAGGATCAAGTTGCCCACCATTAAATAAAACTGAAATAGAAGAGCCCGAGATGCAGCTCATTATGAGTTTAACAGTGTCCTGTGGGAGGTTGTAGAGATTAAGCACATCCCGGATAAAATGCCACTCCAGTCTGTCATAGGCTTTCTCAAGGTCTATTTTTATAGCCATATACTCCTGGCTACCCTTCTTTGTGCTCATGGTGTGAATGAGTTCTTGCACAATGATCATATTATCAAGCCCTTTTCTACCCGGAACAAAGGCTGTCTGCAAGGGAGAGACCATCTTATCCAGGAGGGGTCTAATTCTCTGGACTATGATTTTAGTCACAATCTTATAAATAATGTTGCAAAGGCTAATTGGTCGAAATAAGCTAAGGCAATCAGCACCAGTACATTTAGGTATAAGGGTGATCAAGGTTTGATTGAGATTGCATGGCATGATCCCTGAGCTAAAAATTGAGCAAACCTCCTTCACCACTACCTCCTGCACAACATTCCAATTTCTCTGGTAGAAACCCACATGTATTCCGTCATGGCCAGGAGCCTTGAACGGCTTCATGCTCCACAGCCCATCTTTGACTTCCTTAGCTGTGATAGGGCAATTAAGCAGCTCGCCTTCCTCTCTCGACAATCTATTGGACCAGCTAGAGACATTCCAAATAGAGATGGGAGCACAATCCTTGCTTGTAGTGAACAAGGAAATGTAACCCTCTCTAATAGTTGCTGCAATAGCCTCCTCATTGTATATCGCATTCCACGAATTGTCCTTGAAGCAAAAAATCCTATTTCTTTTCCTTCTGATCAGAGCTGAGGTATGGAAGAAGTTGGTATTTCTATCACCCTGAATAAGCTAGTTGTACCTAGATTTCACTGACCAAAAATCATCTTCTTGCTGATTTATAACCCAATACTCCTCCCTCAAAACTCTCTCCAAAGCTAAAAGATGGGCATTAGGCCCATAGGCCAGGGCTTTTTGTATGCTTGCCAGCCGAGCCTCCACCCTCCTTTTCCTATGGAAAATATTCCCAAAGGTCTCCTTATTCCACAAAATAATTGCCTCAGTAAATTTTGAGAGGTTTGTGTTGAGGCTGAGCTCACTAGCCCAGTTCTAAGTAAGCACATTCTCAAAAAGGGGGTGAGACATCTAGACTGGCTGGAACCTAAAAGGTCTGGTCAACCTAAGTGAAGTGGGCTTATCAAGGCTGAGGAGAATGGGGCAATGATCTGAATGCACCCTTGTGAGATGCGTAACTAATGCTTCCGGATAGAGCTCAGTCCACTCCTGGTTAGCAAAGGCTCTGTCCAGACGTTCTTGGATGAAGTACCCAATATCCTGCTTATTTATCCAAGTGTATTTTGGCCCCTGGAACCCCAGATCAATTAAATTGCACACATCTAAACAGTCCTTAAAAATCTGAGCTCTTCTCATGTTTATTGGGTTGCCACCACACTTATCAGCACTAGATAACATCTCATTAAAATCACCTAACATAGTCCAGGCTAAATTATGCATCCCAGCAACTTTTTCTAAATTCTCCCAAAGTAATTTTCGTTCAGCAAATCTAGGGCTAGCATAAATACAGGAAAGAATCCAGGAAAAGTTTGAGGAAAGTACCTTAACGATGACGTGAATTTCCTGTTCAGTCTTCGCCAACTGCGTGACTTCCACAACTTCAGAATTCCAGAGTAGCCAGAGACCTCCAGCATACCCAATAGTATCCGTGTGTATGGCTCTGTCAAAAGGGAGTCTATCAGTGATGTCTTTTGCCCTCTGGCCGCCAATGCGGGTCTCCGTCACAATTACAATTGAAGGATTAAACTTGCTCATCAGACTATCCATGGTTTTTCTAAAACGGGGGTTTTGGGCCCCTCTGCAATTCCAGCAAAAAATAATATTCATGGTCATTGGCTGGATAATGGGTGGGTCCCTACTAATCTGAAAGCGATTCCTGGATTGGTTCAGCAGTTCCCAACCTAGCTCCCTTAACTTGGACTTCGATACCTCCTTGTTCTTCGTAATGCATATCGCATGCTCCAGAATCCCCATTAGCTGTTCCCTTGAGTTAATCAGAAGATTTATCTGTTGGTAGCTCCCACAAATCTGAATCAACTTGATTGCTTCCAAAGACCCCATTAAACTTAATGCTGATGGACCGTCCACCGCTATTTTCCTTATTTGGACCTCCTCCAACGGGTTTGATTCGGGTAAGAGAAGATCCAGTGAAGTTGGCGATAGTGCTCTCCACCCCAATATTTTCCCTTCTGCAGTTGTTGGAACGTCCGTTGGAAATCTCCACCAAGGGTTGTCCCATTCTAGCCACGCCGGGTCGGTCAATGGAATGAATTCTGATGGAATTACCTAAATATTTTTTATTATATTTTGCTAATCTTTCTTTTTATTATGAATTAAAGGACATCTCAGCAAACGTCACAGCAAAAAAATTCATACCATTCGGGGCAGGCATGACTTCATGTGCAGGGGCCGACTTCAACAAGGTTCTAATGGCTGTTTTCCTTCATGTCTTGTTCACTAAATACAGGTACGTACTTGCATATGTATGTAACACATATATAGATCATATATGTAGAACAAAACTGTTTTTTTTTTTTTTTTTTTTTTTTTTTTTTAATACTGTGTTTGAATTATGATTAGGTGGACAACAATCAAGGGTGGTGAGGTGATTCGCTCTCCTACTTTAGGATTTGGTGATGGTTTTTACATTCAAGTTTCAGCAAAGCATGGATGATGATGGAAATTAATATATACTCGATCAAGTGAATCGCAGAGTATCACGACCATATTCTGAAATCTGGACGTTATATTATGAAATAAATAAATAAAAACTATCCCTAGTCCTAGAAAATCACAGTTTTCAAATATATGTTAATAAATTTGATGATTGTCATCCTTTGTCGTTTGGTTACTTTGGTAGATATGATCTCTCTGTAAGACAACTGGTGCCGTATGGAACAACCAAACCATCTACGTGTTGAGTACAGAAAAAAAATAAGGTTGTTATATAAGTCTTTCAATTACAATAAATAAAAAGTCGCTTTTAGTATTATAAAATCTCTCTCTCTCTCTCTCTCTCTGCAGTCTGCACACGCTTGAATGTATGTTAAACCATATATTGCCTTTATTTTTGGTAAAGAAGGTGTGCGGCTAGTAAATTCGCGGCCCAGGCCCATTCTGCATGGGGGCCCAGGGGCTAGGGCCCACGCCGAGGAGAGCCATTGCCGAGGACAACCTCCTACTCAGCACCTCACGAAATGCCTGAAGAAGGGGGGAAACTGAGTTCAGGGGCAGGGTAAGGGAAAAAACTACCAACATCATAATATCAAGCCCTGTATCTGACAAGTCCATACTCTAGACCATACCCTTTAACCTTCCCAGCGACCCCAAACCATACGGAAGTATGGGTTGACAGGACAGGTCTGCACCCCCAAAAAAGGGGGAGACTTACACGTGAACTTGAAGGAAGAGAAGAGACACGGATATAAAAGGAAGAACTCACCAGAAGGATGGGGGATCTCTCTCTCTCTGGAAAAAGAGGAGAGAGGGAGGGACACAAGGATCCTTGGACAGCGTCCGAGGACAAAAGTCCTACAACCCGTTCCAATGGAGGGCTTAGCTAGTCAAGCAAGGCTCGCCCGTACCAGAATTTCCATGGATGCCACGATCAAATCGACCACCTGTGCCCAATGTCATGCCATTCGAGTCCACTCTCTACAAATCATATTGTTGGGGTCCATTGTACACGAGCCCAACGTTACCCGGTTGGGCCGTTAAATAATTCGTGCCCCTACAATTGGCGCCGTCTATGGGAATGGCTTGCGCGTTGGCTCAGGCGGCGGTGGAGTTAAGCTTTTGTCGAGCAAGGGTCTATGAGGATGCCTTTATGACCGGCGACACATTGTTGTTGTTCCAACATAAGTTCCCACCAGGGGCTACGCCTCGCAGTGCCAATGGCATGGGCAAGTCTAGGGGCTTCAAACATCAAGCTAGCTTCCCCCACCTTGTTCGAGGAGCTAACCTTCGGAAAATAAATAAATACAGAAAAAATACGAGTGTTGGACAGAACCAAAGCCTTGCATGGTCCTCGGACTCAAGCCTCTGGGGAAACCAACTACTTACAAGAACAAAAAATACAAGTTTTGGACAGAACCAAGGCCTTGCATGGTCCTCGGACTCAAGCCTCTGGGGAAACCAACTACTTACAAGAACAAAAAATACAAGTTTTGGACATAACCAAGGCCTTGCATGGTCCTCGGACTCAAGCCTCTGGGGAAACCAACTACTTACAAGAAACAATACAAGTTTTGGACAGAACCAAGGCCTTGCATGGTCCTCGGACTCAAGCCTCTGGGGAAACCAACTACTTACAAGAACAAAAAATACAAGTTTTGGACAAAACCAAAGCCTTGCATGGTCCTCAGACTCAAGCCTCTGGGGAAACCAACTACTTACAAGAAACAATACAAGTTTTGGACAGAACCAAGGCCTTGCATGGTCCTCGGACTCAATCCTCTGGGGAAACCAACTACTTACAAGAACAAAAAATACAAGTTTTGGACATAACCAAGGCCTTGCATGGTCCTCGGACTCAAGCCTCTGGGGAAACCAACTACTTACAAGAAACAATACAAGTTTTGGACAGAACCAAGGCCTTGCATGGTCCTCGGACTCAAGCCTCTGGGGAAACCAACTACTTACAAGAACAAAAAATACAAGTTTTGGACAAAACCAAGGCCTTGCATGGTCCTCGGACTCAAGCCTCTGGGGAAACCAACTACTTACAAGAAACAATACAAGTTTTGGACAGAACCAAGGCCTTGCATGGTCCTCGGACTCAAGCCTCTGGGGAAACCAACTACTTACAAGAAACAATACAAGTTTTGGACAGAACCAAGGCCTTGCATGGTCCTCGGACTCAAGCCTCTGGGGAAACCAACTACTTACAAGAAACAATACAAGTTTTGGACAGAACCAAGGCCTTGCATGGTCTTCGGACTCAAGCCTCTGGGGAAACCAACTACTTACAAGAACAAAAAATACAAGTTTTGGACAGAACCAAGGCCTTGTATGGTCCTCGGACTCAAGCCTCTGGGGAAACCAACTACTTACAGAAAAAATACAAGTTTTGGACAGAACCAAGGCCTTGTATGGTCCTCGGACTCAAGCCTCTGGGGGAAACCAACTACTTACAGAAAAAATACGAGTTTTGGACAGAACCAAGGCCTTGCATGGTCCTCGGACTCAAGCCTATAGGGAAGCCAAGTACTTAAAGGAAAAATTACATTACATGGACCTTAGAATCTATCCGAGGAGAACTCTCCATTAATAATTGGGTTAATTCCTAAACTGTATGGATTCTCAAGTCTGCTCTCGGATCCTCAGCACCAAAGGGATTGATGCAATATAGAGCAATATGTTGCCAAAAACACAATCGGAGTCCCCTACTGCTCGGTCACCCCCTCGGATGAATTATATAGAGTTTATCGTTCTCGGACGGTATTCTCGCACTTATTATAGAATATTCAGCTGCTATCTTGGTTAGTTTCCTAAGTTTAACTTACTATGAATTATCATTATTATGCCTGATAATGTCGGTAAATTAGAATTAGTTGGATTATGTTTCAAGGTTTCCTGCTCTAAGTATCATTGAAGAAAAACACACACGGAGCACACCCATTCACATAGTAGTGTTTCCAAAAAAGAAAAGTATTCAAAACAAGCAAATAAATTTCCCTTTTTATTAAAACAAAAAATAGTACAGCGTACAATGAAAAGCTGGAATCAGCTTATGTTAAAGCTAACTACATAATCGAAAAGAAAGATACAAGAGAATAAGATAAAGCCGAGGAGGTAGTACAGAAGAGAGGTTGGCTGCTAAAGCTAACTACATAATCGAAAAGAAAGATACAAGAGAATAAGATAATGCCGAGGAGGTAGTACAGAGGAGAGGTTGGCTGCTGCTTCAAGACTTTGTTCTTCCTCAATACTTTTACATGCCCATAACTCAGGCAGCAAAAGAAGCCAGCGTGAGGCCTGCACCGTTGAAGAAAAGGTGCAGAGAGAGCCCAGCTTCAGGCTAGCGCAGCTGAAGAAAAGGTGCAGGGAACCCAACTTGAGGCCCACACCGTTGAAGGAAAGGTGCAGGGAGCCGGAAGTTGAAGAGCCTACACAAAATTTGCCTGTGATAAGGCAGATGGCGGAAAACTTTACTTCTGATGCACCAAGAATCTGGTGCGACCAGTACCTGCTTCGGATTTTGACTAAAAGAAGGAGAAACCCCATTTCTCCCTTTGTCTAGACGGGGTATTTTCTTGAATCTGTGCCCCCCATGCCCAGACCACGCTACCTTGAATCTCATAAGGACCCGGCGTCGCTGTGGCGGAGGGAGTTCCTTCACCCCAACCCGCGCCTCAAACATATTACACTAAGGGAGGATAATACCAGATATGGAAGTTGTGATTATGGCTGAAGGATTGTGGTTTGGGAGGAAACTGAAGGATTTGTGTGTAAGTGGAGCAACCTCCTACCCTATTTATTTAAAAGACAAGGAGGTGGCATTTAATTCGCGCAAAGTCCCAAGGAACGCTACAGAAAAAATGGTTCCGACTCAATTCCCAACGCCACCTGCAACCATAAGATTAAAAGATTCTCGTGAAGGCGCATCTCGAACACTGGAACGTCAAAGACTAAAGGAACGCCTCTTAATCCGGAGCATCTCTTATGCAAATGGAGAAAGCCCAAACATCAAAAAGTACATAATCTGAGTGAGTCGTGATGTGGGCCCAGCATTATCAAAATCCTCATCCCCAACTAAAAGTCAGGCAGCAGGATTTTGAGGGGCTATTGTGGGGCTAGTAAATTCGCGACCCAGGCCCATTCTGCATGGGGGCCCAGGGGCTAGGGCCCACGCCGAGGAGAGCCATTGTCAAGGACAACCTCCTACTCGGCACCTCACGAAATGCCTGAAGAAGGGGGGAAACTGAGTTCAGGGGCAGGGTAAGGGAAAAAACTACCAACATCATAATATCAAGCCCTGTATCTGACAAGTCCATGCTCTAGACCATACCCTTTAACCTTCCCAGCGACCCCAAACCATACGGAAGTATGGGTTGACAGGACAGGTCTGCACCCCCAAAAAAGGGGGAGACTTACACGTGAACTTGAAGGAAGAGAAGAGACACGGATATAAAAGGAAGAACTCACCAGAAGGATGGGGGATCTCTCTCTCTCTGGAAAAAGAGGAGAGAGGGAGGGACACAAGGATCCTTGGATAGCGTCCGAGGACAAAAGTCCTACAACCCGTTCCAATGGAGGGCTTAGCTAGTCAAGCAAGGCTCGCCCGTACCAGAATTTCCATGGATGCCACGATCAAATCGACCACCTGTGCCCAATGTCATGCCATTCGAGCCCACTCTCTACAAATCATATTGTTGGGGTCCATTGTACACGAGCCCAACGTTATCCGGTTGGGCCGTTAAATAATTCGTGCCCCTACAGAAGGAATCATAGTAAGCATTAAAGTGTACTTAATTTCTCGAACAGGGATCCCTATGTTAAACCATACTTAGGGTTTAATGAAAAAATAATAATAATCTGTTCATAGTTTTGTTGTTATAAAATTTATTAAGAAATAATACACCCCAGTAATTCATATTTCAAAAGTGAATAATGCTAAAGATATAAATTATTTTACAAAGTTTTTTACAAATTGCTGATACAGTGAGTGATTATTGGTAAATAAAAAGATGATATTAATGGTAAATCTAAATGAAAACTAATAAGAAGTTGGTCACATTATATACAGGTAATGTCATACACAAGCAATGTTAATAATAATAATTGTACGTGCTTTTCCAGATAAAACTAATAATAATTGTACATGCTTTTTGTGGTTTCACTTTCACCCCAGTGAACTCGCACTTTGTTTCTACCAGTTCTAGCAAAAATACTTCTTCTCAGACTTTGGCCAAGGCCTTATAAGTCCTATATAGGATGGTCGATGGGGAAATATAGGGGAAAAAGGCAGATTAAGATGATTAATTTGGATACTTTTTTTTTTTTTTTTAAACAATGTTACAAATCATTTAGCTTTTCCGTACTTTAGATAAGACTTGAATAGTATAGCATATAACTTAGTAATTCCTTGAATTGTCACAGCAGGGAGCAGTGGCGACGCCACGTTCATTTCAGGGTGTTCCTGAGAACACCCTGAACTGAAAAAATAAATAAATAAAATAATAATAATAATAATAATAATAATAATAATAAATAAAAATTATATATAATAATTAAAAACTTTTTATTTGTTTATCCTTTAAAAAAAATTTAGGAACACCCTAAAAATTTTTTTTATTTGTTCTACTTCCAAGCAAAAAAAAAAAAAAAAAAAAAAGAAAGCCAAAAAAAAAATTTTGAAATAAAAAAAAAAATTGTAACAGAGCACACGGCAAGCCCACAGATTCTCAAAAAAAAAAAAAAAAACGGATGGCAAGCCCAACATCAAGCCCACGGCAAGCCAACAAATGGTAGCAAACCCAATAACCCACGGATTCTAAAATAAAAAAATAAAAATAAAAAATAAAATAAAATAAAAAACCTTACCTAATATACTAAAATTAGATCGGGCCTCAAACACTTCACACTTCACAGACGCAAAAATTTCACAAACGCAACAACCAACCAAGGGAGTTAATTCTGTAGCGTACCGGTCGGTACAGCCGGAATTTTTCGTGCCGGTGGTTGGACCGGTACAGAAACTAGGCTGATTCATACCGTCCTAAATACCGGGGTGTTTCGGCCTGTATCGGCTATTTCAGCAGATTCCAGTGCTTTTCGTCAGTAACTTCATTCCAAACCAGTACAAATTGAAATGGGTTTCTAGAAATTTTATGCTACGCCACTGTTAAACCTTCATTCACTGGTGAGATATTGCCAGAGGTTGAGGCTTGAGCTCGTCATCATTGCGTCATAGCTTCTTCATTTTTCTTCTCTCCATCACTGTCTCTCTTTTTCTTTCAGCATTTCTTCTAGTCTGGGTTTCTAAAGAGAATGTTAACATAGAAACTCAAAATGACTTCTTCACTATTTCACTCCTAGTCCTACCTACTTTTGATTCTCCCAAGTGGTTTGCCTGCCACTTCTTTACTTTTTATTTTTTAATTTCATAGAAAACCGTCTAGAGTTATTTTCATTTAGATTTTTAATTTTTTTTACCACTCCTATTTAGTTTTAATTTTTTATTGGATAGTAAAATGGGCTAGAAGTTAGCTTAAAATAATTTGAACATGCATAAAAAAGAGTAAAAATTTTAAGTATAATTGGCTTTATATTGGCTCTAGTCTTGTGATTGGGCCATGGGACAGTGGGGCTTGTCTATTGAATTGGGGGATGAATGGGGGCATGGGGCCGGGGTAAATGCACATGAGTATGTGGCTGTGTGCTAGTGCAACAGTGCAACTAATAATTAATAAACAATCATTTAATTAACCAATAATTAATTGGAGGAAGCAACTAATAAACAATAATTAATAATTTAATTAACCAATACATTATAAAAGACAAACAAATTAAATTATGTTACTATGTTAGGCTAAACAACAATTAATAATTTTATAATTAATGAAACAACAATATAACAAATTATAGTTTATAAAAGACAAACAAATTAATGAAACAACTAAACAACAATAATTAATAATTTTATTAATATTATTGTTTATTCTTTTGCTAGAATTATGGACAAATATTTGATAAGAAAACCACATGTCCAAAAAAAAAATTCCTAGGAAAAATTTTTAGGAACACCGTAGGAAAAATTTCTAGAGTCGCCACTGGCAGGGAGAGGGAAGAAGATAGCTACTATATTTTTGTCGAATCCTTTTTTCCCGAAAAGAAGGAAGAAAGTTTTAAAGAAACTGACAGTGGAATTAATTCACTATTTTTTCTTTTGAGGATACTAAGTATTTTAACACACACTAAATATTTCCTAGATGGTTGTCATTCAAATGGAAACACGAATTTTATTTAATTAGGAAGCAGCAATATATTGGAGTCAAATATTTGGACTCTTCTTTCTCAAAATATAAATATATATATATATATATATATATATATATATATATATATATATATATATATTTATATATATTTGGACTCTAGGACTTGGGACTTAATTGCAGGCCTCTTGGTCAACATGTATTTTTTTTTTTTTTTTTTTTTTTTTTTTGAGAAGAATATGACATACCTAAGCAACAAAGAAAATACGATCACCCTTTTGGCCTTTAGTCTATTTCTTTAATTAAAAAGAATTAATAAAAAAAATGGAATTAAGTGGAAAAAATGTCTCGTGTTTTGTCCAAGGATGAATTAATTGTTGAGTCTCCTGTGGCTCTAGAGTCAAACAACTAAAATCAATAGTCAAAAACTACTTTCAGTACTGCATCTGGATATGGTAAAGTCCAAAATGCATTTTGAAAAAAAAAAAAAAAGGCTTTTTACTCTTTTTTTTTTTTTTTTTTTAACGACAGAGTACTTAAAGTGTGTTTATACTAAAGTAAGTAAAAAATCTTTCAATTGAATTAATAAAATTTTCAAAAACATAAATGATCTAAAACTTGGAGGAATAAGTTAGGCTCTAAATATATTTAAAGTTATTTTGCTTTAACCCATTATGTGGCAACTAAAGAGATATTTCATGTGTAATTTTAGTGATAAGATTTTTTTAATGAGTCAATGAATTGTTAATCGCCACATAACAGGTTGAAATAGATAGATTCAAACATATTTAGTGTCAAACTTTATCAAATATTTAACAGATATAAGAGTACATTTTACAATAAAAAATAAAATTGCGAAAAATAAGGTTGTCTCTATAACTATTAGACCAATTATTTTATTTAAGAGCATCATTGGACTAATTTCAATATTTGGGAAGGTCAACTCTTATTTTTGTAGACTAAATTTTGAAAACATTAAAATAATTATATATTTTTTAAAAAATTCAAAATTTGGCTCCCCACCCTTATACATAGCTACGCCCCGGCATGTTGGATCAAATCTAAACCAAACTAACCCGATTGAAATCAAATCTAAAATTACAACCCGTTTACAAATTATCTTTGGTTTTTGTTTCATAAACGACAACGGCACGGGAGACACAAACGCAAGACGGCGTGAGAGAGAGATTGATTGGTTGTGATTTTAGATGTCTTGCTATGCAAATAAAGATTTATATTATATGCCTATCCTTCGTTAGAAAACGAAAAAAGTTTATATGCCGGTTGTGCTTCCATCAAATCCTGTCCTTCCATCGAATCCTATATGGACATATGTCCCAACTCGTCTAATTTGTGTCGAGGTTAGGTATATTATCTATCCCCATATCCTAATTATGGTTTATCTATATTCTATATTATAATTTTAAAATTTTTCTTTTTGTGTACAATAGAATAAACTTAGGTTCATTGACCATTATGCACATGATGAATCTAAGGGCTTGTTTGGATGGAGGGGAGAAGAGGGGGAGTGGAGTGAAGTGGAGTATAATAAAGTTGGCTAAAAATAGACTAATTTTGAGATAAATCTACTCTACTCCCCCTCAATCCAAACAGACCATAAGTCTTCTAGCCCACCATTTGATTTCAGAGTTCGTCTCTCTCTCTCTCTTCGTCATGTTTTTGTGAAACAAAATTCAGATTTAATGTATGGGATTTAATTTGTAAACGGGTTGTGATTTCAAATTTGATTTCAACCTTTGGTTTAGATTTGATCTAATGTGGAAATTAGTTATTGTAATTTTTTAATTAATAAAATGCCACATCATTAAAAAATATCAAGTCATTATTTTGTTAGCCACGTAAGTAACACCACTAACAACTGTTAGTAAAAGGATTAATACAACTCATTTTTTAAACTTGAGAGACTAATTATGCTCAGTTGAAATTTGAGGAACCAATTATGCTCTAAGGAACCAACATCGTAGTTTTGCCTAATTTTTTTTAATATTTTTTGTGCTAAAATAAAGTTTAGATAGTTTTAGGCTTCTAGCACACTGAATGCTCTTTAAAATGTATGCAAATTACTTGGGAGTGTGAACATATCCCGACTACGCATAGTAAATTCACTGTAGAAAATTCAGTGACTTTGAAACTTGTGACACAAGTCAGCAACCCAACAACTCGGCTGCCTTTTGGATCAGTCAAAATTATTTGGAACTTTCCCCAAAAGAAGAGATTTTCTAGAGCTGATTAAGATAACCAAGAAAATTTGTCCCTCTTTATTACGAACTTTCAATCTTAAAATACGGTTTTATGCAGGTCCTTGTTCTTATCTGTCCTTTTTTAGAATGGTTATTTTCAATGCAGGTCTTTGTTCTTATCTGTCCTAAACCAATGCGCTTAGGGCATTCTTTAAAATTTTCATTTTTAGAAATAACTAATTTAAAGGCACATGCTCTTGCACATATAAATCACTATTAGATAAAAAAGTGACTAATATTTTTATATGTGCAAGAGCAAAAAATATTCTTAGTCACTTTTTATATGTGCTAAGTTTAAAATTAGTCACTTTTTTATTTTTCTATTAAAAAATATTCTAAAATGATTTATTTACGTAAAATCCATCTTTCTGTTACAACATTCTAAACTGCTGCAATTTAGAAACAGAGCCTAAGGGCATCCCTAAGTTGATCCCGGGAAAAGACCCCACCTTACTACATAATAAATCAGCCAAAAATGCAGCATTGCCCACCATGACCAGCCCACTCTTTCTCAAATTCACCCATAACCCTGTCACTACCCCAAAGCACATAAAAACAAGGCAAATATGTAGCCAATTCTCAGTGGAAGCCTCTCAAGATAATATCATGCCATCTACAAATAACAAATGTGAAATGCTCATCTCTTCTGTAGAAAAGTTTAGCGTGTGCAACTGTGCCAACCTCTAATAGAGATAAAGAACTCAAAATTTTTAAGCCAAATAATTGCTCTTACTATTCAATATTTGTTTTGATTGTTGTGTGTTGAAGTCAGTCCATTGAAGGAACAAGATTGATGTTGATCCACTAGTTGCCTGCGAGAGGCAATGTGCCACTTGAGCTATGTCTACTTACAATTCCACATGGAGAAACAAAGGAAGGAAGAAATAATTGAAATCTCCATTGTCTTCAGCAAAAAATTGTTAATCTACGTTGGCTATTCACATTTCCATCGTGCCTTTTGAGGACAAACTCTTTTCACATACATTAATTAGCAATAAAGCAAGAGTACATGACTGACTTGAATGATATAAAAGGAATTCAATAGCTTTGAAAAGATAGCTTATTATGACAAAAAATAAAAAAACAGAACTCTTACTCTAAACACATTCAACTTACTAAGAGCTTGTGTATACTGTTGTTCAAGGCTGCAGAGTAAGTCCACCCAGAATCATGTGAAAGATATGCCTCTTGAATCTTCACCAAAAAGACCATCTTTTAGCAGTTGAACCTCCAACAGGCTCATCTTTAATTTTATTCTCCATTCCCTGTTTCAAAGACTCCAGCCTTCTCCTACAGAGGATCCAATAAAGGTAAATAACTACAATATGAAGATACAAGTTTAGAAATGCATAAAATTAAACAGTTGATAGATCAAGGAATAGGGAAACTCTTAAGGAAAAAAATTTTACTTTTGCAACTCGGCAATGAATGCAAGGATGTCTCATCGAAAGCATTCAACAAGATATATGGTATGGGTGCCAGAGACTAATTCATTTGCTACTGCATTGTGACATTGCATATGAATTGTGGAGTTCAATCTTTTCTGCACTTGGGGTCCATTGTATAATGTTCAAGAATATTGTCGAGCTACTCTCAGTTTACACACACACACACACATAAGGAAATTTTTTTAATAGAGAGACTACTTCGCAAAAAGACACGTAGTCTAAAAAATTTATATATATATATATAGACACACACACATACACATATAAGGAAATTTTATTAAAGAGAGACTACTTAGCAAAAAGACACGCAGTCTAAAAAATTACTTTCAGTTTGGACGAATCAGTTTGGTAGCATTCTTCCTTTGTTTAGAACCAAACCCCTTTATGCCTATGTGGTCCTTGTGGAGGGAGAGGAATCACCATACATTCAAGGGTGTGGAAGTATTGGTCATCTAGTTGAAAGTGTCATTTATAAGATTATTGTTTGGATGGTCCCCTTGTTTTGGGCTCTAGTGAGATACACTCTATTGTAGATTTCATTGAATTCCCTCTCCCTTGTAGATTGTAACTTTCTTCATATTAATTCTTTAGGAGTACTTTATGTAAATATCCTGTGCACATGAGGTAGTTCCTCTTCAAATTGATTACTTATTATAAAAATAAAAATAAAAATGCCAATTTTATTCTACTTTATCAACTACTTGGTTTTGGGGTTTTCCATGGATCCTTTATCAACTGATTGAGGTGGGCTACATGTATCTTTTTGTGATAATCTCTTTTCTACAGTAATAAATATATTCATCCACTTTCCATTATCATCTCCTTCTTCACCAACTCCACCATGCTATTTTTGGCCCCCTTTATCTCTTCAATCCTTCAACTTAAGTCATATTACTCACTCATTAGTACAACAATCAGTAGCCATTGCTCCATGGGTAAACCATTTTAGGTGATTCTCCTAGCCTTTTCCTCACCAGGTTTACCCCATCCTTGAACGGAGATCTTCATACCTTAAATCTTATATAACTCTTAATTTGTTAGGACAAATCAAACAAGTGACTACCACTATAATGGTTGGTAGTACGTCACACAAAAGCACTAAGAGCTAACAAAAGATGCATTCATGCACACTCCATGAAAACATTATGATGTGCATTTTAAACATTACTTGGTATCTGTGAGGCGACCATGCAAGCTCCATCTCTGGCGAAATCCTTCCATGCCTTCAATTCCACTAGCAAGAATCAAGCGCCTATAAATGTATAATCAATGATATATTAGAGTGACTTTCAAAGATGATACAAGATTCAACATTATGTAACCATACTAGTTATAAGGAAAGCAAAGTTTGTAGAAATATGGTTCAATAGGATGCAGGGAATGCCAAAAAGGCTTCCGGAAGGATATGTAATTAAAAGAATAAAGCTTAGGTAGATCATATGATTGGCAACTTTCTCAACTTATGTTACTTTTAGGGCATTATCTTTCTACAAAGCAAGTCAAAAGCTTGGTAAAAGATAAGTTTGAGTTGACAGCCATTGTAAAACTCTTGGTCAAAATCAAATTAATCACCAGAAGTTCTCATCATGATAAAATCAAAATATATATAACGGTAAAAGGGGTATGCGTAGTTGACCCCACAAACATGCAATTGACCCTGAAATATAATTATAGAATAGCAGTAGGTGCAGCACGTGACTCAACTACCCCCTATGGTCATATCACTGGCTATAATCCAATCAATATGTGCAAAAAAGCTGATCTTGGTGAACTCATATTGTTTGAGGCATATAGAGATAACACTCCGGTAACATGGATATCAATGATAAGCCTCAGGATTAAAAGATGCCTTCTGGATTTTATTTTATTTTTTAAATAACTTCAAAGATGCATTTTGCATGCATCTACATACACTTAGCACACATCAAGGAGCGTCATATCTAGTTCACCTCATTTCAATCAATTTTATTACTTATAAACAAAAAATAAAATATCTACTACATTTCGATTCACCATCATGCGAGGGTAAAGATTTTTTTTGCACTGGGCCCAAAACGTTCAAACTTACCATCAAGGAAGGGGATCAAGCATTCACATTAAAGATTTCTCAAAGAAGGAAATCTTTCCTACGTTCTATCTTCATTGGATGAGAAAACGCTAATTGGCTTCTAGCAACATTAGTTGACATAACAGTGGCGGATCAGAATAAAGATTTTATTACGAAAAAGAGAGGAGGGGACAAAGTGTTCATGGCACTAAGAGATACTAATGCATATAGATAGTTTGGGCTTCATATAGATAGTTTGGGCTTTTCTGTTTGCCAAGCAAATGGCGAGTCAGAGATCTCTTACTTACTTTTTGCGGATGTTACACTTATTTCCTGTAAGGCTCAGTCAGACCAATTATTATATCTAAGATGTGTATTGTTATGCTTTGTAGCTATATTGAGGTTGAAGGTAAACCTGGCCAAATCCAAGCAGGTACTGGTTGGAGAGCTGAGGAATGTGGAGGAACTGATGACGTTTCTTGGCTGTAAGGTGTTTTTTTTCCCAGCTACTTATTTAGGACTTCCTCTAGGAGCACAATTTGAGTTAAGGAGTATCTGGGATGGAGTGTTGAAGAGGCTGGGAAAAAATCCTCAAGGTGGAAGAGAATATATCTTTCTAAGGGACAAAGACTAACTCTCGTTAAGAGTACATTGTCTAGCTTCAAACACATTATCCCTCCTTATTTCCTAAGCCAGTTAGTGTGGAAAATATAATGGAAAAGCTCCAATGTCACTTTTTGTGCCGTGGTATGGAAGAGGAGCACAAATTCCATCTTGTGAAATGGAATACTTATCATAATCCTTTGCTTTAGGGGGTATGAGGATCAGGAAGTTATTGGGTTTTTCTTTATGATGGTTAGAAATACTTACATACTAAATATGCTACCCCTGTAGCATAAACCCAGGCCCTCCCCCTGCTCCCCCAAGCACTTGGTACTTGGGGAGGTACCAACTCGCGCAAATGGTGCATTGGTTGGTTTTTAATCAAACACTACTGAGGAAATGGTTGTGGAGGTATATGGAGGAGAGGGATAGTGTCTTTGGAGTAGAATAATTAATTATAAGTATGGAGAGTCCTAGGGTGGGTGGTGTTCTAAAATGCCTAGATCAACATAAGGGGTCAGTTTGTGGAAGCATGTTTGTGAGATGTTCCAATTAAGGTTAAGCATGTTTCTAAGAGTAGATTTTGGCATGATCACTGGGGTGTGGGACAGCTTGCAAAAGATACATATCTTGAATTCTACATCATGACAAGGGATAGAGATGTAAAGGTAGCAGATTAGATTGGATGGACTAACCCTTTTTGTATCCAATTAATACATGATTGGGAATTAGAGTCTCTGACTAAGTTCCTAGAGGACCTTTAGGCTGTACCTGTTAATCCTTTGGAAGGTGACAAAATGCTATAGCTTCCATCTATAACTATAAGTTGGGAATTCCAAGTTAAACTTTTATAAAACTTTGTTATCAGGGGGTGAAAAATAATAAGCATATGCAGAGTAAAGGCCCCATCAAGGGTGGCATTTTTCATCTGGACAGCAGCAATGGGTAAGATCTTCACAATAGACAACTTATGTAGGATAGGTATAATAATTTTGGATTTGTGTTGTACGTTTAAGCAGGATGGGAAATCTGTGGATCACCATTATAACTTTTCTTAGGGGAGATGGAACTTGGTGTTCAGTTTGTTTGGGGTCAACCAGGTGATGCCCTAGACTATCACTGTTCACTTGCAGTGTTGGAAAGGAAGGTGCAGGAAGCAAGATGGGATAGATATTTGGAAGGCCAGTCCCTTATGCTTAATGTTGTGTGTTTGGAGGGAAAGGAATGAGCAGATGTTTGAAGGAAGGGAGAGTCCATTATTGTGATTGGAGGGCATGTTTCTAAGGATTATATATAAGTAAACTAGGTTATTAATCCCTCCTTTCCCTCTAGTTTCCTTGAATTTCTAGATATGCTAAATTTTAGACCTGAATTTTTTTTTTGAACCCTAGGCATCATTGGAATGGTCATTTGTGGATGGCTGTCCCGCACTGCTTGATGTGGTGTCTATGGAGGGAGAGGAATAGCTAGAGTTTTGAAGATATAGAGAGAACTATGCCTGCACTCAAATTATTTTTCTTTAGAACTTTGTTGGATTGGGTGTCAGTTATGCATTGTCAATCCTTATAATCTATTAACGATTTGATAGATTCATGTAATTTGCGTGATTGATTCTATGATCCCCAGGTGTATACTCCCTGTATACTTGGACAACTCTTTTTTTTTTTTTTATATATCAATAAAATTTTATTTAATGGTTAAGATATACAGATAAATTCAATACCAGAAAGCTTGACTGGTGGTTTAATTTTGGTTAGGAGAAGACATAAACATTTGATAAGAAAAAGACAGTAATATTAAGGAGAAGACATAAACATAGAACAATCTCTACAGCCCATTGCAGGAATTCATATAATCCCATTAGCACATCCTTATTAAGACATTACAAGCTAATAAGCACCTACATAACATAACCCATCACTTCACAAAAATACCTCTCCAATGATGTAACTTCTGATTCAAGCTGAGCAGCTCTTTCCTTTGCTTCATCTAAAGGCATTGATAACCCCAACTTGTGCTCACTATCTTGAAGTCGTTGTCTTAGTTCCTTATCCTGTAAACAACAATTATGAAACAATTGGTGTGAAATGCTGAGTTACAGTTCTAGTTATCAAAAAAAAGAAATGCTGAGTTACAGTTCCAAAACTTCACTTACAAAATAAACCTTGAAGAGGGAAAATATTAGAGAGAGAGAGAAGCAGAATAACAGTAGTCTCACCCTTTTTTCAGCGCATTGTCGATACACGGCAATCTCATCTTGACAGAAAGGCTCAATATCATTGATTTGCAAGCCTGAAGTACAGTGTTAAAGTCTCCTTCAAATGACTACCCATAGAAAAATTCAAGATCCAAGCCATACACTTCATGCACACATCATGGTTTCTAAATTGATGCTACTGATGTCATTATCTAATCAATCCAGCCCCTGCCCCCACCTCCCAAAAAAATACCCCACCTTGGCCCTGATCATTTACAATATCATGAAAGGCTACACATTGCTTATTAAGGAGACGAAAACTGGTGTTGGTGGATTGGTGTTGCATGTGTAAGAGGAACGGGGAGACTGTGGATCACTTGCTTCTACATTGCTTAATATCTTAAGAGTTATGGAATATGGTGTGTTTCCTGTTTGGGGTTCACTGGGTCATGCTGCGTAGTGTGGTGGAACTTATAGCTAGTTGGTCACGGAAGTTTCACAGACCCAAAACTAAAGTGCTTTGGAGAATGATCCCTCATTGTCTTATGCGGGTCATATGGAGGGAAAGGAATACACGTATTTTTGAAGGGGATGAAAGATCAATTCATGAGTTGAAGCTCTTTTTATTTCAGACTTTGTTTGATTGGGCAAATACTTCGGGTGTGGTTAATTTTCTCTTCCCGATATGATGGATTTTTGTACTTTCATTCATGTTTAGTTTTTCTTCTTCGGTTTTTAGCACACTGCCTGTGTGCCTTGTATTTTTTTCCCTATTTTTTTATTTTCAATGAAGTTAATTACTTATCAAAAAAAAAAGGACCAAAGTTTTATTAAAAATTTATAAGTGGATGACCAACAAAATTTTTTCACCTTTCCTTTTCTTTATTAAAAAGGAAATTCCAATGACAAATGTGCTTGTTACCAATAAGTGTGTGCCATGTGCAGTACATGGGGTCTAAAATGTGCATTCTTTGTATGTACTACAAAACAAACGCACCCTACAAGTTAATATGGCACACGGTTATTGGTGACAACTGTGATGGTCACTGGCAGACTTCTATGTGAAGAATTGAATTAATACAAGAAAGAAATGGGGCACAAACTATAGTCTTCAGACGTTTTACATAGTAGAATTACTCAGTCCTAGCATTATAGATTATATAAAACAATGATAGAAACATGTCTTAGGCTTCTTATCAAAAAAATAAAACAATGATAGAAACTAATTTTTTCCAAATCAAGAGGGAATTCTAACTCCAGCGAAAGAAATAAAAATGCAAAACTTACACAAAAATAGATTCCGCAAAATCCCATCACATAAATCAACTCCTTCAAGCACATGGGAGGCAATTTCTGGTGGAATGAGGGGTGACGGTGGCCCCATCATTAGATCATCACCAACCAGAATAGTTTCCTCCATAGTTGGCTGTGAATCGACTGAAGCCCACAAATACAACAAAAAAAATCATGAGTATAACTTAGTTATATGCTCAAAAGTTAATTTTCTTCTATGTTGAATAACTACGTCATTCTTGCCAGTGAACTCAACATGAAAAATAAATAAGGCGAGGCATTTTGATCTCAAAAGAGGTGTAAACTTCAAAGCATGGCCTTAAGCCAAAACTTATAGGCAAATGCTATTAGATGTATGATGGCAACAGAAAAGATTATATATTGAATTAACTGCCATTGGCTCTACAATGCTTAAATACCCAATATGGGACAGTCATTGTCAAAATATTTCAAAACTTATAGATTTATAAGTGGTATGGCTTTGGCTTGAGTTCAATTGCTTCAAAACTTGGAGCAAATGCTTAAACTTTACAATTATAGGAAGTTATACTACAACTCTTGAAAGTAACCGAACAAAAATACATTTTAAAACCACAACCTCGAGTATAGCCATGCATGTTACATGAATACAAAGTTGACATCACATTGAGAGTTATACTACTGACACATACTGACATAATCCTGTTTCTTTGGTCATCAATCTAGTTCTTGCTCTTGTAATCATACATATTAAATGAAGGAACAAGCACATCTCATGTTCAGATTTCCAACAAGTTGTAGATTATGTCACATGGCACAGATTCTTTTTAAAACAACAAATACAACTTTGCATAAAACACTAACCCCTAAACTTCTCAGGAAAACAAATTCATATAATGAGCAATTTAGAAGTAGTTATCCATATATCCAAATAAAATTCACTGAAGAACAACATTTGAGAAATCTATAAAGTTTGTAGTAGCTTTCCCTTACCATCCATTTTTGCTTTCTTGTTATCCTTCCACTACCAAAACTCAGAGATCAATGAAATTAAGACTGGGTCAGTTGAAACCTGTAAATCATTAGAAACAAAACACTGAATAAAAAGAAACTTAAATGCACTTCAAAAGCTACAACTATGTAATACTGATTCTAATAAGCTAGCTTAAAATTTTCAAAACAAGTCACACTGAAAAAAATTAATAAATAAATAAAAACCCATTTGTTTGTTCAACTCTAAAGTATAATAGGAACAAAAAAAAAAGCATCACACGCTCTACATTACAAAAGAGAGAGAGTTATTGGAGCATTTCGTCGAACAGATGATAGGCATAACTTAAACCCACTGTCATTCCTAAATACATAAGGAGAAAATCAAATTTCCCATTTTCTTCGTGCCCATAGAGTGTTGTCCCCTTCAAGATTAAAGCTTTTTAAAAAACTTTTATCCCAATCAGGTTTCTTGATTTAAACCCATAAATTTTCAGTCCTAAACATGATTTTCCTACCCATAGATTCAAAGAAGAAGAGAAAAAAAAGGACTTACCCCCCCCCCCCCAACCTTGCTTCACCGAAAGAAGGAGTCTTTTTCTTGCAAAAATGGTCACCACCGGCGGGATACTTGGAAGCTGGATACAAGGGAGAGAGCTGGTGAGTGTCTTTTTCTTCCAAAAATGGTCACTACTCGTGCATAGCCACTCACACAGTTGAGTAGAGAAAAGAAAAGGTCGGCAAATCGGAAAGAATGCTAAACGCTGTTAAACAACCCGTTAAGTTACTTAATAACGTAACGTGACATTCACGTGACAAGGGCACTGGTCCTCTAGCTGTTTGAAAAGAAAGTCATAGCCTCCGTTTAAATTATAAATGAAAATTATTTCACAATTCAGCTTATTTTTACTACTATTTATAGGTCACATTGTATTTTTTAATATTATTTATAGGCCTCACTGTAATTTACAGTACTTTCAACAATAAATTTTTAGTTTTAGCAAAATAAACGGTATCTAAACAAATCCATAATGTCATGTTAAAGGGGTGTTTGGATACTGCTTATTTTGCTGAAAACTGAAAAAAAAAAAAAAAAAAAAAAAAATTTCCAAATTATTGTTCACACCAAAAACATTGTTTATTTGTCTATTTGCACTGTTCATGCCCCATGAATAGTGCAATAGGCGCTGGTTAAAAAAAAAAAAATGGCTGAAAACACAAAACGTGGGATGTAGACGCTAAATCCAATCTCGCCTTCTAAATTCACATTATAATCTCATAATTTGAAAAGACCATTTATATGTAATTTTTTTTTTAAAGAAAGCATAATAGATATTGTGGGGCCAAAGAAATTGTGACCCTGGCCCATCTTACCTTAGGGCCCAAGGCCCGAGCCGAGGTGGGATTTAGCCGAGAACATCCAATAAAAATCCAAGCAACCTTGAGACATAGCCGAGGATGACTCTGTCCTCGGCATCCCCAACGCTCTCCTAAAGGAAAGGGTCAGAACGATATAGGAACAGTTTTAGGAAAAACCTAAAATATCCGCGTTGATAGAGAAAGGACCCCTGGACAGTATGGCGACAAAGGACAAAGGAAAAGCTGCCATTACTGCCATTGAATGCTCTGCATCTGACAGGGCCATGCTCTTCAGCTTTTACAACCACCCCCAACCACTTTGGGTATGAGCTAATGAGACAAGTATCAGTCCTGGAAAGTCGAACCTACACGTGGACGTTGGATGAGGGGTACAGACTAATATAAAAGGAGAAGTAAGCAATCCAGAAAAGGGGCTGGAAAAAAAGGCCAAGAACCAGAGCCTCCCAGACCATATCGAGGAGAAAGACTCCTTGAGCGAACATGATTTAATTCTTTATGAACACCATGATCAACCACCGTCCAATGACCAAGGCCTAGCCTTTCAAACCCACGCTCTACAAATTATATTGTTTGGGCCTTTTAACGTGCGAACCCAACATCATTTTGGGGTCGTCACAAATTGAGTCATTAAATATATTATTTAAAAAAAAAAAAAAAAAAAAAAAAAAAAAAAAAAAACTCACCCAATATTGGCTAAAATTACAAAATTTAGGTGTAGAGAAACACTCTACATCCATATCATGAAACCGCTATCATAACTAGTATGTCCAGCAAGGTTATGAGTTACAGTTTATAAGTATGGGATAAAGTAACTGCGTGAAAGGTCTCTACAAGAGTCTTAACTTCAGCAATCAAATGGTCATACAAGTTTAAAGATTCTTCTTCACTTCTAAGAGCATTTTTCACAAATTCCCAATCACCCTCAAGTATATTAGAGGGAAACTAACAAATCATTGGCAAGTCGAAGAGCACGAACAACCGCTTTACTTTGTTTTTAAGAATTTTTTTCAAAGTGGTCATTAAAAAACTTAAAATATATAAAATCTAATAAAAAGATAACTTCAGGAAAAAAAACATGCAAATACATAAAGTCTTACAATTTCCTTTTACGAGTTTATTATTTTGAAATTGTTGAATAATTGTCTCATTATCAATGCTATAAGTTACATCTCTTTCAATATACACTGCTAAGTAATCATTCATTCACTGATATCCCATTCAATTACACAATTCATTTTTTATATATTTCATTGTCGAAAATTTTCTTTATACTGTTGCAGCGTGACAAGTCAAAACTAACTTCACGAGCAAATAAGACTAATAGATATATGACATGCTCCTACGTCTCCACTAACTTTTCAACAAGGTTACTAATTCCTTTAAGCTCTAAAAACGAGTC